>NC_085875.1:16305005-16320005 GCF_034702125.1 Engraulis encrasicolus
CGACAGTTGCCTGCCTATAAGAAGTTGAACCAAATAACCTGCATGCTCCTCAGAGAGCTTTAAGAAGTTACTCCACAGTAGTAAAGTGAAACCTCCCGAATGGTTCTTTGTGTAATTATTACAGTGTTAAGAGTCTTGATGTGCAGTGCATGATGTGATGATCATAGGATCCCAGGATCATAGACCTACCAGACCCAGGGGGATGGGGACATGTCTCAACCCATTTTTGAAAGACATGATTTGTCCTGTCCCAATAAAAAAATACTCTAACTTTTTCGAAATTGTAGGCTATAAATGTATTTACTTTATATAAACTTCAAATTCACAAACAAATTTAATGTTGTGTGCCCCACCCCACCCTCACCCTAAATCCTCACAGTCAGTCTGCTCCGATGGGACCTGGGGTGCATTTCTGGAAAGCGTAGTTTCTAACTATGTTAGCTACTTCGTTGGTTGCAATGCAATTTCCCATTGGCAACTACCATAGTTGCTAACTGCTAACAACTACGCTCTCCAGAAATGCACCCCTGGTGCTCTTTCTCTGCGGTGTCACAGTCAGGACACCAGATAAAGAGCCACTGAGTTGCTGCCAGGCAGAGTGTAGCCATTGGCCAAGTCTTGCACACTTATAATCTAATCAGCTTGTGTGGTGGAAAAAACATGTTCCAAGTGGCCAAACCGCTGTTTGTTTGTGTTTGTGTGTTTCCCTCTGGATGAGATCACGAGTTGCTGTGGTGCGGATTACAGACATCTGAAAATGCGCAGATTGTTTTGGAAATTGTTTTCAAAAACCTCTATTGTGGTGTGGAGGACGAAAGGGTGGCTAGAGAGAGAGAGAGAGAGAGAGAGAGAGAGAGAGAGAGAGAGAGAAAGAAAGAGAGAGAAGCAATCGTGTGTGTTTGTGTGGTGTCAGCAGTCCAGATAAACACACACACACACACACACACACACACACACACACACACCCACACAAACACACACACACACACACACACACACACACACACACACACACACACACACACACACACACACAGGCAAAGTAATATAGGACCTGTGTGTTCCTAGTTCACTCCCCATTTTCTCCGTGTTTGGGTGCTTGGGGTACTTCCTAGAAAAGCTGTTTGGAGTGACCTTAAAGGGCCTTTCCTCTTTCCCCTAACCTCCTCCACCCCCTCTACTCCTTCCTCTCATCCCCCCTTCCTCCTTCCTCTCCTCTCCCCCTCTCTCTCATCCCCCCTCTCTCTCCTTCCCCTCCTCTCCCCCTCTCTCTCCTTCCCCTCCTCTCCCCCTCTCTCTCCTTCCCCTCCTCCCCCTCTCTCTCTCCTCTCCCTTTCCTCTTAGTTCAGCACATGGCTCAGGCTGTTTCCCAGAATGCCTGCCGTGGCATGCAGAGCCCCCACTGTAGAATACTGGGACAGGAACAGGGGAAGTGGCAGATTATCAGATTGAAAGGAGATATAGGTCTTGTGATCAATGGAAAATATTTAAATAACATTTGCTTGGAAGAAATGAAATTGGAATTTAACTTGAGATTACGTATCTGCTCGCTGGTCGAAATGAGAGAGAGATGCTGGAGATGCTGCACACACATTTGCACGGCAGAACTTAAAAATAGAGACCTGGATATCACTCAGAAACTTCTGCAAAGTAAAACGGAAAAGGAAATCAACGGATGAAGGATGAAGGAAAAGGATGAAGAGAAATCTGCACTGTGCAAAATGAAATCCGTAAAAACACATTTGCATGGTAGGAAATAACTAAAAAGACATCTCTCATGCACTGCCCGGCAACCTGCAGTTTAGAATTAGTAACGGCAGTTCGCCTAACTTATTCGCACGTTTGACGCCTGACAGGTTATAGGGAATTAGTTGCAACCCAATCAGCCAATCAGAAAAGAGGATTCAGCTGCGTAGGCAGATAAATGGAAATAAATAAAGATGACGAATATGTACATGGTACAAGATTAAGTGGAAGTTACCTAGAAAGCCTGAAGGCGTGTTTGCATGGCAGACAACACAGTAGGCCTAAATACGTAGAAGTAGATTGCTCATAGACATCTGTGTGGGAGTGCAGCCAAACCTGCTCCCCTGCACACCACTGGACTGAGTGGGAGACAAATCAAAACACTGCTTTAGCTTTCCTCCCTCACACACACACACACACACACACACACACACACACACACACACACACACACACACACACACACACACACACACACACACACACACACACACACACACACACACACATGTGCACACACATACGCACGCACGTATGCACAGACGCACGCATGCACTCATGTGCACACACACACACACACACACACACACACACACACACACACACACACACACACACACACACACACACACACACACACACACACACACACACACACACACACACACAAACACACACACAAGGCAAGAGTTCCTTCTTTCCTAGAGCTCCGTTGGTGTCCTTCCAAACCGCAGTGTATTTCTAGGCATTTGTGAGTTTCCCTACACTGAGTACAAACACATGTGGTCCAGGGGCCATCACAAGAAAGATAAACAATAGCACTGCACTGCTGTTCCCACTGGCAAAAACTGAGGTCACTGTCAGACAGACACATACACACGCACGCACGCACGCACACACGCACGCACACACGCACGCACACACACACACACACACACACACACATACACACACACACACACACACACACACACACACACACACACACACACACACACACACACACACACACACACACACACACACACACACACACATATGCACACAGACAAAACAGACACACACGCATGCATACACACACACACACACACACACTCACACTTCTATCTGACAGAGTGTGTGTAGTGTATTGTCCTGATGTCAATACCAGAGGAATGTTGAACTTGGGGAAGGCATTCAGCAGATGCTTTCAGGGTGGCGTGTGACTGTGTGGTGTTGACAGCCTGTAGGCCTACTCTGTGTGGTTGTGTTGTTTGTGTGTGTGTGTGTGTGTGTGTGTGTGTGTGTGTGTGTGTGTGTGTGTGTGTGTGTGTGTGTGTGTGTGTGTGTGTGTGTGTGTGTGTGTGTGTGTGTGTGTGTGTGTGTGTTCTAGTGTGTGTGTGTTCTAGTGTGTGTGTGCGTGTGTTCTAGTGTGTGTGTGCGTGTGTTCTAGTGTGTGTGTGCGTACGTGTGTGCCTGCGTGCATACGTGTGTGCTGCTGATTGCCTAAAGGTAGTTGTGCAGTTGTACTGTAGTTGTTTTGTTGTTACAGGCATTTGTGTCCAATTGTGGCCAGTTTCCCATGATGATGGAGTGGAGCAGAGTGTTTCATGCCAACATGACATCTCTGGCTTGAAGAATTTCAACTGTGTGTGTGTGTGTGTGTGTGTGTGTGTGTGTGTGTGTGTGTGTGTGTGTGTGTGTGTGTGTGCGTGCGTGCGTGCGTGCGTGTGAGAGAGAGAGAGAGAGAGAGAGAGAGAGAGAGAGAGAGAGAGAGAGAGAGAGAGAGAGAGAGAGAGAGAGAGAGAGAGAGAGAGAGAGATTACCAATGTATCTTCAACCAATGCTTTGGCTTGCTAATAAAGCTTCTATGAATTGAATTTAATTTAATTGAGAGAGAGATGAAGAGGAAGAATGTTGTATGCTGTGTCTGGCTACTGAAACACAATCAAATGCAGATGTTACAGAGGCAGACCACAGACCTTGACAAGGTCTCATCCACACACACTGCGTCCACGCTCTCAAAAAAAGGGAAAAAAAAAGAGTCTCATCCATCCTATCTCTTTTTAAAAGTATATTTTTGGCTTTTCAAGCCCTCATTTTTAGTCTTTATACGAAAGAACACAAAAGAAAGGTGGTGACAGGAAGCCAGTTGGGAGAAAGAGACGGGGAAGGGTTGGCAAAGGGCCCGGGTTGGAATGAAACCTGGGTCAGCCGCATAGTAAATTCTGCAGTGCTCATTTAACACTTAGAGAGTTCATTTGAGTCCATTTGGACTTAAATGAACTCTGTAAGTGTTGAATTAACACCACAACATTTACTGTGAGTGCCCTACCGTTAGCACCAATCCCGTCTTGTCCACACTCAGAGCCAGTCTCAACGCCAATGCCCTGCAAGAAGGAAGGGTAGGGAGAGACATGAGAGAGACAGACAAGGAGCGGAGTTATGACCACATTGTCTTCCAAATTGTAATCACCAAGACCTATCTGTTACGTTACCCAGTAAGACACTGGCCCCTGTTAAAAATTAGCTGACAAATTCCAAGACCGAGTCATAATGTACTAAAGGCCTTGTGTGCTGTCATAATGTTGTAGCACTGTGGTACTAAAGTTTTTTCAGTGACTATTAGAGCTTTCTACTGGTGGGACGGTGTGTAAGGGGCTACCGGCTCTGGATAATGTCAAATAAGTGTGATATGATGTAGGCCAGTGGTTCCCAACCTATGGGTCGGGACCCAACCTATGGGTCGCCAGAGATCCGCAGGGGGTCGCGAAGCCCTTTTGATTTTAAGGGGTACCATATATAGCCCATGTTGAATGAATGACAAAGCATTTATGCATATATATGCATAGAAGCAACAAAATGTAAGTGTTACATTAAACATTTATTCTATATTTGACCGAAGACGAATTGAGGAAGGTTGGGAACCACTGATGTAGGCTATGATATATGTGTCATACCGTATGATGTAGTTGAGTCTTTCCAGCAAAGTGTGAACAGGCCAGACTGCGGACCCATCTACACAACCGTTACATTGCGGCTGCAGTGGCTGAGCCTCAGCACAAACTGGAGTTCATGCTGCACTGTAACTGCAAGTTCATGCTGCACTGTGATTCCATGATACTGCACCGGAAGTAACAAGCAGTCAACGACATAATGAAATCAAAGTAAATATTGTTGATAATATGTTTATTTGAATGTAATATTTCCCAAGTGAAAGTAATAATCCTTCTGTATAAATATGCTATACTGGCTTGCAGACACACATACACACACACACACACACACACACACACACACACACACACACACACACACACACACACACACACACACACACACACACACACACACACACACACACACATTTAAAGAGAGAGAGAGAGAGAGAGAGAGAGAGAGAGAGAGAGAGAGAGAGAGAGAGAGAGAGAGAGAGAGAGAGATCACTAAGTCCATTGACTAGATCAACCTTTTACAGTAATTACAGCATCATTACAGTCATTGTGGACAAAAGGGGCCTTTGCTGCACCCGAATCCTCACAGCCTACAGAGAAATGGCCACCTGACCTGAAGTGACCAAGGCCAGTGACCAATTCTGGCCCGGAACAGACCCAGTAACTATCTGGTTCTATACGGTGTGCTGTCCCTAAGCCAACAGTAGGCTGCCCACGCTAGAGGAGCAGTGCAGTTGTTCACACAGCCCCCCCCCCTCTCTTTCCCTCTCTTTCACTCTCACTCACACACACACACACACACACACACACACACACACACACACACACACACACACACACACACGCGGCTCCCAGTGCAGTCGCCGACTCTCGTTCCATTCTCTAACCCCATTATATATCATCACTGACTCAGGAACGCTGGCTGGCTGCTTGCCAAGACTGCCACGTGAGGAGGACCACAATTGTGTGTGTGTGTGTGTGTGTGTGTGTGTCTCTCTGTGTGTGTGTGTGTGTGTGTGTGTGTGTGTGTGTGTGTGTGTGTGTGTGTGTGTGCTTAAAGTAGACAAGGAACCAGAGAGCGGGAAAAAGGGGGAAAGGAGAGAACCTTGTGCATGTGAATGTCAATGTGCCCCTGCATATACAGTATCCTATTGCATAGGCATATGTCTGTGTAGGTCATGTTTACGTGTATGTCCTATGTTGTCTATTGCATGTGCATTTGTATGTGTGTAGTGTGCATGCAGGCATAGTGTGTGTGTGTGTGTGTGTGTGTGTGTGTGTGTGTGTGTGTGTGTGTGTGTGTGTGTGTGTGTGTGTGTGTGTGTGTGTGTGTGTGTGTGTGTGTGTCTGTGTGTGTGTGTGCGTGTTTGTGTAAGTCTATGAGAATGTGATATATATGTGTACATGTGTCCATGTGAATGTTAATGTGTGTGTATGTACTGTATGTATTTGCATGTGCCGGCATGTTTTATTGAAAATAGATGAATGGAAGGGGTGGGGGACAAAGAGACGGGGGGACAATATGAGATTAGGGTGCGGAAATAATCTCAGGCCTGCGTGACAATGCTGGTGACAGATATAAGAGCAGGTGAGGTGAGTTGCACAGGTACTATAAGGTAAACACATACTATAGTAGGTGCGGTGCCCCACCCTATCTTTACTTCAGATTCAGTGTGTGCGTGTGTGCGTGTGTGTGTGTGTGTATACAGGTAAGTAAGCACATACTGTCGCTGCCCCACCCATCTCTTTCCTTCAGTTTCAGCCTCACATGGTGTGTACTGTATACGTGCCCATGCAAGTGTATGTATAGGCCTATATACTGTATATATATATATATATATATATATATATATATATATAGAGAGAAAGAGAGAGAGAGAGAGAGAGAGAGAGAGAGAGAGAGAGAGAGAGACTTGACTTGACTTTGAATGAATCCATACAATCTAAAAATGCAGACCAAATTATGATTTATTTATTTTTAAAGTACACTTATAAACACTAGCTATTGCTTTACTGATATGGAAGAACACAAAGGCTATGCTGTGCTTGGTCTGAATGTCACCATGAGAAAATCAATAAATCAAACAAAACAAAATGCTTTATTTTAAAGGAAAGCACCTTCTGGTTTGGAAGATGTTTTTTTTCCAGTCTTATGAGCAAAAAAGGAACTGCAGCAGCCACTCAGAGAACACGTGGTTCGACTGTTTACCAACCAACCAGACTGCAAAACCCACCCTCGTGCGCTCCCATCGCCATATTTACGCAGGGCAACACAACGCATGAAAGACAGATACATAAGGCGTGTATTTGCACTCTGCATACCAATGGTGAATAATGTATCGATGCTGATGATGTTTCGCTGGTTCCCACGGGGGTCTTTGGAGGCAAAAACGTGTAGTAGTTTTCAGACTGCCCTCCGATTGGTCGGCGGGAGGGGTTTACACCCAGTAACGTCACCGGCAGAGGCAGGGACGGGCTTCTTCATTGAACGGAATTTCGAGTGCGGTTTTAAAGGCTATTGCGGACGCTGTCAAGGATGGACGTTTCCAAACGTGATGCCTCGACTCATTGATTTGGAGGAGGATTTCAGAAATACAAAAATATTCGCTGTCGAGTTGATGGTGGGAGGAAGAATTCTGCTTTCGTGGCGCTCACCCTCGAGAATGTAAGTATCCATAGCCATCATATTTGATGCCGTCCTATTTTAATATGCAGACCATGAACGAATGGTTTATTTTCTTGACCTGCATCGTTGGTTATTTTGCCGTATCGCCATGGTTATGTGTGAAGGACATCCACTGAGAACTGGACGTTGTTGACAATTCCGTTTGTGCTGACTATGTGACGCGCCGTGTTGATTGTTGAGATTGTAAACACCAGCTTGCTTCGTATTCTCCTTTGGAATAACCATTGGAATAACACTGTCCTCTTCTCAATACCCTTCAGGTCATACCCAACCACAAACAAATCCATTGACTTCAGAGATTTGACGCCGTAATTTGCTGTCAATTGGGGCTTATGTGAATCTGAATGTGTTTCTGAATGTAGCCATCTTTCTGGACAAATTAAACGGAGGTATTTTGGCTCTGAATGTAGTGTTTGTGTGCTGGCGATGGCTCTGTAAAATGGTTATTGCAGACGACAAGGGTTCATGTGTTGACCATGAACATGTTTTCTGGTTTTCCAGTGATGACATTGTATTAACTGGGGTGAATGACTAAGTGCCCAGTGTGTTATAACCTATTGCAACATGCACATGGTTGGTGTTTTCAATGGCACTGTGGGAGGATATGTTATTGTGCTGTGACCTTAACTGTTGACAGTTCCTGTAAGGTTGTTCATGCTGAGTGTGTGAAAGGTGCTATTTGTGTGTGTGCTTGTGTGTGTGTGCGTGTGTGTCTGTGTCTGTGTCTGTGTGTGTGCTTGTGTGTGTGTGCGTGTGTGTCTGTGTCTGTGTCTGTGTGTGTGTTTAGGATTGTGTGTCTGGGTTGTCTATGGTTGTGTGTTACGATTGCGTATGTACTGTACGCATGTTGGGGTTAGCTAATTATTATGTAATTGTGCTCCTATGCCACAGTAACAAGCTGTGAATTGGGCATCATGCTGCTGTCCCATAGAAGCCTGTGCCCAGCAGCACGCTACTTTGGGAACCAGCGGGCACAGGCACAGTGGGCACTGGCAGGCAGGCACGCACACACACACACACACACACACACACACACACACACACACACACACACACACACACACACACACGTGCGTGCGGGCACGCTCAAAGCCTGGAAAAGAACATAGGGGCCCCCAGGGTTATTTGCAAAGGTGGCACTGGTGAAGGTGGCATAGCATGGCACTCAAGGGTTGTACATGCCCGCCATGCAGAACATGCTGCTGGCAAACAAACAAACACACACACACACACAGAGATACACACACACACACACACCCACGCACGCACGCACGCACACACACACACACACACACACACACACACACACACAGAGGTACCCTCTGGATGGGAGCACTATTCAATAGCTAGGCACACACACACACACAGATGCGCGTGCCTGCCAGTCCAGAAAGACTATTCTAAGAGCTTGTCGGATTCACAGAGGAGCCTTGGAGGATACTATTACCTTTGGTGCCAATGGGAAGGGGGGTGGTGGGCGCATGAACACACAATACCCAAATGCCAATGTGTGCCCCCTTGCAAATCCATAGCCGGGTAATGACGTCTCTGACACTTACACTTAAAGCTCAGGTGACACTGGAGACGAAGACCTGAAAGACAGACTAAGACCTAAAAGGGAGGTTTCCAAAATGGTGTCAGTGCATCATCGAGTTGTAATAGGGTGAAAGTCACTTTTGAAATCGTCGTTTTTTGGCCTGCTGGGGTGATCAGTGCTACGTGGGTTTGAAGGAATGAGTACACTACTTTTTGTACTGAAATATAGTCATTGAAAACAAGACTTTACTCACATAGTGCTACACTACTGCAAGCCTTTAGTAATACATTATGATTTGATATTTGCTATTTTGGTAATAGCAAATTTATATCATTTGTTGCACTATCCTAATGCATTTAAATGTTGGATTAAACGTTTCAGGTGTAAAGCTACCACATAATCTTGTCAGTTTCAGTTAGGATTTTGTTGCCGTGATCATTGAATGAGTTGCACATATGACAGTTTGAGAGAGAGAAATTGCTGGATCATCTGCTTTGCAACACACACTCTCGCTTTATCATTGGACATGTAACAGCTTGCCTTTCCCTCTCTCTTGCAAGCTCAAGTGTAAGCATTTAAGAGCAATTGCACTGTACTCTTAACCAGCCTAGCCCAAAGGTGTGCATACAGGATCTCATTAGCTTATGGAGAATTTCTGTTTTTACTTTCTTGGCACTTTCATCTGTTAAGACAGAGCGCCTGCTGTACATTTGCTGCTACCAGAATAGCAATAGCCAAGTCGTTATGTATTATTTGACCCCTTAGTGCAGGCGCCTCTGTTGCAATCTTATTGTCACCAAAATAGTAATGACCAAGTCCTTAAGACTCTTAAATATGACATATCAATGTTGTTTTGATGTAGTAAGTTAAAGCTTTTCCAGCAAACAGTGAGTGGGGATTGCTGGTGATCCCATCTGCATGAATTAAAAGGCTGTGGCATGAACCATAACATGTTGCACTTGAAAAAGGATGAAGGTCCAAAACGTCGTGCAAGTAAATCACTGGAAGCATTAACAGTGTTGCAGACTTCTATCATTTATGACATGCACCACCCTGCTATAAATTTGCTATTACCAGAATGCCAATGACCAAGTTGCAATGTGTTGCCAAAGGCACTGTGCAATGTTGAAGTAGTGTGGTTCTATTGTTTTTCCAACGACTATTACAGTTTTCCACCAATGCAACAGTGCGCATGAGGAGGCTATCTCAGTATTGTGGGGTGAGGACAAGAGAGCACAGATTCATGTTGGTCGGAGTTGTATAAAGTAGAAGCGGAAGTACTGTTACTGTAGTGCTGTACAGCTGTAATGCCAACAACACTAGTATGATATTACGGTAACACTTTATTTTAGGGATACATCTATTAGCACTAATACATACGATGTTAATGCCTGCATAAGTAAATTGTAAGGCATTTACTAAGCAAAAACTAAGGCCTACTAGGTCCTTACTAAGGTTAAATTGGTAATAATCCCTTATTGTGCATGAACAAGGCATTTGCGAATTCATGCTTAACAAATGTATGATTTTGCTTAGTACATTCCTTACAAGTTACTTATACAGGCACATTGTATGTATTAGTGCTAATAGATGTAACCCTAAAATAAAGTGTTACCAATATTACATACAGTAGACAGCTATGCAACATCTTACTACTTGTACAAACTTCAAAAGAAAGAAGTTTACCGCACACTTTCTTGACTTTATGCTCGTTTATTATAGCAAACAATAAACGAGCATAAAGTCAAGAATGTGTGCGGTAAACTTCTTTCTTTTGAGGTATTTAACATTCCTGCGTTTACCAGCACCTAGGAGCTGTGCATGGAACTTTGAACTGTATCTTACTACTTGTGTTGTAATTGCATGGTTTTTCATGGTTCTTCTACTCTATGCAACTGTGATGTTGGTGCAGGGTCAAACAACTTTGTTACAGCCTAGGGAAATGTAGGCTAATGAAGTAAATGGAGTCAAGTCAGCACCAGCAGTGCTCATGAACACAGAGTTAACATTCCAGTGAATGTAGTATTCATAAGAAGTCAGCCAGTGGAAAGTGGGAAGGCTGGAAAAAAAATAGTTGGGCTGAATGAAGTCTGTGTGTGTGTGTGTGTGTGTGTGTGTGTGTGTGTGTGTGTGTGTGTGTGTGTGTGTGTGTTAAGAGCCCTAGTAGTATAAGATGAAAGCTAACACATATAATTTTGCTGTTCTGAAAAAAAAATGCTGTCTGCGGTGTGTTATATAGGCTTTGGTACTGATATTGAGCAGTATAGCTCGTAACAGCATATTGCAAAAAAGAACTATGAACTATGAACGAAACTGTCACTGTAATAAATTATGAACAAACTAGGTCATTTTGAAATATGTCAACTGAACTTTCAGTTTGTTCCCCATTGGAAATGAACTTTCCCAACACTGCATGTAGGGCTACACCATAGGCAACGGTTGACATTCAAACTGTTTAACTGCAACGTAATAGGCTGGAATAGCTGTGTCGCCATCGTGCATAACCCTCCCCAACTCTTCAAAAGGGGGGAAAAAACGTGCTACTCAAATAAAACAAGCTAGAGAGCTGGCTCAGGCAGCTCGCCAAGCTGCTAGGGTGTGCAGGGTTGCCAGATGAGGCTGATGATTTCCAGCCCAAAAAATGCTCAAAACCCGCCTAGAGGCACTAAATCCCACCCAATTCTATTGATGTCTATGGGCAAAATTGGGCGGGTTTTCCTGCAAAATTCCATTTTTACCCGCAGACGGCCATTCCAAGCAGCCTAATTTGGCGGGAAACAGCCCAATCTGGCAACACTGAGGGTTTGTTGAGTTCACTAGGCCAGGGATATACAGTGCAGTCAGTGTAGATGGGTTATTATAGGATCTCCGCTGTTTACCAAGCTTACCAGGCCATAGATGCAGTACTGCCCTACAAATGCAAAGTGCAGTAAGTACATGTTTCATCAAAATTGAGTTTAGAGTGAAAATGGTCTTCATTACACCTCCTTTATCTTGTGACTAGGCCTTATGGTCCAATGGTGTCCCATTTTAAAGATATTACTACAGTATGTCAAATTTGCAGTAGCTACTCAATATCCAATCTAATACCAATACTTTGAAGGCTTTTTTAAAACTTCAGTTTCAATGTTGACGTAGTTTCTGCACTTTGCCTTTGTGGGGCAGAGTAGGTGAGATGGGATGAACAGTAGATGAGGTGGGGTCATTGGGATCAGGGGATATATGGGTGAGGTGGGTGCTGGGCTAGGTGGGCTGGTTAGGGGAGGGGAGGTGAGCCTAATTTGTCCCTCGTCAGGTGCATTTAGCCAGGCTAGGGTTGGGGTGAAGAGTTCAATGGTCTCGTGTTTCCTCCTCATGTTGAAGCATAATGAAGGAAGATCGGGGATAATAACGCTCTGTAATTGCCATGTCATCCTCTGTACTGCACCGTACGTCTTTTGTGTTGTGTCTGCCAGCAACCATCACAGTCCCCACCGGCAGGTAGACAGACACATCCTGCTGTCTCTCTCATCTGCCGTAGAGTAGAGTAGTAGGTTTACTGTTTGCATACACCAGGCAGAGAGAGAGAGAGAGAGAGAGAGAGAGAGAGAGAGAGAGAGAGAGAGAGAGAGAGAGAGAGAGAGACAGAGACAGACAGACAGACAGACAGACAGAGAGAGAGATGATAGAGATGGTGGACAGGAAAGAGATAAAGGAGACAAGAAAAGAGAGATGGACATGCCAATGGGGAGAGCAAGAGCGAGGGAGAGAAAATACAAAGATGGCAGAAAGAGGACAAAGAGATAGGAAGCGAAGCCATTACGAGCTCTAAATGTTTAAAACAGCCCTCGTCTGGCAGGGGCAATCACTTTCCCACGGCTGTTTGGGATTTTACGCCCCCTCTCCAGCATTAAAAACACACGCACGTTGGTCAGTCTCTCGCTCTGTCTCTGTCTCTCTCTCTCTCTCTCTCTCTCTCTCTCTCTCTCTCTCTCTCTCTCTCTCTCTCTCTGTTTCTCTGTCTGTTTCTCTCTCTCTCTCTTTCTGGTGAAATTGAATTTACTTGTGAGTCTGTATGATGTTCTTTCTCTCTCTCTCTCTCTCTCTCTCTCTCTCTCTCTCTCTCTCTCTCTCTCTCTCCTTTCCTCTGGCAAAATAAAGTGTGTATTTGTTTGTCACTGACACAAGTCTGTATGATACTGTTGCTGATGACACTGCTGTTGATGTTAATGATGATTAATGAATGATGTTAATAGTGGCACTGCTTGTTGTTTGTGAGTGAGCAGCTGTTTGTTAGTGAAGGAAGCCAAAAGGCATTTGAGGGCAGTTTGCAGAGGCCAAGGCCAGACGCTACAGTAGCTGGATGGTGGGTGATTGAGGGTTCTGTGTGTCTGTGTGTTTTTGTGTCTGTATTGTAAATATGAATTGAATGATTTTCTCTCTAGCGGACACAGACCAGAAATTATAGCATGCGCGTCAGCCAGTACAGTTGAAGAATAAAGAAACACAACAGAGCAGTAGTACTTCATGTTTAGTCAAGGATTCCCCCTGCTCATAAAAGGAAGGAAAAAGCAGAGGCACTCTGAGATTTGAGAAAAATATAAAAAAGCCTTTAATTTAAAATTCAGTTTAAAAGCACATGGGCCTTTTTGGACCTACACCTCACCCGGTACAGATGAGCACCTGAGTAATATTACCCTCCAAAGACTCCTGAGCGCTTTAAGCCCTTTAGTGTCTTCCCCCTGCTCATGCTCTCTCTCTCTCTCTCTCTCTCTCTCTCTCTCTCTCTCTCTCTCTCTCTCCCTCTCTCTCTCTCTCTCTCTCTATTTCTCTATCTCTCCCTCTCCCTCCCTCTCTCTCTCTCTCTCTCCCCCTCCTTCTCCCTCTCTCTCTCTCTCTCTCTCCCTCTCTCCTTCCCACCATCAGTCCCAGACCATGAACTACGTGGGCCAGTTGGCGGGCCAGGTGTTTGTGCAGGTGAAGGAGCTGTATCGGGGACTGAACCCGGCCACCCTGTCGGGCTGCATCGACGTCATCGTGGTGCGGCAGCCCGATGGCAGCCTGCAGTGCTCCCCCTTCCACGTGCGCTTCGGCAAGATGGGCGTCCTGCGCTCACGCGAGAAAGTGGTGAGTTGTTAACACATGCACGCGCAAACACATGCACGCACAATAGGGCTGTAACGATATTGTATCGAACCGAGAAATCGTGATACACAGTCACGATACTGTATCGTGATACAAGGAGGCAGTATCGTGATACGCCCTTTTGAATTTTTATTACCCATTAGTCCAGAAAACAACCTTATGATTTAATGTGATAGTGTTTCCAAACTTCAGTGGAGATACATTTCAGAAATCGTGGGGTGTATCGAATCGTAGGTCAAAAATCGTTGCTACGAACCGAATTGTGAGTGATCGTTACAGCCCTAACGCACAAACACATGCACGCGCAAACACATGCACGCACACACACACGCATGCACGCATGCACACATGCATGCACGCACGCACGCACGCACGCAAGCCTGCACGCACGCGCACACACTCACACACACACACACACACACACACACACACGCAAACACACACAGACAGTAGGCGGAAGCAGGTTGTGGGTCCAAAAAGCACCCTGTAGCTAGCCAACTAGCGACTAACCAACAGCTCATGAAGAAAAGTAATCACATACAGATTCACAGTCTCTCTCTCTCTCTCTCTCTCTCTCTCTCTCACAGAACTCCATTTATTGGTTGGGTTATATCAGAGAGAGTTGAGAGGGAGAGAGGTTCCGTTGGCCCATTGTTTCCTGGTTCTACAATTGCAGGGAGGGGGGATCCCCCTTTAGGCAGACCTAAGGACTGTTCTATTCAATGCTAGGAGTATCATGACAAGCCCCTTTAGGCAGACCGGAACCTGGTTATGTTAGGTGCCCATAGCAACCTATTACATTGGCATATCTGTATACTTAAAGAATCTCTGATTATATTGCTGAGGTGAAGAGGTGAGGTGTGCTCCAGCTTAGTTCAAAATGGCTTTTTGAGCCTTCTAGCTGATCAGGTCAACACATAACAGCCCATTTGCCATTCTCATAGGTTCATCAGTCATACGTACAGCTGATCTAT
>NC_085875.1:16325005-16337505 GCF_034702125.1 Engraulis encrasicolus
TGCTCAATTCAGCTCGCGCACCCCCTTGTGGCAGGCCACGCACCCCCCAGAGGTGCACGCACCCCAGTTTGGGAAACCCTGAGTTATAGGAATCCGTGAAAACACGCCCAACATGTGACTGATTTTGCTTCGCACATGCCTTATAAGGCATAAAGTTAGGCTTGTACTAGTAGCTAACATATGAATCCTATTCTCAGGTGTCATGCTGTGTTCTAGTGCATTTATTCATCTAAAAATGGAGTGATGAGTATGAAAGATGTATGTGGCGACTTGGCAAGCTCCGTATCTGCCCCAATCCAAACCTGCCAACCTCCCTCCATTACGGACCTAGAGAGCAGACAGAGCACCTCACCAGGGCTTGACACTAACTTTTTCGCTTGCCTGCCATGTGGCTAGTGGTTTTCCTGAGTCACTAGCCATCCAGCTATTCTACTAGCCACAAATTTGATATTGTTTTTTTTTTTCTTTATCATTACGCTGTTCATCTAACCTCAGAAGATGAGTGCACATAGCTTTCTACATGGAAATAAATCAAACAAGTAGAAACTGAGTAACTGAGCTTTTTCTTGAACTTAGATAGAAATAATTGATACACAAGGCGTACAACGCAGAATAAATGCTATTCTAATATGTCATACCATTGAATAAGGTACCTGCCACATTGGCTAGTGGCACTGAAATTGTTACCAGCCACAGCCAAGTTTTACCAGCATTTGGCCGGTTGGCAGGTGCCAGTGTCAAGCCCTGCACCTCACATTTCAAAGCTACCCGAGCTGGGCCCAGCCACACACACTAATTCACATCAGGCGCCAACCAAAGGCTATACATACACACATACATTAACTGCATATGTACTTATAAATAGCTGCAAAGTATTTGGCACACAAACTCTACGTTTGGCACGGAACATATAGGCCCTGTACATATAGTGGCTCGTTTGTAGGTCACGGGTGGTAGGCACAGTGACAACTGCAGTTATTTTAGCTGTGCGCTGCCGGTGCTGCAGTCTGTAGAGAAGTCAAAGCAAGCGTAATTAAATATTAAAGCACGGATGTCCTGCCAGGCCAGCCATCAACTGACTGAATGGGTTGTTAGTGTTTCTGGCTTAGTGGAAATCCCTGTTGTGTTAAGGCTGCACGTGGAAGAGAAAAAGAGAGAGGGATGAGAGAGATGGCGGGGGTAGGGGTAGAAGAGAGAGAGAGAGAGAGAGAGAAAGTGAGGGCAAGAGAGATGGAGAGAGAGGGATGAGGGAAAGATGAGAGGTTCTAAGGGCATGCATGGGCAGTTGGAGTACTCCAGGCTTTGAGGAGTGACCTCCGGACAGGAAGTCTGGACTGGACCACTTCCTGTGCTGCTGGCAAACCATCCAGCCACACAGCGAGAGAGATAGAGAGAGAGAGAGATAGAGAGAGAGAGAGAGAGAGAGAGAGAGAGAGAGAGAGAGAGAGAGAGAGAGAGAGAGAGAGAGAGAGAGAGAGAGAGAGAGAGAGAGAGAGAGAGAGGGCGGTGGGGGGGAGTGTGTGTGAAACAGCTATTGGAGGGGGGTGAAATAGAGAGCAAAAAGTGGATGAGAGAGAGAGAGAGAGAGATGGAGAGAGAGTGAGTGAGGGGTGATAATCCAGGCAGCCAGATTATCGTGGATGTGGCATAAATCCTCATCGATGTCCTGCAGCCTTACGTTACCGCTGCTGGGATGGTTCCCAGGGACTGTGGATGCCCCCCACCCCCAATACTGGGCCACCCCTATAAGCTCATAGCATACACGCAAACACACACACACACAGAGACACACACACACACACACACACCCACACGCACACACACACACACACACACGCACACACGCACACACGCACACACACACATGCACACGCACACAGACACAGACACACGCACACACACACACACACACACACACACACACACACACACACACACACACACACACACACACACACACGCACACGCACACACCCTCACACAGCTGGCACACTCTCACCCTGGGGCTGGCACATGCTGCCCTGGGCTGGAGATCATGTAGTCCCCTTGCTATATATAGCAGCCCACCTCCTCATAGGCCTCAACTCTGGTCTACAGCACAGTAGGGCTGGGCAATATGACGATATATATCGTTATCGTGATATAAAAGTGTGACCTTTCTCCTATATCGTTTATATCGTGATAGTAATTTGATCAATTTTATACAATTGAATATCATTTAATTACATTTCATGTTGTCACAATACACGCTTTAAGTTCATGTAACTGTAAAAATAACAATAAAAAGATCCATTTTAAAGAAAGGTTGTTTTGCAATATGAAAGAATAAAGAGCAAATAAAGAGAATAACTGAAATATGTAATTGTGCTATATCGTGATATATATCGCTATCGTGATATAAAGTAAATCAATATTTCGTGATATAGGTTTTTTTCCATATCGCCCAGCCCTACAGTACAGACCGGCCCTTTAAACAGCACAGCACAGACAGCTGACCTTTCACTCATTTGTTTTTTTTGTTTGTTTGTTTTTTTCCATCTCCTTACCCTGATATGTATTAGTAACTCACACACAAACACACACACAAACACACACACACAGAACGAGACACACACACACACACACGTGCGTATGTGTGTGCACGCGTACACATATTTGTGCATGCATGAATGCATACAGTATGGGAGATATATTATATATAGCATCAGGCCTCCCGGCTGACTGGCTCGTCTATGCTGTGTGAAGCCCTATGGAAATCCCATACCATCTGCCAGACATTTGACTTCAGCAGTGTATGCAGTCGGGCTGCACGATATTAGAAAAATATGCGATACACGATAACATGACTGTATACTGCGATATTGATTACTCACGATATTTAATATGTACATATATTTTCCCCTCTCTACTTGCCATTCTGCCATCTGTCATTGACATGATGTTTAGTATTTATCATGTATAAAACAACTGAGAGCAATGTTTTATTGCCAACATTATTTTCTATTATGAAAAAACGTGACTAATATACAGCATCAACTTAAAATGTCAACATTTTTAATGCATTTTTTAACCCTCCCAAATTTCCTGTTATTAAAAATTAAAAACTGTTTGCGATACGTGCACAACTTTTGCGGTGCGTGTATCGCAGGCCGTGATATCGCGATATCGATACATTTTCCATATATCCTGCAGCCCTAGTATGCAGTGCAGTTTGTGTGCAGTGCAGTTCTGTATAGCAGAGTAACAAAGAGATACTTTACTGATCTCAAAGGAAATGAATGTGTCAAAAGCAGGCAGCTCACATACTGTAATACACATTGCACAAATACAGCATGTCGCTAATTAACACGTATCTGCATACACACTTTACAGCAGTTTGGCATCCATTTTAGAACCAAGGCACACGGTTTTTCACACCATCGACTGAAGAAGTTGACTGAAAATGAAACTTACGTATTGTCATTGTATAATTCTGCTCGATAAATTCTGTAAATTCTGCTGGGCAGTCATGGGTAAGCGGTTAGGGTGTCAGACTATAACCCAAAGGCTGCCGGTTCGACTCCTGACCTGCCAGGTTGGTGGGGGGAGTAATTAACCAGTGCTCTCCCCCATCCTCCTCCATGACTGAGGTACCCTGAGCATGGTAGCGTCCCGCTGCACTGCTCCCTTTTCGGGGGCCATTGGGGCTGCTCCCTTGCACGGGTGAGGCATAAATGCAATTTTGTTGTGTGCAGTGTGCACTTGTGTGCTGTGGCGTGCTGTGTCACAATGACAATGGGAGTTGGAGTTTCCCAGTTGGGCTTTCGCTTTCACTGAAGCTGATGATCTTTCATGGCACGCTAAGGTTTTTGCGGCACAGTGGTTGAAAAACACCCAAACAGCCTGTTGTTTACACACCAAGCGAAGTGTTGCTCTAACTCAGCCCTAGTTAGTGTTATCTGACAGGGAATCTCCTTTCTGCCCTTGTCTCTCGCCTTTATCTCCACTGCAGGTTGTGCTCAGACCTGACTGGTGAGGTGAGAAACAGGAGAGTCAGCTGACCTAAGGTATACAGGGGCACAGTAGGGCACAGAGAGAGCAGTTATTATTTGTAAAAGCTTGTTTGATATGAATTTATTATATTATTGCAAGTAGTGCATGTGCACTATTTTGTTCGCACTCCGTAGATTACTCCGTATGCTAAACTTGAGCTAAATTCCAAGGTAGCAAGGTTGTTGTTTTTCTGTGAAACTCATACCGGGGCACACAGCAAATCAATACCCTGGCACGTGCCCTTGTAAAATAGGTCTGGCGACGCCCCTGGTCAGAAAGGGACGGTGTTGCACAAGACTTTAATCTACTGTATGTGTCGAGGATGGATGACACGAAAACAAATGTATTTATTTATACGCTGTAGAAGTCGGTTGTTTACACCGAGTGATGTTTACAGCAAGTGCAGCTCCTAGCCACAAGTCCGTTTGTGTTATCTGCCAGAAGACCTCCTGTCTGTCGTCCTCCTTATCCACACCGCAGGTTATGCTCAGACCTGGCAGATGAGGTGAGAGAGGGACGGTGTTGCACAAGACTTTACCTGCTGTATGTGTGTGTGTCAAGAATTGATGAGATAAAACCAGATTATTTATTCATTCATTAATTAATATATTATTTAGTAATTGTCCCACCATACAAACCATAACGAGTCTTGGAAAACCCATGATTTACTTTTTACCACATTACTGCTCTGTGACACACCCCTGCAGGTCTTGTGCGTATTCACACACTGTGAATATGGCAGTGTTAATTCAATAGATAAGGACCATCTAGAAGAGTAAAATTGACTCTCTCGGTGTTTAAATCGGGGTTGCGCTTTGGGAAAAGCTTCCATGCTTGTCTTTCAGATCAGAACGATTGTGCATGGGATTTCCCAGGCTAACTCTGCCCCTGTTTTTCGTCTCTTTGATGATGCTTGCCCTTAGACAGTTTAACAGGAGCGAGTGCATACCCGGAGTGGCAGAGGCAAGCAGGCAGGCAGGCAGGCATGTGTGTAGACATGCTTCCCTCACACACAAAGCTGGCTACAGTGGTTAGCCTCAGTGTATAGCACTAGCTTGCCTCAGTATGCCTCCCATCGCTATAAATCATGTTGTAGAAAGTACATAAACTCAGTATCTTGCTCTGCCTGCCCGTGCCTCTCTGTAACGGTGCTTGCCTAGTGCCTCAGGATGTTGGGCGTTCAGGAGGAGAACAGTAGAGCATGGGTAGGGTGGATTGGAGGCCACGTAATAATGTACATTTCTGCTATTCCAATCTTACTTCTTTTGTACATAACTATTATTATTATTATTATTATTATTTACTGTTACTATTGCTACTGTCAGTATTATTATTGTCTTATTATTGTAATGTCTTCCATCCTATTTTTATATTTCCTATTCTTCCCTGTCTACATGTGAAATGTTCAATGTTAAATGTTCATTGTATTTATTATAATCAGTTATTGTTACCAGGCCATCACTGTTACCTGTCCTGTCTTGCACTTTGTCAGTCTGTAAAATGTCGGTCCTGTGTATGTCTATGTCTTGGCATGATATAGAGAGAGTAATTTCATTTTCCTTGTATGACTTGTGCATATGAAGAAAGTGACAATAAAAGCTGACTTTACTGACTTGACTTGGCTTGACTTTTATACTGTGAAGATAATACCCCAAGAAACTTTAGGTGTTCTGAAATTTGCCTCTGTGGTGTGGGCACTAAAATATTCTCTGAGGTACCCACACTGTAGGTGATATGGTATGGTTCTTCTTGCAGACACCTTTCCCTCCCCCATTCACTGTAGCAAACTGGAAAACCTCCGAAGTTTCTTTGATGACCATATTGCACTGTGTCTAGTTTACAGTGCAAGTGTACAGTAGAAGGAGCTTGCCCCAGGACATTGGGTGCAGGATTAGGAGAGGGTGTACGCGAATGGGATTGGCATGAACATGTATATTCAGAGAGACGCGCAGGGCTGTGTTAGGGAGGGTGTCGTATAAACACCTACTGTAGATGAAGCTGAACAGGCATGTCAGGAGCTGTAACAGCAGCTGCTGCTGCTACACTCACATGAGCTGTGCATTACTGTAGTGAAGACCTGCCTGCTCCTCTCTCTCTCTCTCTCTCTCTCTCTCTCTCTCTCTCTCTCTCTCTCTCTCTCTCTCTCTCTCTCTCTCTGCTTTGTGTGTGTGTGTGTGTGTGTGTGTGTGTGTGTGAGCAGAAGCTCTCTACTTAATAATCGTATGACTGTAAATAAAACAGACATAGCTCCACACTGCATGCACATGAAAGCTAGCACCGTTACAACCTACTGTAAGGTGACCTCGACTGTAGACAAGAACACACGTCAGAAACTAATCCTATATCGTAGTTAATTGCATTATATTTAGCTGTTTTTTAGCTGTTTTTTTTTCCAAAGCAACTTAGAAATGAGGAGATAATCAACAGCATACAATGTGTGGAGACCGCTGACGTATATATATACTTCCAGGGCCGCTGACAGCTTTGGTAGGGCCCGGGCTAAAGACATCTGACAGGGCCCCAAACCCAATCAATACAATGTAATGAGGACCCAGTTCTGGGCCCCCTTTCTCCCTGGGCCTGGGACAAGTGACCCCATTTGTCCCCCCCTGTCGGCTTCATTGTATACTTCTATTTACTGTCAGTGTATGGGCAGCTGCATTTTATAGCGTCGTTGGGAAGGCTGTCAGCTCAGTGGACTCAGAATGCGTTACAATATGCGGCCTTGCCTCCTCCACTTGTGCTTGTTTCCTCGTACCAGGAAGTAATATGTCATTATGACATCACTGACAGCAGCATTATATTTCAATATGTTGCAAAAGCTCAATTTTAAACTCTTTTTCTCAATTGCAATTGGGATGGTGAATGAAAAACAGTCCCTCAAAAGTTGTTGTGGCTAGGCTGACAGCTGGGAAACTTTATCGTTTTCTCCACGGAGGAGGGGCCACGAGGCGGGGCGAGGAAACAAGCACAAGTGGAGGAGGCAAGGCCGCATATTGTAACGCACTCTCAGTGAGCTGCTGTGTTTCTCCTCTGGGGAGAACAGGAAATGGCACCAGCATGGCTTCTCTCACTGTGATTAGTAATCTAATTCTCCAGAACATTTCCTCTATGGTCACACACACACACACGCATTCAAGCGCGCACGCACACACACACACACACACACACACACACACACACACACACACACACACACACACACACACACACACACACACACACACACACACACACACACTCGTCCCTGCCACACTTACTTTCTTTCTTTCTTTCTTTTCTTTCTTTCTTTCTTTCTTTCTTTCTTTCTTTCTTTCTTTCTTTCTTTCTTTCTTTCTTTCTTTCTTTCTGTCTTTATTTCTTTCTTTCTTTCTTTCTTTCTCTCAGTCACTCACTTCCTCTCTTTCTCTTTCTTCCTATTTTATTGCTCTCTTTATTGCTCTCAGTCTTTCCGTTTTACTCTCTCAAACACACACACACACACACACACACACACACACACACACACACACACACACACACACACACACACACACACACACACACACATACACACGCACACATGTAACACCTCTCTCTCCTCTCTTCCCCACAGTTGGAGTTGGTGCCAGCCTACCTGGCCACGTCCCCCATCCTGACGGAGGGCAGTGCCCTGATGGAGGCCCAGCTGGGCAAGGGGGGGGCAGCAGCCCGACACGCCGACTCCTCACCTGGGGGAGCTCCCACTGTGCAGGTAACATTAAACCCAGACTTACGGTAAAGGTGCACCGTGTAGAATGGTGGTCAGAGTAGGTATTGCAACTATGCTCCTCATTGAAACGTTTATTATTGCCAACGTCATTATTGCCAGATTCTATATTCTCACGAATATTTACGAAGTGATAAACTAATCTGACCACTAGTATGACCAAAGTACAGTGTTGCGGCTAAAAACGTCTTTCTTGAAATTCAAAATGGCGGACAACAGTGAAGATCCCTCTTTTCATGTATGAAAAGTGTAATTTTCCCTGTCATAATGAATATGAAAATGGTCTGATGGTGAATTTGATGGTGGTGGTAAATATTAATGAAAAAGGTACCATTTGTGAATGGGCAGCATGACTTCTGGACATAAACTACTAAAATTCTTACACACTGCACTTTTAAGACAAATTATAGTATACATTTGTGCAATAAACACACTACTATATGCAAGGTGCAACCTCTCTCTTGAAAAAATTAGGTGAGCATTTGGGCCAGCACCCTCACTACCGAAATATTAAGTTGTGTGAAGCCTACTATCAGCTGAAAAAAACTGCTTCTGTGTATAAAATGCACTATATAGGCCCTGCCGTGGCTAAACGGTAGGGCACTCGTCTACCATGCGGCTGACCCGGGTTCGATTCCCAGCCCGGGTCCTTTACCGGCCCTTCCCCGTCTCTCTCCCCACTTGCTTCCCATCACCACCTTCACTGTCCTATCATAAATGAAGCCAAAAAGACAAAAAAAAAGGGAAATGCGCTATAAACTTGTCTTGCCTTCCATTACAGACCCTGGGGGCGACCCAGGCAGGAGAGAGCAGCGGAGGAGGAGGAGGAGGAGGAGCGTCAGGCATGAAGAAGAGGAGGAAGAGGAGGAGGAAGTCGCAGGTGGACAACATGAGGAGGGGCGACACCGAGGGCTACTCAGAGGACGAGGACATGTTCACCATCGACATGAGCTCCGATGAAGACAAGGATGCGGGGGACAGCAGGTGACATAAGAGGCCCCTAGCAGTGTACCCGATTCGTACGGGATAAACATTACCGGTAACACTTTACAATAACGTCCTATTCACAGCTTTATAAACACTTTATTAACATTTAATAACAATTAACATTTAACAAAGTATTTACAAATGTTTGTAAATGAGTAATAACCAAACTATGACTGCACAGTGGAGTGGGAATCAACTTCTACTGTGTGAGTTTTATGTGGTGTCATGCCTTCTGGTCTTTGGAGGAGAAACTTCCAGGACCACTGCGACTGCGCTGTGTCTGCTGTGTTAGCATAGTATTTCTTGCCCATTTATAAACAATTGTAAACATTTTGTTGACAATTAGTTAATTATTTATAAAGTGTTTATAAAGCTGTGAATAGGACGTTATTGTAAAGTGTTACCACATTACCTATGGACCCCTGGTAATTCGCAATTACCCACGGACCTCTGTGTTTTTTCGTGGTGCATTCGCACGGGATAAGAAAACGTCTGTAATTCACTCAATTCACAGACATTATAAGGGGATGCAAATGGCGCGCCTATGGACATGGGACATGAAATTACCTCAGGACGTCTGTGTTTCGCTGAAATACACTACAGTAGGTAATTCGCAGTGGAATTATTACTTCACAAATCACGGGCATGGCACATTCGCACAGGACTAAGAACTCAGACATTCTCCGTAATTATTCCAAATTACCGGGGGTCCATAGGTAATAAAAGTGCTGTTCGAATTGGGCTTTACATGCACTCAAAGTAATACAATTCCTATGCACAGCCAATACCCTGGTGCTGATGACGCACACTTGATGATGCGATACATAAGCCTGGTCCTGACCATCCCATAATACTACCATTTCCATTTCGTATTCATGGTCTGGACTTTGTTTGATCTGACGCGATTGCAGGTCGCAGGAAGGACATTTTCGGAAAAATCAGGATTTAACTTATAAGTTGTTGAACAAACATGTCTGGTGTCTATCTATGGCGATGTAGGACCGTTTAACAGACATGTCTGACAGAACATCCTACCGTAGGATAAAATTACAATGTAGGACCGTCTGTCAGAACACCGGTGCAAATCTTACCGGTCAACATCGCTCCACAGAAGACAGGTACCAGACGTAGTGCGGAGCCAAGTGTCTTCACGGAAGTACGTAGGATGGCGCGCGAGGCTAGCGATACATGTGCTTACCCTACTTATACATGCACTCTGAATATGGCACTTGTACTGTACTTACTGAGGTAATAGACACTTAGAGAGCATTTTGGTTGCAGGTTCGAATCCCCATCTGACCAATAGGAAGAAGGTGTATCCCCACACCTTCATTCATGGCTGAAGTGCCCTTGGGCAAGGCACCTTACCTCACATTGCTCCAGGGACTGTAGATAACGACAGAGAACTGTCAGAAGTAGTTGAAAGTATCAGCTGTGCACTATGAAGGGGTTTTAATGTCAATTTCATGTTTTCATACTGTATTGATGATAGCATTGGAGGATAACCATCAAGAGAACATGTCAGGTCACACACAATTTTGTTCATTTTTGTCACACTGGAGAGAGATCAAAGAGAAGAAGAATGTCGTCACATGTTGTTGTTCTTGCAGACCTGAAATGACCAGACAAAAAGATGTCGTCGTACATGTATGTTGTTGTTCTTGTGCAGCTGAATGCTTAGCATGTCTGACACGTACGTATGTTGTCTGTCCAGTTACTTCCAGTTGCTCTTCGGAAGCAGAACAGGTTTAGAGTGAGGTGATAGACGTGCTGTTGTCTCTATGACAAGTCATGGGTAATGATTTACACGACGGATTCATGTCTTCAGGCCCCGAGGACACAAGCTGTGCGACCATAGCACAAACATTTCATCACTTTGGAGGTGGACACCCTTTGCCGTCTAGCTGACATGTTTTATTTCATGGCTGATGAAGTGCCACTATCTTTTTTTTTTTAAGTATTTTTTTCTTGTTTTTCGTGAGACAGGATAGTGAAGGAGAGACAGGAAGTTAGCTGGGAGAAGGGAGATGAGATGGGGAAGGACCGACAAAGGACCCGGACCGGGAATCGAACCCGGGTCGGTCGAGTGATAAACGTGTGCCCTACCGTATCAGCCACGGTAGGGCCAGAAGTGCCACTATTTTTAAAGGCAGTTCATGGTAGTAGACATTAGCTTCTAAAGCTTTGAAGCAGATAAATGTGTATTTTTTTTTCATTTTATTTCCACAAAATACCCCCTAGTACTTGCAGGAATTGATTTAATTTGCCATCAGTTAATGGTAGGAGTCCATAGTCAAGAGCCCTTACCTTACCTTACATTGCACTAAGTGGACGCTTTTATTTTATTCAAAGCGACTTACAGTCATTATTTTTCAGGGTTCTGGTTACAGTCCCTGGAGCAATGTGGTGGGGTTAGGTGCCTTGCTCAAGGGCACTTCAGCCATGGATGGAAATGTAGGGAGAGGTCAGGGGGGATTCGAACCTGCAACCCCTAAATTAAAAGAGCAACTCTCTAACCACTAGGCCACAGCTGCCCCACCGCCCAGCTCCTAAAGTCTCCACACAGCCCAGAAAGACAGATACAAATTTTAAGAATCCTATGCCAGCATCTGGTCAAGTCATTACAGCTTACATCCTTCCTGAAAAGTCTGAGCATGCTCAGTAGGGGAACTGCCCTCAGCCAATCACAGCATCACGGGCTAGCATACACAGTGTGATGAGGTTATCTGAGGTGCACTATCGGTCATCTGCTAAGGACCAAAGATAAAGCTTTGTGTGTGTGTGTGTGTGTGTGTGTGTGTGTGTGTGTGTGTGTGTGTGTGTGTGTGTGTGTGTGTGTGTGTGTGTGTTTGTATTTGTGTGTGTGTGTGTGTGTGTGTGTGTGTGTGTGTGTGTGTGTGTGTGTGTGTGTGTGTGTGTGTGTGTGTGTGTGTGTGTGTGTGTGTGTGTGTGTGTGTGTGTGTGTGAGTGCGTACGTGCGCACGTGCGCACGTGCGTGTAAGCGTGTATTTGTATTTGTATTTGTATTAGTGTGTATGTGTGTGTGTGTGTGTTTGTGTGTATTTGTATCCATGTACGCACGTGTGCTTGTGCACGTGTGTGTGTGTGTGTGTGTGTGTGTATGCTATGTGCCTTGGCTGGCTTCTGGCTAGTGAGTGAGGTGGATGCGGGCCCAAGATGGAGATGATATTGAATTTAGACGCTGACTTGCTGTGCAGCCAAATGCTGTTAGAGTCTCACACTCATGCACGCACACACACACACACACACACACACACACACACACACACACACACACACACACACACACACACACACACACACACACACACACACACACACACACACACATACACATGCTGCATGCACACACACTGACTGACGCTGACATTGAGAGTTTGTTTGTGTTCCAACAGAAGCCATTCTGGGCAATGTTGGCGAAGGTCTTGTTCCCGTCATAGTTCAGTGGAGAGAGAGAGAGAGAGAGAGAGAGAGAGAGAGAGAATAAGAGAGACGGGGAAATGCAGGGTGGATATGTGGAGAGAAATAATTGGGAGAAAGAGGGTGAGAGGGCATGAGAGAGGGAGACAGAGACTGAGTGAAAGAGAGAGAGAGAGAGAGAGAGAGAGAGAGAGAGAGAGAGAGAGAGAGAGAGAAAGAGATGGAGTGTGATAGAAAGGAAATGATAGATTAAGATCTTACAACAAAGAATGAAACTTAAAGCCAGAAAGAG
>NC_085875.1:16342505-16355005 GCF_034702125.1 Engraulis encrasicolus
TGCCTAAAGGGGGATTCCCCCCCCTCCCCCTTGCAATAATAGAACCCGGAAACAATGGGCCAATGGAACCTCTCTCTCTCTACCCTCTCTGGTAACACACTCATACATTCTCAATACAACGTTAATGTAATACATTTACACACACACACGGCATTCAGCTGTCATCTTTTAGTAAGCAGACTAACTAAGCACACGGGTGTAATGTATTTCAAGGGAGATTGAGAAGAAAACCTACTTAGCGTGTAGACTTTGGGGGGCGCTGTGACGCAGAGCGCTAAGTCCCCTACATCTGTGCTTGCATGCCCATGGGGACACAGGTTCGAATCCGGCCTCCTGAGTCATATCCCAATCCTGCCCCGTCTCTCTCTCCTACTCATTTTCTATCTCCATCTTTGACTGTCCTGTCTAAATGAAGGCTAAAATGCCCAAAAACAAATATTTTGAAAAAAGTTAAGGACATTGCACTGCTATTGACGTAGTGCCCCCAGGCTATATAACTCTCTCTCCTTACAACCACACAGCATACCTGGAAGGGACACTGTGTGAGATTTTTAGTTGTTTATTTCCAGAATTCATGCTATCCATTCACTAATGTTACCTTTTTCATGAATATTTACCAGCACCATGAAATTCTAAGGATTCATTATGACTGGAAAAATTGCACTTTTCATACATGAAAAGGGGGATCCAAAGAAAGTGGATGTAACCAAGAAGCGTCATTTTGTTTACTTTCCGGTATCCACTTTATGTCGGGTGAACGCCCCTTTAGGAGACCTTCTGTTAGGAGACCTTCGGAGTCCTGATGTTGAGAATCAATGAAGTCCCCTTAGCGCTGTAGATGGCGGTAGCGCACGTCTTGCGCAAACACCTCAAAAAGAGAAGAAGAAGTAGGGGACAACGCCCCCTTAGGAGACCCAACTTGAGCACACGCTTTTGCATTGAGTGGGCGTGGTTTGCGATATCTTTGTTTGATTCAGTATTTTTGGGTGGATCTTCTCCATGGTCCGCCATTTTGAATTTCCAGAAATAGCCATTTTTAGCTGCAAAAATGACTCTACTTGGGCCATACTAGCACATATTAGTTTATTACTTAGTAAACTATCATGAAAAGGTCAAATTTGGCAATAGGCGACACAGTTTCAATGAGCAGCATAGTTGCAGTACCTTTTTTGACCATTTCCTGCACAGTGTCCCTTTAACACTTGATATCCTCCCCTGCGTCTCTCATAGCCATTATTATGTAGACAGGATCAATCTGCCCGCATACGGTAGGGTGCCTTAACACACTGCACCACAGCACCCCTGGGAGTATTATTAACTAGGGATACACATTTTTTCACTTCTGATCCGATCCCGATATCTAAATTTGGATATGTGCCGATACCGATACTACTCTGATCCAATACCAGGAAACCAATTAATAAGCAAAAAGTAACAAGTGAAAAAGTAATAATCCCATCCTGAAAACTAATATGCAAGTGTTATGATATAAATTTAACATTACACCGGGCTGAATGACAGCATCAGGAAAATTCCGATACTTTGGGAAAATTCCGATCCGATCCGATCCGATCCGATCTCCGAATTATGTTGATATCTGAACCCGATACCGACACACCGATACCGATATCCCATCCCTAATTTTAACCCTCGACATCCTCCGCTGTGTCTCTCTGCCAGCCGGCGTTCCTGAGCGACATGCCGGAGCCCATGACGGTGGTGCCCGTCTCCATACCCATGACGGACAGCAGCAGCACCCACTTCCGCACCATCTCCAACACCAACCACCACCACCCGGGCCCCTCGGCCGGCCCCGACACCGGGCCCCCCTCCCTCTCCCTCTACATCCCCACAGGGGGGCCCCACAGCAGGGGGGTGGACACCACAGCAGGGGCGGCGATGGGGGGAGAGGGGGAAGAGGCTGGGGTAGGAGCGGGCGCCTGCATGGCGATGTCTCCCGGTGGCATGGAGGTGGAGGGCATCGGGGCCATGGCTCGCTTGCTGCACGACGGCGACGAGGGACGCAACAGCCCCGGTGGGAGACCACTCGCCAAGACGGACTCGCCGTCCAAACGAAAAGGTACAGGAAGTGACTGAGGGGGTATGTTCGTTGTGTGTGTTATTGGATGTGAGTGTGTATGTCTATGTCTATGTGAGTGTGTATGTCCACATCAAGAATTGCATGCTTTATCATTTTTAATTAAACTCACATTAGTGAATAAGCAACCTTTGATGATGTGTACAACATGCTGCGCTTTGATTAACAGTCAATTTCTTTAATACCCAAGTACAGTAGCTGAAGGTACAGACAATCAATAATTTGGCTGCAGCATTATCAGCTAATTATGTGCAAAGTAACATATTCATAGACCGTGCGTGTGTGGGTCAAAGACGTCCAACATGTCCTTCAGTGCAACGGATACTTTTGCTTACTGCAAAAAAAGAGATTTTTTTTATTACTATTTTTTTGGCTTGGCTGTCATGCATTCACTTTTCATTTTTTTTTTTGAAATGTCATGTTTTCACAGTTACAGTAAGCAAAAGCATCTGTTAGCACTGAAGGACAGTGTCATGTTGGACGTCTTTGACCCGTGTGTGTCTGTGTCTGTGTCTGTGTTTCTGTTATCAACATGTTGACCTTGGTACAGTGAGTCTCAGTGTGTGCGTTGCAATATGCGACCTTGCCTCCTCCACTTGCCTCCTCCACTTGCTTCTCTCCTCGTACCAGGAAGTAATATGTCATGATGACATCACTGACAACAGCATTATATTTCAATATCTTGCAAAAGCTCAATTGTAGAGTCTTTTTCTCATTTGCAATTGGGATGGTGAATGAAAAACAGTCCCTCAAAAGTTGTTGTGGCTAGGCTGACAGCTGGGAAACTTTATCGTTTTCTCCACGGAGGAGGGGCCAGGAGGCGGGACGAGGAGACAAGCGCAAGTGGAGGAGGCAAGGTCGCATATTGCAACGCACTCCATGTCCCATAGTAACTGATGTTATTTCTATGTTGGGCAGACAAGAGGAGCCATCACCTGGGCTCTGATGGAGTCTACCTGGATGACATCACAGAACTGGAGCCCGAGGTGGCCGCCCTCTACTTCCCCAAGAGGTAAATCGATTAGAGATGTACAGGATCCAAGATCCGGTTCCGAATCCGGCAGGATAATAGGATTTTTCACAGGATCCGGATCCGGCAGGATCTTAAGCAGTGGATCCGGTATCCGGCAGTTACCTAAAGATCAGGATCTGGTGCATCTCTAGCCTAGGTTTTTCAGTCAGTCTTTCACAACCCCAATTGCTGCATGGAGTGAAAGAACTTTGGAAGCGGCCAGTGCAGGCAGTGTGGCAGTAAGTCAATGAGTCTAAAAAATAGTTTGAGCCAACGTAATAAAAAGGGCCCACGTGTGCGAGTAGGCTATGTGTTTCAACCCTTTCGTAGGATCCGGTATCTGGTTCCGGATCCGGCAGGATCTTAAGCAGTGGATCCGGTATCCGTCAGGATCCTAAAAATCAGGATCCGGTGCATCTCTAAAATCGATAGAAAGAAAAATGGCCGACCAGAAAAGCCAATATTCGTACTGCGGAAACAAGCAAAAATGTTTAAAAAATTCAATTCAATTTGATTCAACTCAATTCAGTCTACAATATTTGGCAAAACCAGGACAGAAATGAAAAAAGACAAAACAAATAAACAAAACAAATAGAATAGAGAATAATATATTTAAAATACATACAGACATTTCAGCCAATGCAATTAGTCTTGCTATGTAGTTAATAGAGAACAGTGTACAAATAACTCTATTGATTCATCATACATACGGGAACCCAAAGAGAGCAAATGCTTTGCAGACATAAATAAAGTTCTGTCAGATCCACTCTAGTCAAATATGAGACGGGAAACAGAGATATATTTCAGAAGCTTTATTTCACAACAACAACATGACATTGTTTGACAATGATTAGTCTGGTGGAGCAGGGGAGGTGGTGGGACCAAAACAAGCAGCAAAAAGCAATGACAGGCAAAAAATTTTTTGGTAGTTTAAGTGAAGTGCGCCAAATGTGAGCATCCAATTGCAAGCTGCAGCTGATTAACCAAAGCGCAGCTAATTAGTGGAGAGTTGTATGGGTTGGGTCGGTGTCAGCCAGTAGGCAAAAAGGTGCGTTGACTACATGGTCTGCCAGAACTAACGCAGGTTGCTCGATAAGTGCAGTCGCGTGTTATAAGGAGCAGTGGCGTGTAGACCAGTGCCGTGTCTCAAATGTAGGGCTTTCAGGCCGACCAGAACGGAGCCGGAGCCGGAGCCGGAGCCGGTGCCCGCACCAGTTACGTTCAGCACTGAAGTGCTTATCTGCGAACCCCCCCCCCCGTGTTCATACCGGGCTCTGAACTTTTTCCGCACGTGACTGTGTTACCCGGATGAACCTGCTGACGGCCACGCTGTCATCACGGTTTGGCGGAGAAAAACGTAGTATTTTGCGGTTCGCATTGCGAACCAACTTTCCGGTTTGCGAACACAAATATCTGTGGCGTGAACACGACAGCCGGTTCATGATTAGGTGCGGGAACGGGCTCCAGCACGGTTCTCAGTCGGCTTGAACGCGCTAATGGTGTATTTGTGCAGTTCGGGCCCTATGTCTCAGTGCATAGGTGCATAACTTTAGTCCGCAATTTGAGACACGTTACCGGTACATATTTTCTCAAATCCATCCTCCTATCCCCCTCTTCTTCTCCAGTGAAGGCGCTTGCTCGGTGAGGCTCTCCCACGACGTCCGCAGTGCCAACCAATCCCCTCAGTCCGTGGGCAGCAGTGGAATGGACAGTGGGGTGGACAGCTACTCCGACCAGCCGGGAGACCTGCCCTCTATCGCCATCTCCCTGTGTGGAGGACTCACTGACAACAGGGAGATCACCAGGGGTAGGTGGAGAGAAGACCTCTGTATGCCTGTCTGTCTGCTTGCTACACCTGCCATACCACTGATGTTATAATGTTGGTGGTACAGCTGGAGCAGCTCTGCGTGTGTGTGTGTGTGTGTGTGTGTGTGTGTGTGTGTGTGTGTGTGTGTGTGTGTGTGTGTGTGTGTGTGTGTGTGTGTGTGTGTGTGTGTGTGTGTGTGTGTGTGTGTTTTATATTATTCATGTGTGTTTTATTGTATTTATAACTTAGTTAATATACATTTTATCTGTTCTGTTTTTATTTTATTCTGCATTCTCTGCATTTTCTTCACTTCGGAGTAATTTTACTCCTGCAAGTCCTACTCACTCTAGCTCTGTAGCTGTCTCGTGTGTCAGGGTGTGTTTGGAGGAGTGTTGTTTTACTGTGAGGCCAGGATATCATTCATGTGGCGGTGACACCCCCAAACATGTCTCAACTCCCACCCCCTCCACCACCCCACCACCCCAACGCCATACCTACACATGCACACACCCACCAATACACATCTGCTGATGTCCCAAACATGTCTCAACCCCCATCACCCCACCACCCCAACGCCATACCTACACATGCACACACCCACCAATACACCAATCCACACATCTGCTGATGCCCCAAACATGCCAAACATGTCTCACACAGACACACCCACCAACCCCCCCACACACACACACCAAACATGGCTCAAACAAACAACGCTCCTCCCCCCCATCATGTACACACACACACACACACACACACACACACACACACACACACACACACACACACACACACACACACACACACACACACACACACACACACACACACACACACACACACATGTCAAACACCTCCACATATGCTGAGTCTGACGGTCCGCACCTGTCTGCCTCTGTCTGGGCCCCCCTACAGAGCAGTTCGAGGAGAGGGCCATCAGTTACCGGGAGTTTGCTGACAACCCGTCCCTCATCGACGACCCCAACCTGGTGGTGAAGATCAGCGGCAAGTAGGTATCCCTGGAGGAGGGCGTAAAGTAAATAGATCTGCAGAATGACGTTGTTGTTGTTGTTGTTGACAAACGTGACGTCAAAGTGAGAATTCCAGCGTGTCACAAAGGCATTTTGGGAAATGCACTTGACCTACATATGGCACTGTAGCTCATGGCCGGCCCGGCCACTGAGAGTGACCTACATTTTTGTGTTATCTAGATTTTAAACTTGCTTTTAGTATTATCAAACTAGTTTGTCCGGTGCCCGTCACCATCAGTGTCCCCTTGCATTATCTAAAGTTTAAACAAACAGAGAGAAGTAAATCGTTTTTTGTGGAGCTGACAGGATAGGTTTCATCCCAGTGTTTATTCTGTCTAATATATAATATTATATATATATTAGTATTACTGTATAGCCGTCGTGCTAATGATGACGACAATTTATTATTGTACTATGTCGTTATATTTTTTTGTAGTACCAGTGAGTGTAATAGAATAGGACTATTCATGGGTAATAGCAATAGTAAATAGTACGGTATAATAGCAGTAATAATAATAACGGCTTCTGTGTTAAAGATTAATGTCCCTTCTTCAGGTGTTCTGCTGTATTAAGATGTTGAATAGTGTGATAGTGTGGTTTAGTGTGTGTTAATGTGTAATGCAGTATTATAGCTGTGTTCATGTGTAATGCAGTATTATAGCTGTGTTCATGTGTAATGCAGTATTATAGCTGTGTTCATGTGTAATGTCCCTCCATTAGGTATTATAACTGTGCTAGTGCTTCCCCTCTGCTGCTATTAAGACTTCGACTAGTGCACTAATGTGTAATGTCCCCTCTGTAGATATTCAATAAGAGTGTTGATGTATAATGTCCCCTCTGTAGATATTCAAAAAGAGTGTTAATATGTAATGTCCCTCCTTTGAGATCTATAATTGTGCCGATGTGTTAATGTCCCTTCTGTGTAGGTATTATAACTGTGTTAATGTCCCCTGTGTGTAGGTATTATAACTGTGTTAATGTCCCCTCTGTGTAGGTATTATGTAAGGGTTAACGTTCGGCGAGAAGGTCGCTACCGTGGAATAGCAGCACGACAGAGAGAATCTTTAGACCCCGACGCGGAGCGGAGGGGTCTTGTTCTCTCTGAAGTGCTGCTATTCCACAAAGCGACCGACTCGCCGAAAGTTAACCCGCTTATTATATGGATATACTTAAATGATTCACACATGGCGGGGACATTTCTTTAGGCCTATTTAATGTGAAGTCTGGGCTATTCTAGTTTTTAATGTCAAAGGATTGTTGCTGCGCAAAACAAAACAGTGCCGTTGTGGAACACCGCTAACAGCTAGGTAGCCAGGACAACAGGTGTTGTCTATCACAGCAGCTGATTAGAGTCTTGTTGAAAAGTCGCTTTAGCAGTGAAAAGTCTTGTTGCCATTGACAGCGGTCTGTTATAGACCAACCCGTCCGTTATCGAAAAATAACAGACGTGCGAACGTTGGGGAGCCCCGTTGAAATGAATGGAGCATTCGACCGATGACGTCACAACCATATAATAAAACTGTGTTAATGTCCCCTCTGTGTAGGTATTATAACTGTGTTAATGTCTCCTCTGTGTAGGTATTATAACTGTGTTAATGTCCCCTCTGTGTAGGTATTATAGTAACTGTGTTAATGTCCCCTCTGTGTAGGTATTATAACTGGGCCACTGCAGCCCCTCTGCTGCTAGCCATGCAGGTGTTCCAGAAGCCCCTACCCAAGGTAGCCTACACTTCCTCTTCCTCCCCCTGCTCTTCTTCTTCCTCTTCTTCTGTTTCCTCCTTTTCCTCATCATCTTCCTCCTCCTCCTCCTCCTCTTCTTCATCTTCCTCCTCCTCCTCTTCATTTTCCTCTTCCTCCTCCTCTTCGCCATCCTCCTCCTCATCATCATCCTCTTCTTCCACTTCCAATTGTTCCTCTTCCTCCCCCTCATCTTTCTCCTCTCTCTCTTCTTCCTCCCCCCTTCCTGCTCAAGACACTGGCCTTGCTTGAGCATGTCTGGCTGTCCAATGTCCAAATGATGCATTATTTGTGGACTTGATATGGTATCATGTGTGTCCAGTCCTCTCTGGTTGGATTGTGTACCACATTTGACTTGTACAAAGAGATGCAGCTGCGCGCAGTCAGGAATTGTCATTTCATATCATTGTGAACTGAAATTCTGGCTGCATGTGGCGCCATCTATTTGTACAATTTGAATTGGTCACTGATATCAAATCCAGGATACAGATTAGATACACAAAGCCTCCAATTAATCTTCATATACAATGGTAATGATATATAATGAAATATGTCCTTCATAGTAATGTAATATGTTTTTGACTTAATTTGATTACATTTAGTTTATACGCACTACATGTGTGCATGGCATTGGAAATTGTCTGTTTATAATTGCATGCCACTTAGGTATCACAAGAAATACTGTCCAAGCATACATTTATAGCATATATTTGTAAAATATAGCATGCCACTATCCAACCTACTCAAGCCACAATAACAATTCTATGTAGTCCTTTTCAATTATGGAGAGTCTCTGTTTGTTTTGTCAGTGTCTGTGCTCCCTCGTGTCAATGTCATGTGACCTGGCCTCCTGACTGACCTGACCTGTGCACTCCCCTGGCCGTCCAGTAAACTTGTTTTCTTCCCTCTGTTTCTCTCCCCCCTGACCCCTGACCTCTGACCTCTGACCTATCACCCCTGACTCTTAACCCCCCCACCCTCTCCCACCACCACCACCACCACCCACATCACTTTCTTTTGGGTTGTCACCTCACCTCACCTCACCTCACCTCCTCCCCATCTATTCCCTCCCATCACCTTTCCTACTTTGCGTTTTCCCTTTACATTGCCACACCTCTTGCCCATGTCCTTACATGTATCCCATTGTCCCTTTGCTTTCTCACGTCCCTATTGTCATTGTCTCTTTGGTTTTTCCCCAATGGTGTCCCTTATTGTTGTTATCCTTTGGTTTTGCCCACATTTTTACCTCAATGTCATGCTCTACTGTCCCTTGGTTGCTTGTTTCTTTATTTATTTATTCGCCACATATATATTCACCTTATATTATTTGTGACTGCTGCTGTTGTTTTTGGCGCGTGTGTGATTGTGAAGTCCTCCTGTTTCCACTATATCTACTCCGCTCTGGGCTTCATCTCCTACTGCATGCCCAGCGTCTTCTGGGCTCCCGCCGTGTGCGCGGCCCCCGAGGTGCAGATTCCTCTATCCCAAACTGTGTAGACACTATAGGCAGAGATTCTTTAAGTATAGGAGATATGCCAATGTAATAGGTTTCTATGGGCAGCTAACATGACCAGGTTCCGGTTTGTCTAAAGGGGCGTGTCATAATACTCCTAGCATTGAATAGAACAGTCCTTAGGTCTGCCTAGGTCTGCCTAAAGGGGGAACCCCCCCCCCTCCCCCTTGCAATAGTAGAACCCAGAAACAATGGGCCAATGGAACCTCTCTCTTATCTACTCTGTCTGCTATAGGACTTCTACTTTAAATTATATTGCATTACACATATAGTGAATTAGGTTCAAAGAGAGCACCTTCTGGTCTGCTGTGGTTTGTGCGGCCCCAGAGGTGCAGACTCCTCTATCCCCTACTGTGTAGACGACACTATAGGACCTCGACTTCAAATGGTGGCCCTAGGGCCAGATGCGGCCCTTGGACAGCAAGGTTCTGGCCTGGCCCCCCATAAGCCCCTTGAAATACAGAATTGTTTTTCGGAATTTAAACATAAAAGTATAGCTTCCTTTATCGCGCTGAAACGGGACATTAAAATAGGACATTAAAATGCAGGAAATTACATCTAAGAAATGCAAAACTTTCTTTCTGGGGGAGGACCCCCAGACCCTCCACTTCAATGAAGTGTCCCATATTTTTTTCATTGACAGTCGGCTTTCATAATACATACGTATAGTTCGGCCCCTTTACTGGGAGAAATTTGAAAAACTGGCCCTCGTTGACATTTAATTGAATAGCCCTGCCCAATAATGTTAAATCACATGACATTATATAGCTGATAGCTGACAACTTAAAGTGAATGAACGAGCCATATCATAGATGGCAACCTGGCCCCAAGTGATGCATACTGTATGCAGGTGTGACGTCAATTTCAAATTAAAAGGTCAATAGAATCATGTCTCTACTCCCCAAGTCTAGATTTGCTAATAAAGCCATTAATGATGAACTTCTTGACCGACCGACCAATTGATCAGACAAACACAACAGACAGACCAAACTCCTCCGAGGGCCCAGGTAATAACTTCAGAGTTCAGAGACAGGGCAGTCTATACTGACAAAGAGATGCAGTCCTGTCTCTGTGGAGAATGTACATTAAATTACATGATGTTACAGAGGATTAGGCTAAAAAACAGACTAACAGACACAGCTCCTGAGTGTACATTGTACATTAAAATCACATGATTACATTGCATTGCATGACTAAATATAGTGGTGGTATGCAGTGAATTATGCATTAAATTATTACATTATTATTATGCATTAAATCACATGATGTTACAGAAGATTAGGCTAAAAAACAGACTAACAGACACTGCTCCTGAGTGATCTTATTGCATTGTACATTTTACATTAAAATCACATGATTGCATTGCATTGCATATTCGAAAATCGTGATAAAATTGTGAAATCGAAGTTGTGATTTTAATCGTGATTTAATCGTGGCAATAGTGACCTACCTTTGAGAGCATCCTTGAAGCCAAACATAGTGACAGGCTGGTGTTCCTGGCCAGAAATCTGTCCACCTATGTTTCATGCTATTGCCTTTACATAATTATTACAATTCATTTTATTTTGCTAATCCCGTATATAATTAATTCTTGGTTATATTTCATCTTGTTGTAATTTTCAAAAAAATCTGCAAAAAATCAATAATCGTGATTAATAATCGTGATTACGATTTTGAGCAAAATAATCGTGATAATGATTTTTTCCATAATCGTGCAGCCCTAGCATGACTAAAGATAGTGGTGATTATGCATAGGAACAGACGGTGTAATAAAGAGCAGTGCAGACTCACAGGCGCATCCTTGGGCCACGAAGAAACCATTTTATTCTCCCTACATGAAGTACTATGGCATAGACCCAGACACAGTCTCATCTTCAGCTCCTCATAACTCTTTTCCTTCTTCAGTTTCATCATTTTTTATTCTCATCAGGACTGTGCAAAATACAGATCAATGTAATTCAGTTCGAGATCTCAATTCAATCTCGAGTTCAACTTTTTTGCACCGCCCTGCTTTCCGCCCCTCTTTCCAGAGCATTTGTCCCATCCTTCCAGTGCGTGTGTGTGTGTCTGCGAGTGTGTGTGTGTGAGTGTCTACGAGTGTGTGTGTGTCTCCATGTGTGTGTGTGTCTCCATGTGTGTGTGTGTGAGTGTCTACGAGTGTGTGTGTCTCCGTGTGTGTGTGTGTGTGTGTGTTTTGTTTTTGGTTTTGAGTTTGAGTTTGAGCATGCCCCCCTTGTGTCCCTGTGCTGCAGGCGGCTGTGGAGGACATCGTCAAGGAGAAGATGCCCAAGAAGGGAGGACGCTGGTGGTTCTCCTGGAGGGGGCGGAGCAGCAACTCCAAATCAGTACGTTTCTGTGTGTGTGTGTGTGTGTGTGTGTGTGTGTGTGTGTGTGTGTGTGTGTGTGTGTGTGTGTGTGTGTGTGTGTGTGTGTGTGTGTGTGTGTGTGTGTGTGACTGTGCTGTTATTGAAAAACACTTAAAACCTTTTCTGTTTACATTTGACACCTCTGCTGTATTTCAGGAGTCCACATCGGAGATGGGAGCTGATGAGGATAGGCCTCCTACACAGACAGACTCTCTCAGGTAACACAGCTGCCTGGACATCAGGGGTATTCAATTAAATGTCAACGAGGGCCAGTTTTTCAAATTCCTCCCAGTAAAGGGGCCGAACTATCTGTATGTATTATAGCTGCCGACTGTCAATGAAAAAAATCTGGGAGACGTCATTGAAGTGGGGGGTGTGGGGGTCCTCCCCCAGAAAGTTTTGCATTTCTTAGATTTAATTTCCTGCATTTTAACGTCCTGTGTCCCGTTTCAGTTCTATACAGAACCCATACTTTTATCTCCAAATTCTGAAAAACGATTCTGTCATTCAAGGGGCTTGTGGGGGGCCAGAACCTTGCTGTCCAAGGGCCGCATTTGGCCCCAGGGCCGCCATTTGAATAGCCCTGCTGGACATCATCATCTTCAAGACCTGCTTAACATGTCACTTATTCCACCGGTTGCCCAAGTTATATTAGATTAGATTCTTTATTGTCCCATAGGGCTGGTAAGGCTGTTTGAAGTGTAATGCAGTATAGTGTGAGGAACATGTGTATATATGTTGTCCATTTCGCAGCAACTTAGTTATTCATAATGTTTTTTACCTGATTGAGGTCTTTTTTAAAGTATTTTTGTGGGGCTTTTATTATTATTGGACAGTGTGAGAGTAGACAGGAAATCACTGGGAGAGAGATGATGGGGTAGGGTCGGGAAATGACCCCGTGGGCAACGTAAGCCCCAAATGTGGGGGGGCTAAGCG
>NC_085875.1:16360005-16375005 GCF_034702125.1 Engraulis encrasicolus
AAGATTGCCACTCAACTGCAGCTGCCCATATCCACTGTGAGAGGAATAATTAAGAAGTTCAAAACAACTGGAACAGTGGTAAACAAGCCTGGACGAGGACCCATGTTTATTTTGCCACCACGTACATTGAGGAGGATGGTAAGAGAAATCAAAATATCTCCAAAGATCACTGTTACAGAATTACAACAAATGGTAGCATCCTGGGGTCACAAAGTCTCCAAATCAACCATCAGGCGCTGTCTACACGCCAACAAGCTGTTTGGGAGGCATGCACGGAGACAACCTTTCCTCACTCACAATCATAAACGCAAGCGTCTGGAGTTCGCCAAGCGGTATTGGGGCTTCAACTGGGACCGTGTGCTTTGGTCAGATGAGACCAAGATTGAGCTTTTTGGCAACAAACACTCTAAGTGGGTCTGGCGTACCACGAAAGATGCGCATGCTGAAAAGCACCTCATACCCACTATGAAGTATGGGGGTGGGTCAGTGATGCTGTGGGGCTGTTTCGCTTCCAAAGGCCCTGGGAACCTTGTTAGGGTGCATGGCATCATGAATGCTTTGAAATACCAGGACATTTAAAATCAAAATCTGTTGCCCTCTGCCCGAAAGCTGAAGCTGGGTCGTCACTGGGTCTTTCAGCAAGACAATGACCCTAAACATATGGCCAAATCTACACAGAAATGGTTCACCAGACACAAAATCAAGCTCCTCCCATGGCCATCTCAGTCCCCTGACCTCAACCCCATTGAGAACCTGTGGGGTGAGCTGAAGAGGAGAGTACAGAGGAGAGGACCCAGGTCTCTGGATGATTTAGAGAGATTCTGCAAAGAGGAATGGCTGAAGATCCCTCTTTCTGTCTTTTCCCATCTTGTGAAACATTATAGGAGAAGATTAGGTGCTGTTTTGTTGGCAAAAGGGGGTTGTACAAAATATTAACACCAGGGGTGCTAATAATTGTGACACACATTATTTGATGTCAAATAATTATTTCTTTATGTGGGATCTTTTCCCCACTGAATAAATGCACTTGTATTGAAGGTTGGATTTTTCTCTTTTTTTCCATTAAGGTCCCATATTATTTAGAAAAAAAATAAAATAATTGGAAGCTAAAAAACACATCTTAACCAGGGGTGCCAATAATTATGGAGGGCACTGTATGTATGTGTGTGTCCATCCATTTGAATTTCTGTGTGTGTGTGTGTTTGTGTGTGTGTGCGTATGTGTGTGTGTGTGTGTGTGTGTGTGTGTGTGTGTGTGTATCCATTCAAGTCTGTGTGTGTGTGTGTGTGTGTGTGTGTGTGTGTGTGTGTGTGTGTGTGTGTGTGTGTGTGTGTGTGTGTGTGTGTGCGTGCATCAGAGAGGTCATTGAGAAGAAGCCAGAGAAGTTCAAGATCGAGTGTCTGAGCGACATCAAGCACCTCTTCTACCCCAACAAAGAACCCTTCTACGCCGCCTTTGGAAACAGAGCCACGGTATGAACCACACTACATGCTAATGGACTCTATAGTTGGGCATTCGTCTAGCCTAATAAACCAGCCTAAATGTGAGACCCGAGTAATTTAGTCTGGCCCCGATGAACGATACCTCGGACGATTGCTGATGAGAACAACCTGTTGTTTTTTTAAACCGTGCCGGCGCTCTGACCAATCGGCGATCTTTGCCGTTGATGTGCTTTCCCAACGGTGTTGCAAGCTTCGTCGTCACTCCCTCAAAACCCTGCCCGCTTTGATTCAAAACAAATCTCTGCGTTGTAATTGGTTTTGCCAGACTCAGGGCACAGTGTTCAAAACGTTCTCAGATCCGAGGCCAGACCCACTCGCAGCTGAAAAATTTCGGCGCCCAGCAGGTGGCGCTGGTTTACCAGGCTACGTTCGTCTACTATGCAGCCGACCTGGGATCCATTCCCGGTCCTTCACCGTCTCTCTCTCCCAACTCACTTCCTGTCTGTCCTCCACTGTCCTGTCTGATAATAAACTATAAAGGCTTGAAAAGCCCCCCAAAAATACTTTAAAAACCCTACCGTTCATGCTGCTTAAATTCAGCACAATAAAAGAACACTGTTTCACAGACCTTTGTGTGTGTGTGTGTGTGTATGTGTGTGTGCGCGCGCGCATGTGTGTGCGCTTATGTGTGTGTGTGTGTGTGTTCACAACTGTATGTGTGTGTGTGAGGGAGGAAAGAAAAAGTAGTGTTTTGATTTGTCAATCCATTTGAATTTCTGTGTGTGTGTGCGTGTGTGCGGGTGTGTGCGGGTGTGTGTGCGTGTGTGTGTGTGTGTGTGTGTGTGTGCGTGCGTGTGTGTGTGTGTGTTCACAACTGTATGTGTGTGTGTGAGGGAGGAAAGAAAAAGTAGTGTTTTGATTTGTCAATCCATTTGAATTTCTGTGTGTGTGTGTGTGTGTGCGTGTGTGCGGGTGTGTGCGGGTGTGTGTGCGTGTGTGTGTGTTCAGGACGTGTACTCCTATAAGGAGGTGGGGGTGCCCCTGAACAGGATCTTCACTGTGAACCCCAAGGGAGAGCTCATCCAGGAGCACGCCAAGACCAACATCTCATCGTGAGTACACACACACACACACACGCACACACACACACACGCACACACACACACACGCACACACACACACGCACACGCACACGCACACGCACACACACACACTCTGAGGCTGCTCGATATTAGGAAATATCGATATCACAATATTTTCATTCAATATTGACAGGGCTCTAAATTAACTTTTTCCACCACCAGCCAATTTGGCTAGTGGACATTTTTTCTTACCAGCCAAACAGAAGTTCAACTAGCCATTTTTTTTTTTTATCTCGCCAAAATAAACTATGCTTTAGGCTAATTATTTTTTTAAATTATGGCCATTTTGTTCAACTATGTCTACAACACAGATAGGCCTACACTATAGGCCTGCATACTATGCCTATGTAATAAGCATATTATAGGCTATTTTTCATTATTTTTTAACTTCTGCATTATTTTTTACTTTCATTACTTAGGCCTGATCAATTTCATTAGTTTTTATTCAATTCCTCTGAAAACAGTGAATCACATCTCAAGCCACTCACATAACAGACCTTAACATACAGTAACCAAACACAGCCAAACACTACAAAACCTCACATACGCACACCCTAAGGAAGGAGCAGAGATGAGAGGAAAAGGAGAGGAGAGAGGAGGAGCTCTTCTCTACCATGCGCAACAAAATGACAAGAAGCCTATGTTTAACTAAAAGTAAATAATATCACGGGAATCTTCGCTTCATTTGTTACTTCCATAGCTTCGTCGTTAGTTGCTTTTTTGTTATTCTTTTTCTTTCCGATGGCGTGGGCTTTCCAACTTAGTTGCGCGCGCAAGGACTCGGAACATTTCAGAAGACAACTGACAGCTACGCTCACACTACTCTGACAGTCAGCTCTCCTCCTTTGCCCTTGTCGCAATTTCGTTCCACAACCACTTTTTTAACGTCACTACTATTACTGTTACAATTACTACTGGCATTCACCAATACAGAGAACCTTGCTCTAACCCCCGCCACATTCTCATCACTCGCACAAAACATACAGAACAGAAGTAGCTCTATGCATAATCTGCGTTAGTCCTGTTATTGAAACGGTCAGGCCCTCGCAGCTTCAAAAAGGCAGCCTGTTACAGCAAGGTTCATGCTAGTAGCAGTAGCAGTACTAGTGACGTTAAAAAGGTTGTAGCGAAAGCGACGGGAGCATAGGAGGAGAGCTGCCTGTCAGAATAGTGTGAGCGTAGCTGACAGAAGGCTGGTCATCTGAAATGTTTTCAATCCTGGCGCGCGCAACGGCATGGAGTTGCCGCTCGCTGCACTGGAAAGCCCACGGTGGGAGGCTACGTCGTGACGCAAGTGTCCATGGGTAATGTAGGAAATCTCGCCGTCTAACGTTTGTCATAGCAGCGGTTTACCGTTCATACTTTACCGTACTCGGGCGCCACTAGCCAAATAGGCGTGTAGGTATTTTTTTCTACCTGCCAAAATTATTTTTCACCCGTGTTTGGCGGGTTGGCGTGTGTTAATTTAGAGCCCTGCATATTGAATCACGATATTTGCAAACAATATATATATTATTTTTTTTAAAGAAACCATTCCGTGAGGCACACATATCAATATATTACATTCTTGGTTGGATGGGCATTCATGCTGTTTAGTCTCGGCTACTTACTTCATTTGTCTACCAACGGCAGTAGAACCATCAAGAATTTTTGAGCGTGCACGTCCCTGTACAGGTCCCTGTTCGTACAGTACCAAACAATTCAGTTCTTTCCTCCATTCAGTAGCGTGAGAGTAGTCACAGGGAAACACACAACATGGTGCTCTGAGTGAGTGTAGGTTGGCTGCAAGTCAGCTGGAGGTGGTGGACCGTGTGTGTGTGTGTGTGTGTGTGTGTGTGTGTGTGTGTGCATACATGCATGTCTAGTATAGTCTCTAAGCTGTCCACCTGTGTGTGTGTGTGTGTGTGTGTGTGTGTGTGTGTGTGTGTGTGTGTGTGTGTGTGTGTGTGTGTGTGCAGGTACGGTCGTCTGTGCGAGGTGGTGGACCATGTGTTCCCCCTGCTGATCCGAGGCCACGGGGCCGACTTCCCCTGCTCAGACACATACAGCACCTTCACCTACTGGAGGGACCAGCTGCCAGAGGTGGAGGCAGAGCACAGGGGAGAGCAGCGGGAAGAGCAGCAGAGCTGAACACACACACACACACACACACACACACACACACACACACACACACACACACACACACACACACACACACACACACCTACTGGAGAGACCAGCTGCCGGAGGTGGAGGCAGAGGAGAGGACAGATCAGCGGGAAGCAGCATAGCTGCATAGCTGAACACACACACACAAAGCAGCATAGCTGAACACACACACACAAACACACACACACACACACACACACACACACACACACACACACACACACACACACACACACCTACTGGAGAGACCAGCTTCCAGGGGAGAGGGAAGAGCAGCGGGAAGAGCAGCAGCAGCAGAGCTGAACACTGAACACACACGCGCACACACACACACACACACACACACACACACAGACACAGCTGCCGGAGGTGGAGGCAGAGGAGAGGGCAGAGCAGCAGCAGGAGCAGCAGCAGCAGCGTAGCTGAACACTGAACACACACACACACACACACACACACACACACACACACACACACACACACACACACACACACAGCTGCCGGAGGTGGTGGTAGATGAGAGGGAACAGCACATACACCTCCACTGCACGCACGCACACACACACAAACACACACACACACACACACACACACACACACACACACACACACACACACACACACACACAGGAATGTGCACACACACACACAGCTATGTATATATTATACAGTAAAGGGTATAGATACAGTTCTGTACTGCAATACCATACGAGTACCTCTACGCACAAGTATTGGGCACCTTCTAACTCAAGCATACTAAGCCTTGACCGTTCTACATGTCTTCATGATTATTTTGTATTTATTTGTTTATAACGTATTTTATACAATTCAGTCCTTGAACTAACAGAAAAAGAGATTAATAACCACAATGCAAAACTTTATTTTGTGCCAATATTGTAATTCCAGCCGAATAGACACAGCATATAACGGAAATAACTTTCAAATTGGATTTTTTTTTGCTCCGAGTGTTTCTTATGATTCAGAATAGCCATCAGAATACCACTGGCCAAGATATAGCTGAGCATCTAAGATGAAAACATATCAAACAGTTTGTAGTGTGCATGTACGCAAGTGGTTCATTTGAGACGTAACAGAAATGATATTTGTTGGTGAAACTGCTGAGGAAAAGAGCAGTGGTGTAGTCTACGTAGGACGCGGGTATACGGAGTATACCCACTTCTAAATTTCAGGGATTTCAGTATACCCACTTAAAATTGATTGATCCATTGTTTTCAATGGCACAAATATATACAGTATACCCACTTCAAAAAATGCTCAAATATACAGTATACCCACCATAAAAAACAAGACTACACCACTGGAAAAGAGCAAGCCTTTCTCAGGTCTCCTGCTGCCCATATTCAGCCATCTAAGATCTACTGTATGACCATGAGATATTGCAGTGTAACACACGGATAATGCAAAACAGTGATGTCATGTATGTCAGTGTTTCCTAACCAGGGGTACGTGTACCACTAGGGGTACATGAGCACACTGCAGGGGGTACTTGGAAAAATGTTATTATTATAACAAATGTGTGGAACAGTCACATCAGGACAGAGAAAGCGATATAGAACATGAATTAGGGGGTACTCATGGCACAACTAAGAGGCTTAGGGGGTACGCGAGACAGAAAAGGTTGGGAAACACTGATGTATGTCTCTAATAGCATGGCTCTGTAGAACATGTCAAGTTGGCATCGGTCCTTCAGGAAGACCCAACACCAGCCCGTCCAAAATAACATTTTAAACACAAAGGTATGAAGAGCTCGTTTCCAAAACGCTTTATCCACCATTTTTGACTTTTTGCATTTTAATATTGGAATTGACTGTTAAGAAGTCCTATCATATATGTGTGAATTCTTGCCATTCAAATGTTTTGGGGAATATACTTTTTAAACCTCTATAAAATGCATTTTGCAATGCAATTCAATTAAATGCCCAATACAAAAATGTCAATTTCCCAACATTCTATAAAATGGATATATCTCATTTTGGGAAAAGAGCTCTTCGTATCAGCCCTTTCAAAATATCACCTCAAACAGAAAGATTTAATATGAGTCGTCGTATCACATTTTAAAAAAAGCAGACTCAACTCTTTGCAAGTCCGTCCAAATACATCACCATGAAACACAAAGCTCAATCAGGACAAATACCCTCTGACAGATGCACTTCCTGATCATTTTTTTTTATAAAGATGTATGTATCGAAAGCCCATTTGCCTTTTATATCTTTTTACACTTATGTAGTAGCATTCCCGCTAATAGCTCGACTTTCACTTCCCCCCTGTAGTTGTAATCTGCTGGGCACAGTTTTTCAAGGCACATATATGTATGAGGTTACTGAGATTGCGACTGATGACATAACCTTAAATGTGCAACGATTGTGTGGTGTGTACATTTTTTTCCGTTATTCATTCACAAAGTTAATGCGTTTTAATGACTGGTGGCTAAGCGTTAACTAGTGACAATGCACAGGGAAAGTTAGATTCGATTGCGCAACGTGTGCCACAGTGGCAAGTTTCATATGCAGTATATGGAACAGACTTTGTTGCTTTTGCAAAGTTATTCCTAATGGTAAATGTTTTTTCAAAGATATGCATAGGATTCTGATGTGTTAACGAGTGAAGTGGTCATTTTAAAGGGTTTAAAAAATAATGCTAAAAGAAAATATCAAGATTACACAATATTTTTTTAATGACATATTTCAAGATGTCCAGCATGATTATTGTACGTTGCTGTGAAGGCACCACAGAATGGGGTATCAAGAGCAACTTGGCGCCCAACTGTGTGCAGTAAATATAATGATAAACAGGCCTTCGTTTCCAAAAACAAAGTAGTACTTAACTATGAGCTGCCCTTTATGCAATATATTACATCACTAGGTTCATGCACACAATCATTTTATAGGCCTACATACAATATTGTGTCAATATTGTGAGGTACAATTATACCATATTTCGAGGTGAAATGGTGTATGTATAAACTTGGTGATGATGTGAAAGCTATTTCTGATAAATTGCGTAAGGGGCACCTCATGCTTTAAACGTAAGTGCTACTTAGGCTTACTGTAAGTACTACTTAAAGAGTTTTTGGGAAACGCAACCCAGGGCAACTTTTTGACCAATGTGATTGGCTGCGACATTTCTGTTGGAATAGTTAGAAATGTTTTCTGCTGCTGATTCAACTTCTCCCGATCAAAGTATTATCATGATTAACAGTCCAAGCAACATCTTATAGTATTGTTGCCCAGAAGCATTGCTCAAAAAGCTGCCATGTGTATCATCATAACCTTAAGAGATTTGGGATGTGTACATGTAGGCCTATTACCAGTTGAGTCCAGTGTACAGTATGTGTAAATACAAAAAAAAAACTATATGTGTTTATGTCACACTGAGCAGAAAGTGTGTGGGCGTGTTGTATAGTGTGGCGTGTGTGTGTGTGTGTGTGTGTCTTACTGTGACTGCAACTGAGGCTGAAATAAATACACACACACGCGCGCGCGCGCACAGATCATATCCAATAGCTGATGGTTGGACTGATTACTAGAGGAAACCCTGATGTAGTTGAAGCCTCTTACCTCTACATAATGTGAAACAGAGGATGTCAAGAAGTGAAATATGGTCGAGACGTGTTTGTCAATTAGAAACGTTGCCAAGAGACGAGAGTCGTTGTCGCGATGCTTGTGTGTATACTCAAGAGGTGAGATTATAGTGTGAGAGTATAGTGATTTTTGGGTGTACGTACGCAACATAGAAATGCAACTTTCTAACTTTTACTCAGAGGGACGAGTTGGACATGAGCAGGGGAACTTGTTTGTTATTTGTTATTTGAATTTTATTTTTATTATTAATATTGTTATTTTGCTGACCACTATACGTATACCATACCACTGTGAGTCCTAGACTGCAGATTGCTGGCGTTCTGTATCCAGCGGGGGGGTTGAGCTCTTGATCACAGTGTGTGTGTGTATGTTTGTGTCCCTGTAAAGTACGCAGATGGGCCAAGGCCACTTTGATGGAACTTCAGAGTCCATTTGTCTAAACAGGGTTAAGTAAGTTTCAGTAAGTTTAAGTAAGAGTCTGTATTGACAAGCATGGCTGTGTTATCAACTCATTTATTTTATTTTATTTTATTTATATGTGTCTGTACATTGTCCAGTAACTACTTTAAAGTGTGTCTCGTGTCAGTGGTATTGGTATTCTTTCTGTGAAAGATCTTGTTGCCTTATAGTTTTCGGCTGACATTTTGTCACTGTCCGTCATTCAAATGTATAGAAGTTCAAATCAAATTTTAAAAGAATCTGTATATTGTATTGTCCTTTCAATAAATGCAAAACAAATGCACTGCAACAAAGTTGTCTGCTGTTGTCATATGTTTTTTTAGATATATATTTACATTTAAATGTCAAAAAGATGTTATTTAAGAGTCTAATGATAATCCAAATTGTGTTTTATTTGCTTATTGGGACTTGACATCCTCATTTATTATGATTCAGTTACGTCTCTTGATGGCATTTGTCACATACACACAAGAAAATCATAATTATTATCATTAATAGCAACAACAATAATAACAATAATAGAGTTTTGTCGTTATTTCGAACAATGATTTAAAAGTAGATGCAGAAGAATAATACTTTTACTTTGTTTCAAGCTCCATGTTACATTCTTACAATACTTCTGCAGGGTAGCTGCACCGTCCTCATTTCCCCTTGGCTCTCAGGTACTCAGCTGCAAGAGAGAAAACACAGGTGTGGGAGTTGTGAAATTGAATGAATATTAAGGTGATGTTATATACACATATCTAAATTCCAAAACGTGAAAACATATAACCGATTTGTGCTGTACAATACTTTAATGTAATTTTATTTATTTTCATATTTCACCCCCTGTAGACTGTTTCGACTTCAGACAATGTATGTGATGGTTTTCTACAATTAAAAAAAAAAAGTTAAAGTTAAAGTTAAGGTGATGTTCAAACTCGCTGAGGTACAAAGTACAAACCTAATTTCTCCACCGCTTCCACACTAACACTGGGGTGCATGTGGTCGTTGTATGTGGCCACGATGATGTACAATGATGTCTTCACCAGTAGCAAGCCATGCCCTTCCTAAATACAACAAGCCCCGCTTTAACATCAGTTTACTCATTAAAAGGTGCACTGTGTAATATTTTTAATTTTTTAATTCATTTCCAGAATCCATGCTGCCCATTCGCAAATGTTACCTTTTTAAGAAATACTTTTTACCTTTTTTTTCTTTTTTTTTTGTTAAACCCTTTTTGTTACCTTTTTCAAATACCTTTTTTAACAAGGACCACCACCATCAAATTCTAAGTGTTCAATATGGCTGAGAAAATCGCACCTTTCTTATATGAAAAAGGGGATCTTCTCCATCGTCCGCCTTTTTGAATTTCCAGAAATAGACATTTTAGCTGCAAAACGTACTGTGCTTTGGTCATACTAGTAAATATTGGTTTATTATCCAGAAAATATTCACGAAAATAACAAATTTGACAGTAGCCAGCACAGTTCCAATGAGCTGCATATACCTACCTGCAATACCTACTATGGCCACCCTGCGCCACCATCTTACACGGTGCACCTTTAAAGAAAAAGGGTTAGTTGGAAAGATTTTGTTGCACGATGGCAAAAACGACTTACACATTTGGAGTAGATAGAGTTCTTGTCGGCCCGGACACAACTGTACAATCTCTCCAGAAAATAGAACCCGTGTTCTCTCGTAAACATCAAATGTTTGAAAGCGTCTGCAAACATTTGTGCATTTTGTGCAGAAATCTGAAATAGAAAAGGCATCGACAGTGCATTATTATACCTTCGACATGCCCGTTGATTGTTAGAATACTTTGGTAGCCTACTTACATTAAATCTCGTTGTGACTGCAGAGATTGATGCAGTTTTTGTCACCAGCACAGCTGCATGCTCCACGTGCCTTGTGTCAATCAAGCAGTCATTGAGGAGATTTTGAAACTGATTCATGGTAGAGCCGTATTAGGCCTACTGTCCATGCCACGGACAGAGCAGAGGGCAGCTGGTTTAGAACCCTCGAATATTTACATAAGCGCCGAGCTGTGTCCATAGCAACGATCAACAAATCGGAGGTTTTGTTACAAAGGTTCTAGAGTCCCCTGTTCTAGAATGGTTGGTTACAATTGTTTCAAGTCTGGAAATAGAACGTCGGGCATTGTCTCTGTGTTTGCGATCGGGGATAAGATTGACAGTTGCGATTCTCTTGATGTGCGAGCCGCACCCCGATGTCAAACGCGGGCACAGAATCGGGACGGTGGTCGGGTAGTTTGAGTCAGGCACTACAAGTGGCTTTATTTGGTTGAGATAGACACAGTCCATGAGACAGACATAAAGACATAGACTATCCGCTTTTCCAACTTCCTTTCTTTTTTTACTTCTCTAATTTTCTGCCAGGAAAAGCCAAAAGTTATGTCATGTTTGAGTTGGAGGACACTTGCGTCCCCATCTCTCATTGAGCCCTTTATTACGATGCAAAATCTAGACCATTGGCTGTAGCAATGATTGGCATAAGAGTGCATAGGGAGGAGGTGGGGCTAAATGCCCCTTTGCCATACTGGACAAAAAAATGAACTTTAAATATGTTCTTTTTTTTGAAGGTCTTTTCTTTTCTTTTTTTGGTCACAATGAACTGTCGTCCATGTTGACATAATCTACAAATGCTTCACGAAAGCATGTGATATTAATGTCCCAATATACAATACAAGATATAGCACTTTCTATGAAGCCCATATCTATAGCGCATTATGAGCGCATTTATAACAACTTATAATGTGCATCATAATTAATCATAGTGCATTATGCCAGTTATAATGTATTAAATAATGTATAATAAACCCCTTCACTCACTACCTGTAGGCTAGTCTATAACCATTCACAAGCACTCAAAACACCCTAAGATTTATAATGCATTATAAGCTAGATTTAGAGTTTAGAGTTGTTCATGACTGTTGATATGCTCCATCATGAAGCGTTATGAGTGTAGTCATGCACTATGATTATGATGCGCATTATAAGTAAGGGTTAACGTTCGGCGAGAAGGTCGCTACCGTGGAATAGCAGCACGACAGAGAGAATCTTTAGACCCCGACGCGGATGAGGGGTCTTGTTCTCTCTGAAGTGCTGCTATTCCACAAAGCGACCGACTCGCCGAAAGTTAACCCGCTTATTATATGGATATACTTAAATGACTCACACATGGCGGGGACATTTCTTTAGGCCTATTTAATGTTAAGATTGTTGCTGCGCAAAACAAAACAGTGCCGTTGTGGAACACCGCTAGGCAACAGCTAGGTAGCCAGGACAACAGGTGTTGTCTATCACAGCAGCTGATTAGAGTCTTGTTGAAAAGTCGCTTTAGCAGTGAAAAGTCTTGTTGCCATTGACAGCGGTCTGTTATAGACCAACCCGTCCGTTATCGAAAAATAACAGACGTGCGAACGTTGGGGAGCCCCGTTGAAATGAATGGAGCATTCGGCCGATGACGTCACAACCATATAATAAGTTGTTATAAATGTGCTCATAATGCGCTACAGATATGGGCTTCATAGAAAGTGTTACCCAATATAATATTAAATAGCCTCTATAGCCGGAAATTCCACATGCCCACTCCAAGATGAGATTGCTTGAGTGCTCTTAATGCATCCCTAACAAGTCAACAAAAAATTAACAGTACAGAACACTCGAAACGTTTTACATCACTGTAAGAGTTAATGCTAGTTAAAAATGGGAAAGCACGTAGGCCTACATTTCTTAGATTTAAAGGAAAACACAAATGGCAAGTGTTATGCAAAATAGTGTTTTATTATGTCTGTCATGTTTTTATTGTAAAAATAAAAAAACACATCAAAATATAAAAATGCTTTACATGTGCGCAATCATTTGAAAATGTTAGCATAGTTATACTGTTTATTTGCATTGCAGGATTTTTTTTTATTCTTAAAGACCCAGAAAGTTGCAAATGCAAATTTGCTTTACTTTGAAGTGTCTTTGAATAATCTACCAGCAGATGGCAGCCTGTTCCTGGTTATTTCAAACTTTACACATAGTCATTATGTGATCTCAGTCAGTATGCAGGTAAATACAGGGAAATCCACCATGGCATAACATATCATTAGGCTACATTTTTGTTTTGCATAGCCTCGTGGTAAAAACAAACATTGTAATATTAACATGCTACAACACAGCCTTTACATACTGTATATTATTGACATGTTACAAATGGATCAATGCATATACCACCATACACATATTTTTGAGTGTTAGCATTGAGCTTCATGAGTAAAGAAGGACCTTCTTGTGGACAATATGAACACAAAACAATTTAAGGGGATGAAATATCAAACTATACCAATTATAAAGTTTGATTACGGTATAATACTCTACAATTCAATGGTTATTGTTTTCCCATTTAATCTTTGGGGTTATAATCCAGTGATTTTGGTGCACATATAAAAAAAAACTTCAATATTCTCAGTCTAAAATACAATGACCCATTATCTTCATCTACTACCTGAGCTCCCATATTCTACACTCATAATCTCACTCTCATCCACCAAACACAGTAGCATCATAGTAACAGTGACTTGTCTACTTTCAGTGTGCGTTCACATGAAGGATCATAAATATATTTCATTTCACCACAGATTCTCCTGATCAACAATAGGAAACAAAACTTTCTCTACACTTACAATATTTTTTACAGTCATTTCACACGATAAATATATTATATGCAGTTACTTGGCCAGTTGAACATACATGGTGAGTGAAACAAGTTTTACAGTCATGAAAACTCTATTTGTCTATACAGAAGATGCAAAGTAAGGGCTAACATTTCTCCATACATCCCTCTTCTTTATAATTACTTAATTTAATATCATTATATTTGGCACTCTGTATCACTTTTACGATCAAAGATTTAAAAAATTACATAAAATGTGCCCCATCATTTTGGCAGTAGCCTATACAATAAAACATATTTACAGAAAGTGGAGAGATCCCTTTTACATATGCACAGGAATGCAGCGCACCTCACCTCACCTCACCGAGTGCACTGCGGACAAGACATTAGATTAGCGCCTGTAGTCCTGTAGAAGGAGGGAACCAAGAGTGCATTCCAATATGCGACCTTGCATCCTCCACTTGTGCTTGTGGCCTCGTACCAGGAAATAATATGTCATGATGACATCACTGACAAGAGCATTATATTTCAATATCTCGCAAAAGCTCAATTGTAAAGTCATTGTGTCATTTGCAAACTGGATGGTGAATGAAAATCAGTCCCCAAAAAATTGTTGTGGCAAGGCTGACAGCTGTGAAACTTTATTCTTTTCTCCATGGAGGAGGGGCCAGGAGGCGGAGCGAGGCCACAAGCACAAGTGGAGGACGGGAGTGTGCATATTGGAAGTCTCACACCCAGCGCTTCAATATATGACACCCAAGGTGTAGCGTTGCTCAAGCCTATCAAGCCAAGCAATACCACCAAAGGTTCCCCCTTTGAGTCACATCATAACACATAGAGCCAGGATGCCTAGACCTAAACCTTTCCCTAAACGTAACCGTCATCCGTTATGCTGCATAATGCAACGCAAATGGGGTACGTTTGCCTGTTGTGTCATGATGCGATACAAAGGCGGAACCAGTCCATCCTCCCTCTAGCTGCTCCTTCCTCTTCCTTCACTTCTTCCCCCTTCTCTTTTTTTTTCTGTAGCCTCCTGCCGCCTCAGCAATGAGCCTGAACCTGTCAAGGCCCTCTCCTCTTACTCCTCTACTCCTCCTAACCTTCCCCTCCTCCTCCTCCTCCTCCTCCAGCCTAGGCGATGGGTCCGAACCTGTCGAGGCCCTGGTTGCAGTGGGCACAGCTGGAGCTAGACATTTCTTTTCCCCCCCCCCTTCCTTTCTCCACACACCCCTACACCCTCCAGCATCCTCCTCACCCTTCCCTCCTCCTCTCCTCACCACCTCCTCCTCTTTTTCCTCTGGCCTCCTCCTGCCTAAAGAAGGACTCCTCACCTGTTCCTCACCCTTCCCTCCTGCTCTCCTCTCCTCCTCCTCCTCTTTTTCATCCCCTTCCTCCTCCCGCCTAGGCAATGATTCCCCTGTCGAGTCCCTGATAGTAGCTTCGGCCAGCCCTCTCCTCCTCTACAACCTCCCAACTTCCCCCTCCTCACCCTCTGCTTATCCTCCTCCTCCTCCTTTTCCTCCTCCTCACCCTCTCCTT
>NC_085875.1:16380005-16387505 GCF_034702125.1 Engraulis encrasicolus
TCTTCAGACGATGTCCCCTAAAGGCATGAATGAGGACTTTGAACTAACTTGTTTTCTGTAACTGCCATCTTTTCTATATCCTACTGAATGTCTGGCTATTTTTTTTGTTTTTTGGATGTTTGCTCCCTTCTCCATCTTTGGTGTGAGTTACTGCTGTTGGTTGAAGTGTCTTTTATATTCCAGCAGGTGGCGCAGCGAGCGCCTCACTTACTGTAATGAACGGTGTAAATGTGTGTGGCGTAAATGTGCTTGATGTGGTGGGGCGCTTGCTGCGCCATCTCTAATGAACAGAAACGCAATGTTTGAATAAAAAACTGAGTGCGATCCATTTCCTAACTACTTGATTACTTCAGAGACGCACCAACAAGACAGAAGAGCGCGGTGTGTGGAAGATAACTTTATAATAATATAAATACAAAAAAATATGTATAATATCATTGAACATAATGCCACCCCACCTGGACCAGCCTATGTTGACGTTGTCTCCTGTGACCACACATGGCAGCTGGGCGGTGCTGCCCTGCGTCACCTGGATATTGTTGGGAGCCGTGGTGATTCTTGGGTCACCTGGAGAAAGACAGTTTGAGGGTATTGTTAATAACTAACTATATCCATGATGATATTTCCGCATTAGATTTAGATTTAAAAAAAAACACACTAAAACTATTTATGAATTTTAAAATCAATCACATGCAAGGACTTTCGATAAGGAGCATCATTCAAAAACGTATTGGCTGTGGGGGATACCCAGATGGTATTGTGTAATGCAGAGGCGCATCTTGTCACCAGGCTAGGCAGGCAGCCGCTTGGGGCCCCCAAGTCTATACTGTCGAATACTGTTGGATAACAGCTAAGAATTTAAAACTATACTAGTGGTGATTTGATGCAAATGTCCCCTTCTTTTGACATTCTGGCATCTGGTGATATGAAGACGAAGGCGAAAAATACCAGCTGGCCAGAGTCGAGTTAATAATTTGCAGGCTCAAAAATCTATCAAATCTTTCTCTGCCACAGGTTTCCTGTCATAACCGTCTGTCCTCATTACAGGCATAAAAGGCCATGAAATACAGCTGTCTCTAAACGTTTTTTGTCGCCTATCCATCTGTTTGGAACAACAGCTAATAACCTGACTTTCAATGAATCACTTGGCTTCAGAAGTCACTCATATGAAAGCTACAACCCTCCCGAATGAAGTTTTATGTACGAAAATAAATTGAATGCACCAAAGAAAGATTGACCCTTTATATTTTATTAATGAGCACAGACAGGGCAGATCTTCACAAGACAAAAGTTTTGTCGCCTGTCGAACATAATGTGAAAATGAGCAGATAAGTCACTTCAAAACACTTAAAATACGCAGATCGGGTGTCATACTTAATCACTGAATCACTCTCACCTCTTCAAAAAATCAACTTTGGCCCTAGGTGTAGGTTCCAAACAGATGGATAGGCGACAAAACTTTTGGAGATGGCTGTACTGTAACATTCAGCTGGTAGTTGTACTCACTCTGGACCCGCAGCTGGATGTGTCTCTCCTGCAGCTGCTGATTGGTGGAGGCGGAACAGGTGTAGACACCTGCATCCTCACTCTTCAGCTGGCTGATCACCAGGGTACCGTCAGAGTGCTGAGAATGCCTTAGTAGGAGAGAGAGAGGGAGAGAGAGAGAGAGAGAGAGAGAGAGAGAGAGACAGAGAGGGAGAGGGGGAGAGAGAGGAAGAGAGAGAGGGAGAGAGAGAGGCAGAGAGGGAGAGAGAGACAGACAGACAGACAGACAGATAGGCAGACAGACAGGCAGACAGACAGAGATGGAAACAGAAAAAGAAAAAGAGACAGAAAGGGAGTTAATGGAATACCACATTTCAGCCATAAACTTTAGAATCTTTTTTGAATACATTTTTTAAATCTTACTCAGTCATGATATGTTTACATTTCAGTTTGGATAAAATAAAGTATATTATTACGGCCTATTACCATAGGCATTCCTACAATTCAAACTGAAAAAAGAAAAGAAGAGGTGTCTTTTTTACATATCAAGACAGTTTACATATATACCCCATCCCATATCTATGTGCACACACCACCCATTCTTCCCCAAAATACCTTCAACCATTCTGTACATACAACCCCACCCACGCCAATCATAACACACACACACACACACACACACACACACACACACACACACACACACACACACACACACACACACACACACACACACACACACACACACACACACACACACACACACACACACACACACACACACACTTACCTGATGGTGGTGAGTGGTCGTCCTGCTCTGCTCCACTGTAGGGTGACAGTGGGGATGGCGGAGGGGGGAGTGACTCTGCACGTCAGTCTGGCCGTCTGACCCTGCCGAGCCTCCACCACCGCCGACTCTGATTGGTCGATACTGAACCTGACAGCACACACACATTTAGGGAGAGAGAGAGGGAGAGAGAGAGAGAGAGAGAGAGAGAGAGAGAGAGAGAGAGAGAGAGAGGGTGTATTCAACACAGATAAAATTCAGAGGAGAAAAACGCTTAACTGCAGGTAATGACCATCACAGTCACCGTGCTGAAACTTCCATAAAAAACAAATCTTGTTACACACACAGATTGAACACTGTGATTGAAGGAATGGTTGGTGTCCTTTTGGTGATCTCCAATGGAGCAACAGACCAGTTAGCCGGGTAAAAATATTGTCTGTCACTAAAGTGGGATCATCTAGTTCTGCGATTCCTAACCAAAACTGTGTCAAGGGGGCCTTGAAATCATTGTCTAAAAATCAAAACAATATTTGCATTTGTGTTGCTGTTGACTATTTATTGGAGTTTTATGGTTTATTGGGCAAGATCAGATGTGGGCCCCGAACATCTGTGAACATTTCAAGTGGGCCCCAAGTTGGAAATGGTTGAGAACCACTGGCCTAGTTTATCAGGCTACTTCTCAAGTGTCTACTACCTGGGGAAGGGCTGGTACGAGTCCTCTGCCCCCGGCCTGTCTGCTTCATCCAGGCGTACCTCTTGGTCCCTGCTACCTGGAGGAGGCTCTGCGGACGGGAGGGAACACAGACGGGGTTTATGGGGTGCAAAAGGAAGCCCCTTTGGTGCAGTCAATGGGATTACTGGCAATGCGCCTCACACACAACTGCATCATAAAAACATTGCTATGACATTACTTAGTGTCATAAGTAATAGATTACTGTAAGACATGTGGGGCAGTCATGGCGTAGTGGTTAGATAGTTGGTCTTTCAATCTAGGGGTTGCTGGTTTGAATCCCCCCTGCCCTCTCCCTAAATCTCCATCCATGGCTAAAGTGCCCTTGAGCAAGACACCTAGCCCCACATTGCTCCAGGAACTGTAACCAACACCCTGAAAAATAATAGTTGTAAGTCGCTTTGAATAAAATGAAAGCGTCAGCTAAATGCAATATAATGTAATGTAATGGTGTAGATGGGATCACTGGCAATGCGCCTCACGCACAACTACATCATAAAAACATTGCTATGACATTACTTAGTGTCAGTGGTGTAGTCTATGTAGAAAGCAGGTATACGGAGTATACCCACTTCTAAATTTCAGAGATTTCGGTATACCCACTTAAAATGGATTGATCCATTGTTTTGAATAGCACAAATATATACAGTATACCCACTTCAAAAAATGCTCAAATATACAGTATACCCACTATAAAAAAAGTAGACTACACCACTGCGTAGTGTCATAAGCAATAGATTACTGTAAGACATGCACATTATCACCAATTTTGTGGCAACAAGCTTCAAACAGGGGCTTTGCATATAAGGGTTTAACTGTGCTATACTATAGTGCTCTACACACTATATGGTGTATGTTTTACAGTACGCATGTCCTGGTAAAGTTAAAGTGCATTATATGGACAGAGACTTTGAAGTGCCATTATAGAGGTGTCACACTGCCCCGTCAAGCATGTTGTAGGTATAACAGGTACTTGTATATACAGTATATTAGCAATAGATTTATTTGTGTTATGACATCAGTATCCATCCCAACTTGCAAACAACGCAGTCTTTTGGCTTTGTATGACAGTGAACACTTCAGAACAGTGGGACAGCTGGTAATTGGTAACTGGTAAATGGATGGAGTCGCTGAAATTGCTCAACTACATAATAACAACATTGCTATGACATTACCGAAAGCCTTAAGTAACAGATTAAGACATAGCCATTACAATTTTGGTGACAGTAAGTGAAAGTGAAAGCCCAACTGGGAAACCCTATCTCCCATTGCCATTGTGACACAGCACTCCACAGCACACAAGTGAACACTGCACACTGCACACAACGGAATTGCATTTATGCCTCACCCCTGCAAGGGCCAGCCCTCAATGGGGCACCAAAGGGAGCAGTGCTCAGGGCACCTCAGTCATGGAGGAGGAGGATGGGGGAGAGTACTGGTTAATTACTCCCCCCACCAACCTGGCGGGTCGGGAGTCGAACTGACAACCTTTGGGCTAACAAGTCTGACGCTCTAACCGCTTACCCATGACTGCAGTAAGGTTATAATAATAGGCTCTGCGCTAAGTGGTTAAGAAGCAGACCAGCGCTGCACCTGAGACGGAGAGGTAGATGTAGCGGTAGTCTCGCTCGCGGTCTCGCGTGGCCATGCAGAGGAACCAGGCGGAGTCCTGCACGGTGAGAGGCCCCACCAGGAGGGAGCCGTTGGGCTGCTGGATATGCCTGAGGAGGAGCAGGCCAGAGGCAGAGGTCAGCTTGGAGATTGAATACATAGAGGTGACAGACAGTTTGAATATGTATGAATTCGATTACCACTAGCTACAACTCACCAGGAAGGTTTCTGGATACAAGCATTATATGACATGCTATATACGAGTATGTGAGTTATTAGTCCTACTAATGTGTACTCATGTACGTAAATAAAAGAAGATATTTTCTCGATCTATCTTGTTTTCATTAACACATGAGTGGTAACTTTTACCCATAAGGAAAAGGTATACAAAAAACTTGTATGCAAAAACTTTAAAAAGCATTTATGCATTTAACCTTAACCTTAACCTTAAGTATAAATCACACGTATTGACTCAAGTCATGCAACATAGACTAGATTTCGACTTGAGTCACCAATTTGACGACTTCAGACTGGACTTGAGGAAAAAGTCAAAAGAATTGCAACTCGACTTGGACTTGGATGAAGCAACAATAGATGCTACTCGTGCGTACTCACCTGGCGGGGGCGAGGGCCGTGCCGTCCCGTTTCCACTCCACCACTATGGAGGGGGAGTAGGAGGGGGGTGGGGAGACCCGGCAGGGCAACACCACACGCTGGCCCACCAGCCCCTCCACCGTAGAGGGGTCAGACTTGTCAATACTCACACCCACATCTGTCCAGCTGACGACCCGGAGCACAGGGTGTGGAGACCAGGCAGAGGAGAGGAGAGGAGAGGAGAGGAGAGGAGAGGAGAGGAGAGGAGAGGAGAGGAGAGGAGAGGTGGAGAGAGGAGAGGAGAGGAGAGGAGAGGAGAGGAGGAGAGAGGAGTGGAGAGGAGAGGAGAGGAGAGGAGAGGAGAGAGGTGAAGAGGGGAGGAGAGGAGAGGAGAGAAGAGAGGAGAAGAGAGAGGAGAGGAGAGGAGAGGAGACCAGGCAGAGGAGAGCAGAGGAGAGGAGAGGAGAAGAGAGAGGAGAAGAGAGAGGAGAGGAGAGGAGAGGAGAGGAGAGGAGAGGAGAGGAGAGGAGAGGAGAAGAGAGGAGAGGAGAGGAGAGGAGAGGAGAGGAGAGGAGAGGAGAGGAGAAGAGAAGAGAAGAGAGATAGGAGAGAAGAGAAGAGAGAAGAGAGAAGAGAAGAGAAGAGAAGAGAAGAGAAGAGAAGAGAAGAGAAGAGAAGAGAAGAGAAGAGAAGAGAAGAGAAGAGGAGAAGAGCAGAATGGAAAGGGAAGGAAAGGAAAGGAAAGGAGAGGAGAGAAAAAAAGAAGAGAGTAGAGCAGAAGAGAGAGGAGTAGAAAGAGCAAAGTATGGATATAAAAGAGGATGTTTCGTGGAGACAGTGAAGGGAAAAGAGAGCAGGAAAGAAAGAAAAGAAACGGAGGAAAAAATGAAAAGAGAAAAAAAGAGACAGAGAAAGAGAAAATAGAGAAAGTCACTTTATGCTCCAACTGTTGGCAACAGCAACACCATGTACAAAGCACACCAGTCACCAAAGTTAGCATAAAGCTTAGCCTGAGCCTGGCCACAGCAAGGAAAGAGGAGAGCTGAGATGTACAGTACTGGAGAGATGACCTCAGGGCCATCAGCAGTGCCAAAACATTTCTCCTCTACCCCCCTAGTAGAGCAGATAAAACGCATATTTGGCAAGAATCGTGCAAATTGTGATGCAAGCCAGGTTTGTATGAAATTCCGAATTGAATGCATTTGAATTCAAAGTAATGCCATAATAACAAACACTAGGTGGTGTCATTACCTTGAATTTCTTTGAATTTAAGCTACACCACCCATTGAGAGTACATAGAACACCACCACCTAGTGGTCATATTATGGCATTACTTTGAATTCAAATTCATTCAATTCGGAATTTCGGACAAGCCTGATGCAAACATGCAACTTGGCACTATATGTTTATGACCCATACAGTACAATGGAATCTGCCCGATTTGCCACTTGGCATGAAATGGCATCCATTTTCCAAGATGGAATTCATGTCAAGTGGCAAATTGGGTAGATTTGATTGTATTGGTCTTAAGCACATACCTGCCAAATTTCAAACTTCCCTTTTCTCCTCCATACCCATGGACTGTCGGCTGGGTTCAAGTCATTCAATGCTGGAACAGTAATGAATTGTGAACCTGTCTCCTGCCATATAACTTATGTGTTACTGACGCAGTACACTATACAATTACCTTTTTACATTTTTTACGTATTTACATTTTTACATTTTTTATCTCCTCACTATTTTTATTTTTACTTTTATTTTCCCTCCCTGACTATTACTGTGTTATCCTGTGTTATTTGTGTATTTGTGTATTTATGTAAGCTACTGGATACCTGAATTTCCCCCTGGGGATCAACAAAGTTACTCTACTCTACTCTACTACTACTCTACAAATGCATCATGAAGCTATTTTGCACTCTACAACATATTACACTGCATGGCTGCTGTGTGTGCACAGCGTTCAATAATGCATCCATACAACATGCTCATGAGGACCTGCTCATGAGGACCTGGGTTCGAGTCCAGCCTGGGTCATTTCCTAGCCCTACTCTACAGCAGTGATTCTCAAAGTGTGGTCCGGGGACCACTGGTGGTCCGTGACACAGCTCAGGTGGTCCACGAGGGGATTTCTACTTTTCCAAGACGAGCTAACAGTAGGCTTTATTTGTAACATAATTATAAAGCTAAACATAGCTTAAGTCTTATTTTCACCACAATAAGACAGGCTTGTAATGTGACTAAAAAGTCGGGTCTGCATCAAAATGAGCAGTGTCAAATTAGCACCCGTCAACTG
>NC_085875.1:16392505-16420005 GCF_034702125.1 Engraulis encrasicolus
AGCACATCCCTCTCTGTTGGAGCCCTGGGCAGCAGTCACTCCATCACGGCAGCATCCGTACCTGCCAAGCACAAGACATAATGCATACTGTACCACAGGGGTTCCCAACCTATGGGTCGGGACCCCCTTATGGGTCGCCAAAGATCCACAGGGGGTCGTGGAGCCCTCTTGATTTTAAGGGGCTTCGTTTTAAATATATATAGCCCATGTTGAATAAAAGACAAAGCATTTAACTAGTAAATGCATAGACGCAACAAATTGTAAGTGCTACATTAAACATTTGTTCTATATTTGACCAAAGACGAATTGAGGAATAAAATAACTAAAATAAGTTTTCGCATGAAACGGAGGGCGTCTTGTGACTCCGTCTCGTGTGGGCGCTCGCGTGGTTGGGTCACCAAAGCTTACAATAGTAAAAACATGGGTCCCTTAAGAAAAAGGTTGGGAACCACTGCTGTACCATACCAAACAACACGTGGGTCAAAGACGTCCAAAATGACATTGTCCTTCAGCGTAACGGATACCTTCTGCTGACTGCAACTGTACAAAACATGGCTCTTTTTATTTATTTATTTTTTCCAGTGAATTCATGAAAGCCTCGGCTGTCATCCATTCACTTGAAACTATTTAAAAATCTTGTTTTTTTTACAGTTACAGTCAGCAGAAGGTATCCGTTACACTGAAGGACAATTTAATTTCTGTACCACTGACCTAGCAATCACTGAGTACCTACAGGTAACCACTTGTACCAGCCAAGCACAAGGCAAGCAAAGTGACGCGAAAAAGTCGAGAGGTTTTTATCTGATGGAGTGAATTTCATTGGCAGTGGTCAGGTATAATTGAATAGGTTTACCACCGATGCATGATGCAGTGTCTGACAAAACTGTAAGTGCTTTTTTTTTCAAATGGAATTAGTCAAGAGGAATCATGAATCAATCAATCCACCCTGAAACGTCACAGTTGTCAGCCCATCCAATAGAGACAAGCACTGACACAAGGCCAGCTTTTCACGGCCAATCAAGAACTTAGTCATGGAATTCATGATCTTTGTGGTGGGTGGGTCACATATCTTGGCTCTTGGCTCTTGATTTCACGTAATAACGCTCAAGCAACACTTTCATGTGTTGACAAGACGAAGAATGTGAAAGTTGCTGAGAAAGCAACAGACCGGCTACTGGAGGAGTTAGTGTATTTGCTAAACAGACTGGTGGGGTGCCAAGGTGCGTTTATCAGACCAGTGAGCACTGAGATGTAATTTAGGAGGGCAAGCTGACGACTGGAACAAATGGGTCAGTTGTCCCGGGACCAAAGTGTGTGTGTGTGTGTTTGGGGGGGGGGGGGGGAGGTTGGATGGGGGTTGGGGCAGAATTGGGTCCTCAATACATTGTATGTATTGGGTGAGAGGGGCCCTTCAGATGACTTTGTCTTGGGCCTGGCCAAGGCTGTCAGCAGCAGCCCTTGGTTTACTTAAGAAAACAGGAGCAGGACATCAGCCAAGCACAAAGCTGGACTCTTAATGAATGTTAGGGAGAGATAGCTGGCCAACACAGCTGGACAATAACCAATGTTTGGTTTATCAATGATTGATGATATCTACAAAGTTATATCGTTGCCAAACCTGGCAAGCAAATGATTACGGTACTTCAAATGATTATTATTTTCCTTTAAATGGACAGTTTAAGGGATTATGTGGAGCAGCTGCCTTCATTTGGCCAAATCCACTGATGCAGAATGAAAAATGTGCCCACTCTTTCACCATTTTGTTTATTTGGCAAAAAAGTTTCATGAATACACAGACGGCAAATGTAAACTGTGTCCTGTGCCTGACTGTGTCCTTCACTGTACTGCACAGCAATGTAATGAAGTGTACCTACCTGCTTGTGGAGCAGGAGCGGTCCGCAGGGCATCCCTGGCCCCTAGCTCCTCTGGCAGGGGTGCGGCCATCTGGGCAGCAGCCGTATTGGGACTGGCTACAGGACTGTACTTCAGGGCATCCCTGGTCGCTGGGCCCCCTGGCGGAGGTGCGGCCATCTGGGCAGCATCCGTACTGGGACTGGCTGCAGGAGCGCTCCGCAGGGCATCCCTGGCCCCTAGCTCCTCTGGCAGGGGTGCGACCGTCCGGGCAACAGCCGTACTGGGACTGGCTGCAGGGCTGTTCCTCAGGACATCCCTGGCCGCTGGGGCCCCTGGCGGAGGTGCGACCATCTGGGCAGCAACCATACTGGGACTGGCTACAGTGGCGGGCCAGGGCTCCACCCTCCAGAGGGTCAATCACCGTGTTGGTGGGGTGCACTGATGGGGACACTGGCCTGCCAACTGTGGAAGAAATGAGTTTTGTTAAAATAAAAAAACTTGATGTATATTATATACCAAATGATAGCCTATACAGTATATTAGACATCACTTATTCACTACAATAACATAAGCTACCAATATTTAACTCTAACTTTCTTTTTTATGATAATTACTTTTCTGTCTTCTTGAGGGAGGGGGCATCAGAGAGAGAACGAGAGAGAGAGAGAGAGAGAGAGAGAGAGAGAGAGAGAGAGAGAGAGAGAGAGAGAGAGAGATAGGTAAAGGTACATGCAGTACAGTACAGCTTAGTGTGACACATGCCAAAATGAAAGTGGAACTAGAGCACTAGAATGAGCTGGAACTCTAGAATGTCCTTAATCAAGTTACAAGTTACAAATTAGAACTGACCAAGCAGACAGCCACCTCCACCCACATCACCACACAAGTTATACAGTACAGTACTAACACACACACACACGCACGCACGCACGCACGCACGCACGCACGCACGCACGCACGCACGCACGCACACACACGCATGGAGGCACACACGCGCACACACACACACACTACACAGAAGTGTAGTGCCAGGAACAGTCCCCCTCCTCTCTCTCTCTCTCTCTCTCTCTCTCTCTCTCTCTCTCTCTCTCTCTCTCTCTCTCTCTCTCTCTCTCTCTCTCTCTCAACCTCTCACACACTCCAATGCCTCGCAAATATTTTAATCAGTCAAACAATCCGCATTCTCCACAAAACATGCCAGTCAGGCCAGGCCCCCAGTAATTAGTGCCGGGGACAAGAGGAGGAGAAGGAGGAGAAGGAGGAGGAGGAGGAAGAGGAGGAAGAGGAGGAGAAGGAGGAGGAAGAGGAGGAGGAAGAGGAGGAGAAGGAGGAGGGGAAGGAGGAGGAGGAGGAGGAGGAGGAGGAGAAGGAGAAGGAAGAGGAGGAGGAGGAGGAGGAAAAGGAGGAGGAGGAGGAGGAGGAGGAGGGGAAGAAAGAGGAGGAGGAGGAGAAGGAGGAAGAGGAGGAGGAGGAGGAGAAGGAGGAGGAGGAGGAGAAGGAGGAGGATGTGGAGGAGAAGGAGGAGGAGGAGGAGGAGGAGGTGGTGCACTTCACTCACAGTCGTCATAAAGGGAGTAATCATAGTCATCTGGAGGAGGGAGCAGAACACAAAGGACATGCAACAGGCATCAGGCATTCACATGACAACATTGTGGACAGGCAGGCAAACATACCAAAAGACATACGGACATGCATCAGGCATTAACATAACAACATTGTGGACAGACAAACATACCTAAAGACATACGGACATGCATCAGGCATGACATTACAGTAACATGACACCGTTGTGGACAGGAAAACATACCAAAAGAAATACATACATGGGGGAAAGAGAGAGAGGGGCAGACTAACGATACTGTAATAATAACAGGCATATTGACACAGTGAGAGAGAGAGAGAGAGAGAGAGAGAGAGAGAGAGAGAGAGAGAGAGAGAGAGAGAGAGAGAGAGAGAGAGAGAGAGAGAGAGAGAGAGAAGACAGAAAGACAGAGCGAGAAAGAAACAGGAAGCAAGGAACAAAAAGAGAGAAAAATACCGACATAGAGCAAGAGAGAGAGAGAGAGAGAGAGAGAGAGAGAGAGAGAGAGAGAGAGAGAGAGAGAGAGAGAGAGAGAGAGAGACGAAGCGAGAGAAAGAGGACAGAGAGATAGAGAGAGACAGAGAGAGGGAGAGAGTGGTAACCTGTAGTGGGTGCGTGTTCAGGGACGTAGGGCTGGAATCCGTGTATTGTGTTATCATGCCCTCTGGGGTCTTGCGTGCTGGGCACCTCTGGCAGGGGACAGAAGATAGGCAGGATAGTACATGTAAATATAGATAACAACATTTAATGATAAACTTTACCCTCTTAGTGCAGATGGGGTCGCCGGCGGGCCTATTCCCTATTTGTTGAAAATACTCAATTATGTGTACATCATAAGAGAGAGAGAGAGAGAGAGAGAGACTTTATTAATCCCCAAGGGGAAATTGAGTGCATAACAGCATATAACAGCATTGCTATGACATTACCAAGAGCCTTAAAGTGATACTGTCTCATTTTTGGAAATAAGCTTATTTTACACATCCCCTTGAGTTAAATAATAGGGTTTTACCGTTCTCCAATATTATCCAGTTAGCCGCCAGCTGGTCTCATAGGAATCAATGTTAACTGCTAGCATGGAGGTAAAATTTGCACTGCCATACACAGAGAACATTTGAAAGTACAGGAGAAAGGTAAACCTCAATCATTTAGCTGAAGGAGGTGCAATATGAGCTTATTTCCAAAAATGGGACAGTATCACTTTACGTGACAGATTAGATGCGTGCGTTATCTTGGTCTCAAGAGAGATGAACAGACCAAGGATATGGATCACTGGAACCATGTTGTGTGATCTGAAGAGACCAAGATTAACACATTTACATTAGATGATGTCAAGCATGTATGGTGGTAAACAAGTGGGTTTTACAAAAAAAAGTGTATCCTCTCAATAGCCAAGCATGGTAGTGGGACTGACATGGTTTGGGGATGCATGGATGCTGTCAACATTGGCAATCTGAAATACACCTAAAAGAAACATGCATGTCAACATGCACTGTGACTACTGAAGCAGATCATGATATTCTCCAGATTGCATTCAAATGTCACACCAATCTATTTAAGCCAGGTGCACACTCAAAATGTAAAAGTTCAATGCAAAGAAAGGTTGAAATGTACACTGATGACCTTTTTAATCCCTTTTCATTTCGAGACGATTCGAGACGATTTGAGACAACACAGCCCCTTCTCTACCGGATTTTAATCTGGGGTGTACTCACTTTTGTGAGTACATGTTCAAACATGAATGGCTGCATTTTCTTTTTTTCTGAGTGAACAAGAAATGTAAGCGGTTAAATATGTTGTTAAAAGGTCACTAATTATTGTGTCAAAGTGACATTTCTGTAATGCTTTCCTATGAAAAGATATACTCACAAATCTGCAAAAACAGAGGGGTGTACTCACTTATGTGATATACTGTATCTCTATATAGGGCCTACTTAAAGAATCTCTGCTGCAATACTCTAATAGCCAGATGTCAGTGAAGTGCAATGAGTCACACGTGATGCTGCTCTGATCTCTCTGTTTTGGCAACAGCGAACACCAACATTAATGAAAGTAAAGCAACTTTAAATTGGCTTTAGTAGACGTTGCATAATAGATCTAGGGAGTCGGATTGAAGTGGAGTTGAAATGAATTGAAGGTGTCATTCAGGGTGTGAAAAAAGATTAGAGAGTAAGTGGTGTGTGCATGTGTGAGCAAAGGAGCAGAAGAATGAGAGAGAGAGAGACAGAGAGAGAGAGAGAGAGAGAGAGAGAGAGAGAGAGAGAGAGAGAGAGAGAGAGAGAGAGAGAGAGAGAGAGAGAGAGAGAGAAATGAAGTCAGACAGAGAATGATAGTAAGAGAGAAAGAGAGAGTCATGGAGAAAGAAGTCGAGCGAGAGAAAGAGAAAAAGACAGCCATAGACTGCATGTCTGACGCCTGAGGGTGAGGGTGTGTGTGTGTGTGTGTGTGTGTGTGTGGGGGGGGGGGGGGGTGGGGGTGCAAGCAGAGGAGGAGAGAGACAGAGTCATACCTGTCAACCATCCCTAATTTCCCGGGAAACTCCCTAATTTTGACTCATTTCCCGATGTCTTCCCGATTTGACATTTTTCCCGGAAATATCCCGTTTTTTTCACATTATCAAAAAACACTGTCAGTCCAGTAGCCTAATTATAGCCACGGCCCTGTCCGACAAGCCACACCCCCTTTTGAAGAGAAAGACAGAGGGTCTTAATCAAACTATCTGCCAGAAGATTGTATGCCAGATGCCACCAAGAATTATCCTGATTTACATCATCTGGCTGCGTTCGGCTACGTCACGCGGGGGCGTTCCCACATGGCAAGAGTCAGGTAAGCTAAGAATTGAAGTTCTTTGAAAATACGAGCTGTCTGTCACCCCCGCCTAGCGCTTGTGCGTCCACTCTTTTCCTCAGAAACCGTCAGTTCATGCAATGCATAAAACAGCCTCGGAACAGCGAATCATGCGATTAACCTAATCACAACCTGTAGCCTACCAGCACGAAGTTTTGCACGAACAGACAACTTATGCGACAAAACAACAAGAGGAAACTCATTGCGCTCATTTCATTGTTTTGTGTTCATTGCATTGCATTATTTTTCCACGTTGTAAAACTTGTGCTGAGGGATTTTAGACAGGACTGTCTTTGCACGTGCGCTGTTGTGAAAAGCAGAGTAGAAGCACCGTCCGATCCATCTCTGTCATCCCGTTGACTGTCAGAATTTGGCTTTTAGAAAATTTCCTGAATTTTGGCTGAAAATATGGGAATTTTCCCAGATTTTGGGAGATCAAAGTTGACAGGTATGGACAGAGTTCCCATCTGAAGCCTGAGCGAGAGACAGACAGAGACATAGGAAAAGGATATCTAGCAAACAGAAGAGAAGACATGAAACGAGGGGAAAAGGAAAAGAGAGAAAGAGGAAGAGGGAGAGGGGAAGAGATGAAAGGGGAAGGGGCAAACAAACTGAGAGGGAGAGAGAGAGAGCAACAAGAGAGCGAGAGACAGAGAGAGAAAGAGACAGAGAGAGCACAAGAGAGAGAGAGAGAGAGAGAGAGAGAAAGAGAGCACAAGAGAGAGAGAGAGAGAAAGAGAGAGAGAGAGAGAGAGAGAGAGAGAGCACAAGAGAGAGAGAGAGAGAGAGAGAGAGAGAGAGAGAGAGAGAGAGAGAGAGAAAGAGAGACGTAAAAGAGGGAAAATGAGCAGAGTGGTGTGCGGACTAGTGCGGACAACGGCTGGGGCGTCTCCTACCACCCTGGGGGCAGCAGCTGAGAGAGAGAGAGAGAGAGAGAGAGAGAGAGAGAGAGAGAGAGAGAGAGAGAGAGAGAGAGAGAGAGACAGACAGACAGACAGACAGAAAGACAGACCTACAGACAGACAGACAGACAGACTATAAGTGAGCGCATAGATAGACATGGTGGGGCATCTACTACCCTGGAGGCTGTAGAAGGGACAGAGAGAGAGAGAGAGAGAGAGAGAGAGAGAGAGAGAGAGAGAGAGAGAGAGAGAGAGAGAGCTAGAGCAAGAGAGAGGTTGCGAGCGGAGAGAGAAGGTGTGTTGGGGTGTGTCATACCCTGTGGGCTGTAGCACGGGAGAGAGAGAGAGAGACAGAGAGAGAGAAAGAGAAAGAGAGGGGTGGGGTGGGGTGGGGTGGGGTGGGGTGGGGTGGAAGATGAGGGGTGGAGGTTGGAGGGTGTGGTTGGGTTAGGGTGTCCTACCCTGGGGGATGTAGCACGGGAGAGAGAGAGAGAGAGAGAGAGAGAGAGAGAGAGAGAGAGAGAGAGAGAGAGAGAGAGAGAGAGAGAGAGAGAGACAGAGACAGAGACAGAGACAGAGAAAGAGCAAGAGAGGGTTGGGGTGAGGTGGGGGTGGAAGATGGGGGGTGGAGGTTGGAGGGTGTTTTTGAGGGTGGGATGAGGTGGGGGTGGAAGATGGGGGGTGGAGGTTGGAGGGTGTTTTTGGGGTGTGTCGTGTCCTACCCTGGGGGCTGTAGCAGGGCTGTGTGTTGCAGTCCTCCACAGTGGGGGGTTTGGGGTGGGCAGAGCAGTGCTCCACACCGTACAGGCTCCTGTGGCTGTCAGAGCAGATCACCTGCCTCTCACGCAGCCCCGAGCCACAACTCTTGGAGCACTGTAGGAGCACACACACGCACACAGGTGCGCGCGCGCACACACACACACACACACACACACACACACACACACACACACACACACACACACACACACACACACACACACACACACACACACACACACACACACACACACACACAGACGCGCACACACGCACACACACACCCACACGAAGACAGACAGAGACATACACACAGAGGCAGAGGAATGGGGAGACAGGGGGTGAGAAAACCAGTCTTGAATGGGTAATTAAATCTAAGTTTAGCTGCCTCTGTATTTACATGTATATAAATAAGCTTACTTAAATAAACTATTAGGTTAAGTTCGGACATTTTAGAGCAGGGGTGTCAAACTCAAATTGACTGAGGGCCAAAATCACAATCTGTAACAAAGTCGGGAGCCGAATTTTTTTTTTTCTTTTTTAAGGACTAAAATTGTGCGTACATGCACTTCATACTCATAGTTTCACACAAGCTCTTTCCCATCATACTGTATGTTATAGTTCAGATGTGTCTGCACATCCTGTGACACACCAAATGTCATTTTCAAGTCTTGATACGCTATACATTAATGATGCACTGTATGAGGGCCAAGTGTAATACAAATTTGAAATGATTTTGCGGGCCGAATAAAATGGCTCCGCGGGCCAGATTTGGCCCCCGGGTCTGAGTTTGACATCCCTGTTTTAGAGGGTTCAACGTGTACGTATGTATGCTGTTCAGTTTGTAGTCTGGAAGAGATTGGATACAGTGACACTGTGCTGCTCTGACAACTAGGAGACTTTTATAATTGTTTGTTTGTTCAGTACTGGTAATGTGTATATTCAATTTGTTTGCTAAAGGAAATTGCCATATAAAAAGCAAAAATATTGTTCATTGTACAGTATAAGGAACAAAACAAAGTATCAAGAGTATTTATGTGCTATCTATGTGATATATTTTCATTCGTTCATTGGGCAAAATAGTTTTTACTCTCATTCATTAAATACTGAACTTAGTAGTACAGGGCAAAAAAATGTTACCCCACCCTTGGTCGTGAACTTCTAAAACCCTGTTTCTCAAGCTTTTTTTAGGCAAGGCACCCTTTCAATTCATGAAACATTTCAAGGCACCCCAAGCCAACAAGCTGTAACATGACATTGCATCCGATACCACACGAGCTTAGAAAATTAACACATTTGGAGACGTCATACAACCTACGTTTGAAGTTGCAGCTTACTGGGGAGACCTAAATTTACTTTATAGTGCGTAAATGGCAGATGAAAGATTCCACTGACTAAGCGTTCATTTATTAATTTAGACAAATGTGTATTATATTACAAAATGTATTTATCAGCCATGTTTCCTCGGCACCCCTGTTGAGAAACACTGCCCTAATGTACCATGTAAGTAAGTTGGACTCACCAGGCCCCAGTCTCCGACGTGCCAGCTGACGTGGCGTGGGCAGGCTGCCATCTGGCAGGACTGGACGTGGGGGGGTTTCAGCAGGGCCCTGCAGGCGTGGTCACCGAGAGGGGCGCTGCCCGCACCTACACACACCACCTCACGCGTCTGCTCGCCCAGGCCGCACGTCACGGAGCACTACACACACACACACACACACACACACACACAGGTACAGGACAAGTGTCAACAGACAGAGACACAGACACATACGTACACATACTAATACAAACAAACACACAAACACATATGCACGGATACACACACACACACACACACACACACGCACGCACGCACGCACGCACGCACGCACGCACGCACGCACGCACGCACACACACACACACACACACACACACACACACACACACACACACACACACAGAGACACACACACACACACACACACACACACACACACAAAATGCTTGGTTTAACACCGAGTTGTGAAATCTACACTTGACAGTGTATAATCACAGTAGATTGTAACAGAATAATTTCCACATCAATATCTGCATATTAAACGACATCTATCTGCATAATAGAGACACAAACTACATACATTTACTACGTACTACATACAGTTCTCATAGGTTATACTGCAACACTGTATGTGGATCAGTGTTACAATCTCTCAATCTCTCATCCTAATTCGTCAATTTCTGACTACCTTTGACCAGATAGGACTGGATTTTTTTTATTTCTAAACTATGCCCTTGGAGTAAAAAATCTGACCTGACGTGCGTCTCAAAGGCGCCCCCTAGTGGCAGCATAACTTCACTGATGTTAGAGTTAGGGAAAGGTTGAGGCCACCTAGTCAACATGCAGTCAAAATTGCGGTAGTCAGAAATTGATAAGTTACGATGAGACTGTTTTGATCAGTATCCACCTAGTAATAAGAAAATCATGAGTAACCACAACATCACCAAGGTAGATCACAACACTCCTCAAAGAACCCTTAGTTGCCATGGTGGTGGAACCCCTAAAGGTTCTGTGATGACTCTATAAGTGCTTGGAAGAACTTCAAGGTTTTCAAAAATGTTCCTCAGGGAAACCTTCAGGTTTCTTCTATAGTGGCAGAAGAAACTGAAGAAACCCTTACAAGTTCTTTGAGGAACCCTTCAATTATCACTTTGGAATTATCTCTAAGGGTTGGGAAAGAAAGGAATCACCAGAGCATCTTCAGATGTGGAAATTAACTTGTTTTATTGGGCAAGAGCCAAGACTAACATTTCAACGTTCTCACGTCTTCTTCAGAGACTCTGAAGAAGACGTGAGAACGTCGAAATGTGAAGGCCTAAGTCTTGGCTCTTGCCCAATAAAACAAGTTAATTTCCACATCTGAAGATGCTCCGGTGATTCCTTTCTTTCCCTGCATTTACCCTGCAAGTCCTTTCCCGTGACGCACCAGATTGTGAAGTGCAGGAGCGCGGAGGATATCTCTCTTTACTATCTCTAAGGATTCTCTGGGGAACCTTGGGGTTCTCCCAAAATCTTTAAGGTTCTTCAGAGGGTTGAGGGTTCATCTGGGAAATGTTTGGTTCCCACACAAACTAGCTTTGAGTTCTTTGAGGAAGCTGTGAGTTCTTTTGAGGAAGCTTTACGTAAATATCTTTTGTGACTATCTACTAGACCAATGTTTGAGCTGCCCTAGCCCCAGGCCAGACTCTTGGCATGATGTGTATGTGTGTGTGTGTACTCTACTTTACATAAAAACCTAACTAACCCTTCTTTGCATCTGCACTTGTTGTTCTGTATATTTCCTGTGCACTTTGTATCTGCTGGTGATGTTGGCTATGATTATGTCCTCGTTTGTAAGTCGCTATGGTTTGGTTTGGTTGGCTTTGGCATTTAGTGTTGTTGGCCCCAAACTATGGAATTCTCTCCCACTGTCACTTCGTCAGTGTTCTACACCAGTGTTTCTCAACCTTTTTTTAGGCGAGGCACCCTTTCAATTCATGAAATATTTCAAGGCACCCCAAACCAACAAGCCGTAAAATGGCATCGCATCAGATACCATTCAAGCTTAGAAAAGTAACACATTTGGAGACGTCACACGACCTACGTTCGAAGTTGCAGCTGACTGGGGCAACCTATATTTACTTTATTTTATGATTCTGCGTAAATGGCAGATGAAAGATTCCACTGACTAACATTACCTTATCAATTTAGACGAATATGTATTATATTACATAATTTATTTATCAGCCACGTTTCCGCGGCACCCCTGAGGGTGGCCTGCGGCACCCCAGGGTGCCCCGGCACCCCTGTTGAGAAACACTGTTCTACACTGTCTACTTTTAAATCTAAGCTGAAGACACACCTTTTCACTTCTGCTTTTCAACTTCATTGACAGGCACTTCCACTTTATTTTAATTATCAGTTTATTTTTTATTTTACATATTATTATTTCCCCCCCTCATTTTATTTTATTTTCAAATACATTCTACTTCTTTTTCTTATTTTAAAACATTTATTTATTTATTGTACTTTTATTTCTATTTCATTTTTGCATTTTAATTACTCTCCTATTGTTAATTCACTGAAGCTTTGTTGTACTTTCCCTACTGGTATGTATTTGTTTTGTTTGTAAACTGTCCTTGGGTATTTTGAAAGGCGCTCAAAAATAAAATGTATTATTATTATTATTATAAAGCGTCTGCCAAATGCAATGTGATGTAATGTAATATATGGCCTTATTTTACAAGTCTTATTTTACAAGTCTTTTATTGAAAGTGTTCTCTCCTATGGTATGGTATGCTGGTATGGTCACTCTAAAGTGACGCACAAAAGTAAACTGGGTAAAATTGTTAAAACATGTGGGAAAATAATGGGGCGTCAGCAAAATGAGCTTCATAAACTTTATTTAGATAGATTAACAAAGAAAGCGGATAAAGTTTGTACTGACACTACCCACCCCCTCTCAGTTAAGTTCCAAACACTCCCTTCAGGACGCAGGTATAGATACCCCAATATTAGAACGAATAGAGCAAAGAACTCCTTCATCCCCATGGCAATTAACGAATTGAACAAGATGTGGGAGATACATTCATGACATTATGGACTTTCATATTGGGTTAATGGATGCATTTGACCAGTGGTCTGTATTTATTACGTATTTATTTACATAGTAACTATATGTTTAGCTATTTATTGAGTGTATTTGTTGTACTGTATGTGTTTTTTGTTGTTGTGGACCTATGTGTTTTTATGCCATTCATTCTGCTGTGCTGTAAATCAAATTGCCTTTTAAAGGACATTAAAGCTTTCAAGTCAAGTCAAGTCAAGTCATGTCATGGTGTATGGTGCATGCTCACATGTCCCCATGCGGAGGCCCTGTACTCGGCACACTGCTGCATGTTGCAGTTCTGCTGGCTGATGGGCCTCTGGGCGTAGGACTCGCACTGGGCGTCCTCCACCACCCGCGGCCCAGATGCCTCATGGGATACGCAGTCCACCGAGCGCACCTGAGAGCCGCCGCCGCATGTCACAGAACACTGGTTCCACTCGCCCAGCTTCCAGCTGAAAGGTGGGAGGGAGGGGGGATAGAGATAGAAGACGACGAGAGGGGGAGAGAGAGACAGATAGAGAAAGGAACAAGGGGAGAGACAGACAAGAGAGAGAAAGGAAGAGAGATAGAAGTAGAGGGATAGAGAGAGGGGAGTGGAGAGAGAGAGAGAGAGAACAGGGAGAGACAGACAAATGGATAGGCAGGCAGAGAGACAAACAGACAGAAAGACAGAAGGACGAGAAGACAGATAGATAGACAGGCAGACAGACAGACAAACAGAGAGACAGAATGAACCAATGGAAAGAAACAAGCCTGTAAAGTGACTGAAGTCGACTCCCAGTTCCATGGCACAAATACCAAATACAAAAGCCATTTTTGAATAAAAGACGATGCCAAACCTTTGTCTGTGATTGGTAGTAGATTTGTTTTCTCAATTTCCTTCTGGATCAATAAAGTAATTGTACTGTTTGTCCACACACTTTTGTCTGTCATCTTTGATATGGCAACACTGACAGGCTAAGAGGTCATCTTCTAACTCTATCAGAGGTTTGTGCTACATCACAGCTCATACCCTAGTAGACAATGATGATTAAACACACAAAAATATGAAGATATGACCAAAAGTGTGAAGGCAAACACACTTCAAAGTCTACATCTCAGACTCTTCTGTGACTTAAATCTGGTATCATTTGAAAGTGTCAAATATCATTTGGAGCATCCAATATTCAAAAATGAAAAATGTTATATCCCACAGAAATGTTCTGCATGGATAACTGGAAGCCATGTTTGTTTTTCCCAATGTCACTTCACAGGAATACAGTCGTGTTCGGTGCTGTAGGCGGGATGAGGAGCGCAGAGTTTCCCCATCCCACCAACAACATTGCACCCAGGTCAAAGACGTCCAAAAAGGAATTGTCATTCAGTGTAACAGATACCTTCTGCTGACTGTAACTGTAAAAAAAGAAGATTTTTAAATTGCTTCAAGTGAATGGATGACAGGCGAGGCTTTCATGAATTCACTGGAAAAATAAATAAATAAAAAGAGTCATGTTTTTTACAGTTACAGTCAGCAGAAGGTATTCGTTACACTGAATGACAATTCCTTTTTGGACGTCTTTGACCCACCCACATTTAAACAACCATTCATGCCGTACGCGTGACACGAATACGGATACATTTGGAATGTTTCACACGTTCTAAGTAACGATGATTTCTAACCATTGATTTGGTGCGTCCTTTGATAAAGAGTTGAGGAGCTGAAGAGTATGGATGAATCAGATGAAAACTTGAAATGTAACTGGAAAAGGTTTGCCACGCATCAAAGACGATGGAAGGTATGAACGTATTGAGAACGTGTGAACAACACTCTATACCTGTAACTGACCGAACATAGGGTTTGAATCGGGCTGGAATAATGTATGCTTGCTGTGCATCCTTACACATGCGTACAACTGTGCATGAAGGAAGTGGTCATACTTAACCCCTTGGCGCATATCCTTGGTTATAACCTTATGATCACCAAAATGGTAATGCCCAAGTCTTAATCGGATTCTTTAGGCTCTCTGCATTGTCATAGCAATGTTGTTATGATGTAGTTCATTGATTCTCAAAGTCCGTGGACCACTGGTGGTCCGTGACAGAGCTCAGGTGGTCCGCGAGGGGATTTTTATTTTTCCAAGACAAGCTAGCAGTAGGCTATAATTGTAACATTATTACAAAGCTAAATGTAGCTGAAGTCTGATTTTCACCACAACAAGACAGGCTTGTGTAATGTGAATAAAAAGTAAGTGATCTGCCTTGAAAATAGTAGAGTGTCAAATTAGCCATCAACTGTCAATTCCGTTGACAGGTGGTCCCTAAAGATTTTTGGGGGGTCAAAGTGGTCCTCGGTCTGAGAAACTTTGAGAAACACTGATGTAGTTGAGTGTTTTCAGCAAAGAGTGAATTGGCCTGTCGACAGGCCCATCTGCAGTAAGAGGCTACAGCAGAACTGCCAGAGCAATGCACCCACAACATACACAGGTATCTTCTAGGGGCCAGATTGACAATGATGTTCTCCTCAAAAACCATTGTTTCGACCCAAACCGTGAATTCAACGTCGCTCACCTGTGCACGATCCCCCCTAGCAGTTGTGACACTCACACTCGTCAGTTCAAATTGAGCGGTTGCACATTGAAATGGGCGTAAAATATGCATGGCGACGCATTCATATACAAAATGGGCACACGCATGTGTACTCTGCAGCAAGCACATTCCAGCCTTTAAAAAAACACTTAAAATGATACTGTCCCATTTTTGGACATACGCTCATATTACACACCTCCTTGAGTTAAATAATTGATTTTACCTTTCTCCTGTGCTTTCAACCGTTCTCTGAATACGTCAGTGAAAATTTTACCTCAAAGCTAGCAGTTAACATTGACTCCTATGAGACCAGTTAGCCGCCAGCTGATCTCATAGGACTCAATGTTAACTGCTAGCATAGCGTTAAAATTTGCACTGCCATACTCAGAGAACGGTTGAAAGTACAGGAGAAAGGTAAAACTCAATGATTTAACTCAAGGGGAGGTGTAATATGAGCTTATTCCCAAAAATGGGACAGTATCACTTTAAGTCACCAAAGATTGCCTCTAGACACGAACCCCATGACAACCCTAGAAGTCTGTCTAGACTCACAGAACATAGTGTTGCTGTCTTCCAAAAGTACACCGGACCTTTGGGCTGGAGAGTGTTGATTTGGAAAAAGGGGAACGAGAGAGGGGGGGATCAAAGACACTGATGGTTACAGACTATGTGCAGTGACGACTACAGACACTCTAAAAGGGGATTGGGGTCGAGGTGGGTGAATTCAAAGATGTTGATGTTTACGAACGGTGTGCAGTGACGGTTGCAGCTCTAAAAGTGGACAGTGAGGGTAGAGGCTAAACCCCACCAAGACAGACAGGTCACTTCAGGTTTCTCACCAACCCCATCAAGGGCTTAAAAAACATGGAGACAGACAGACGGAGAGAGAGAGTCAGAGACAGAGACAGAGACAGACAGACAGAGACAGAGACAGAGGAGAACAAGCTTCTTTTTTTCTCTCCTCAGGGACCCCAGACTGCGTGCACAACATGACGTGACACACATACAAATAGGCTCTGTGCTGTTCCCAGACACCAAACACTCTAAACATAGCAGACACAACCTGTGAATGCTAATCCAAGATTTACACACTCTAATGCCTCTTTTCCGCTGCCGGTTTTCTGGTAGGCCCACAGCTCAACAAAGCGTGACTCAGCCGTCACTTTTTGCTTTTCGAATCGTTCCTGGTATCGGCAAGTGCTTGATGAGTACGAGTACGAGTATAATGAGCAGTATCGGGTGCCGATACCGATACCAGTATCGGTATCGGTGCATCCCTACATGACACAAGGCAAAAAGTGGCGGCCGAGTCGCGCTGTATCGAGCTGTAGGCCTACCAGAAAATCGGCAGTGGAAAAGAGGTACTAGTGACACAAACAGGAGAGTCACCAGTGGACACAAGGCGAAACAGTGACGCTACAGTACGATGAACACTTGTGACTACCTATGTGCAGCCCATAGGAAAGCGGTGCTGCTCATCTGTGGTTGAACCTTGACTCTTGAGATATACAGTAATTGAGCTTTGTGGACATGGGCCTTCAATTGACTTAACTACATCACATTCTATGTCTATTTAGCGTATCTCTTTGTCCTAAGGTAGGCTACCCTTAGGGGAAGTAATCAAGGAATAATCTGAGAAGCTCCAAAATACCTCAAGAGACCAGATTCAGCCACAGATGAGCAACAACTGCTTTCCTTTGGGAAACTACAGGAACCAGACAACAGTCCAGCTCAGAGATCAAAGACAAAGCCAGGTCAGGGATGGGTCTGTGGGTCAAGGATTGAGCCAAGATCTCACAGCAGTAAATACAACACTGATGCTTTTACAACCACAGCATTGCCCCTTCTCAAAAAGAACACATAAATGCATAATTTACTATGGGGAAGGGGGCTAGGCTTTTACTCTAGACCCCTCTTGTAAGAGAGTATGCATTAGAAGCATAGTGTAATAATTTGAAAAAGATGTCCATTAGTTTTCAGAGAGTTAAGTTGAAAGCACATATTACAGTAATTTAAAGTTGAAAGTGCGTAGTATGTGCACATATACCACTTCCTCTGTGACATTAATGGGGAGAGAATGTGAATGGTGAGAATTTGAAGACAGCGTTTCTGTCCAATCTCAGTTTGGAGGAAAGCTCAGTTCTTTTTTCATTCCCTTTAGGGAAGGAACTGACTGATTGTTTTCATCAAATATCATAAGATCAAATCTATTCTGTCAAATATTGCAAAATTGATTTGATCCCTTTAGGAAAATGAATGACTGATGACTGATTATCAATCATTTTTTGAAGGAGGAAACCAACACACACTAGAGGTTTCCAGGTGCAGGTAGCGGGTACAGAATCACTTTTTGAGAGGAAGATACCGCACACTCTTGTCCATCTTGTTGAATTTTATTTGCAAATAAATTTCAGTAAGATGGACAAGAGTGTGCGGTATCTTCCTCTCAAAAAGTGATTATCAATAATATCATATGCTGGGATCTGATAAATATACAGCAGAAAAATATTTCTGGTAAGGTTAAAGTTAACTCAGTGCTCAGTGTTAAAGACATTACTATGATTTGGCTTTTCAAGAAAGTTCCACTGGAGTATCTCCCACTCAACAGCGGACTAAGGGAAACATTGGTCTTTGAGCTGGAGAACTGTCATTTTCCATTTGAACAAAACATCATATACTCTAGACACATACAGTAAGAGAACAAGCTCAAACACACGTCCCCGAGGAAACTTTATATACTGTACATATATATAGTACTTAACTTTAACTTTATAATGTCTTGAGAAGTAGCAACTGCTAAAGCAGTAGGCCTATAGTACACATGGCATTCAGTTTTTAGCGTCTATACATTATGTTTAGCTAGACCAATTGACATTGCAGGTTATTGCAATAAAGACATACCATTTACTCATTTCTGCCTCTAGTTCTCATAAGGACCTGCTGGTTTAGAAAATGGTTGGATCCCAAACATGGCAGCAATTTAATATCTACAGTAGAGACATGCAGCCCTTGTGTACAGTATGTAAATCTGTGTTTGAGATTGCACGCTGTTGTGGTTCACCCTGTGTGGAGATTACCTGTTACCTGAACACATAAATATAAACTCGCGGCCTCTCCTCAGGCCTCCACATTATTGGCTCGTACAGATACGCCACCCTTTCAAGACACGAACAGCACAGGGACATCAGTGACACTACTGCACCGACAGCACTAAGAAAACAAAAATGACAAGTCTACGACACCAGGCTCCCATTACGGTGTTCTTTTACTGAGGGGTGACATGCCCTTCGTCAGCCTGATGTCAAACTTAATTCTTGTTTTCATAGTTTATATTACTTAGTCTAGCACCCGCAATTTACTTTTTTCGTATAGTTCTACACTACTAACAATACTCTTTCTTCAGAAGATGGAACTACTCAAAGTCACATGACTGATACCTCAAACTCAGCGTTGTTTAAATGACTGTGGAAAGGTATATTTTTACATGGTAAATTTCCAAAATGACTGGTTAACAGTGTAATTGCTACCTGACACAGAAATGTAATTATTTTCAGCACCTTTGTCTTTTGTGCAGGCATGAATGCTTCAAAGATAAGCTTTTACGAGTTCTTACGAGTTTGTGAAAAGAAAACATACATGTGCACCCAGGAATTAGCAGTACCCTTGGGACAAAAGCTCACGTCAGCTATGCTGACATCAAAATACAGTATTATACTCTTACACAAAGCACTATGATTTGTGTGTTTAAATGGTTTGTGCCTCACCAAAAACACCATATTCTCCACATATTCTCCACATTTAACGGACAGGTAGCTAGAGAAGGCGAATATCCAAAATTAAAGCATTCTACTCTTCCACATTGAAGCAGCTCTACTCCTCTCCTTTGTGTACCGTATGCAATGCATTCTGTCAGGTTTATGTGGCAGCTGCATGCACACCTAAGACAAATGTTCTTCAGATGTAAATGAATAAATTAATACATGAATTTTGAATCTGTGAATGAAAAAAAGGGTCACATTCAGTGGTGTAGTGGGTATTTTTGAAGTGGGGGTACGCGATTTTCAACGTCATCAAATAATTAGACAACTGTCCTTAATCTACCATCATTGCTTCTCAGTTTTCATTGGTTTGGTCAATCATCTGCAATACTGCTATGTTCTCATTACTTTTTGTATACAAACATGGGCAGAAGATTTTTTTAATAAATCTCACTTCAGGAGAAGTGGGTGGACTGCGTAATCCCCGCGTACCGCGCCCACTACACCCCTGGTCACATTTACATCTTGAATGTCCTCTGGGATGGATGGTGGGAGTGGCGAGAGAGAGAGCCTTACCTGCGGACCTGTGGGCAGGCCTGAGTGTTGCAGGTGCGGTTGCTCGCGGGGCGAGGCAGGGCGGAGCACAGGTGGTCGGAGTAGACCTCGGTGTCGATGGCACAGAACACGTGGCGGGTCTGGTACCCTAGGATGCGGCAAGGAAGAAGGAGACACATTACTATTGTGCAGAGCGCAGAAACCAAATGATGAAAATCAAGGCAGGTGGTAGTGCTGTGTGTAGGGGGGTAAATCACGGCCTTCATGACAATACAATTCGGTATTGATTTCTTAAAGGGACACTGTGTGAGATTTTTAGTTGTTTATTTCCAGAATTCATGCTGACCATTCACTAATGTTACCTTTTTCATGAATTCTTACCACCACCATCAAATTCTAAGTATTCATTATGACTGGAAAAATTGCACTTTTCATACATGAAAAGGGGGATCTTCTCCATGGTCCGCCATTTTGAATTTCCAATAACAGCCATTTTTAGCTGCAAAAATGACTCCACTTGGACCATATTAGAAAATATTTGTTTATTACTTGGTAAACTTTCATGTAAATATCGAATTTGGCAATAGGCAACCCAGTTTCAATGAGCAGCATAGTTGCAGTACCTTTTTTGACCATTTCCTGCACAGTGTCCCTTTAAAGCAGCGATTCGATTATTTTCGATACTTAAGAATGCAGTTTTGGGTAGGGTGTGCACATCCAAAAACACTTGTTGCAGGTGACAGACAAAAAAGTCAGACAGTTGACAAAGGTAGGTCTGCACACTGCCGATCAGCTCCAAAAATAAACTTTATTATTTAAAAAGCAACGTTTCGATCACGCTGGATCATCATCAGGCATAAGATACTTAAGAATGCCCCACGATACGATACGATTCGATTAGATCACCGGCTGCAGGATCGATGCATCAATACATTTTGATTACTATTTACACCCCTTGCTGTGTGCATGTGTGCATGCCTGCGCGTGCATATACATGCGCCCATGTGTTGTACACATGAATGCATGTGCATGTATGTGCATGTGTCTATGTATGTGTTCTTTTTTTTTTACTTTAATCTTTTCATCAACGCCCATTAAACATAATAACACCTTGCCTTGTTTAATATGCCCTTTTAATGTTTTCTCTGGTGAGGTGGCGAGTGCTTTATGAGTCTGCCTCTCCTGCTCTGCTCCACATACCTGATCCACAGTCTCTGCTGCAGGGGGACCAGGAGCCGTGGCTCCAGTAGTAGCCCTCCCTGGAGCGGCCGCGGGGCAGGTAGTACTCGTACTCAATACCCTGGTTAGGCTCCTGGCTGATCAGCTGCAGACACAAACACAAGAATTACATTGAATTGAGAGAGGAGCCGAGTGTGCATAGGGGCGGGGGGAGAGAGAGAGAGAGAGAGAGAGAGAGAGAGAGAGAGAGAGAGAGAGAGGAGAGAGAGAGAGAGAGAGAGAGAGAGAGAGAGAGAGAGAGAGAGACAGAGACAGAGACAGAGACAGAGACAGAGAGAGAGACTAGAGTGGATAGAGTGGATTGGGCTTGGCTGGGCTCTTGGTCTATGAGCTAAAGGGAAACAATAAAACGTTGCTGAGAACTTAATGACAACTTAATGACAACTTAATGATCAGTAAGAGCTTTGCCAGGTACTACTAGTTCTGCCTGCAGAAGGATACAGAAGGTAAACAAAAAGGTGCTGACATAGCACTTTTACATGGCTGAAAACAAACATTCTTTCCCCATCAACCAGTTGCAGTGTATATCATTTATATTGATGTATTTGCTCACTTCAGAGTTATGCTATCGGACAGGCACCTTTCTTCTTGCACATATGATCCATGAATGGCTGATGACATCATCCAAAACTTACGGTGGTTCATCAAAGCGCCGTTCATTTTCCACACTTTGGTTTCATTTAGTGCCATCAGGTGGCTAGGGAAAACAGCTAAAGTTGCTGAAAAGTTTGAAAGAGACTTTCAAAACTGAATGCCCAACGCAATGACATTGACAGCTGATAGACGTCCAACATTCAAAACGCAATGAGGATAGAAATTCCTTTATTATTCTACAACTTTCATGTTGACCTCTCATTATTGAGTGTTGTGGTATTGTTGTGAAGGATAATGGTCGAATCATTCAGGCTATGTTAAAACATTATCTTTGGCGCTAATTTGTCCAATCCTTGAAATTAAGATGACCTTCCTTTTTAAAGCACTATTTTTAGATCAAAAACACTTTTTTATTTGGGCTAAAACGATAATTCCACCATTATAAAGTGGAAAAATCTGAAAAGGCCGTCTTCGCCAATAGCAGAAAATTCTGCAAATGATTCAAAACATGATATTTATATTTGTCAAGCTCAGTGTGCACATAGCCTAAGAGGCAGCTGAAGCTCACGATTGATGTGGACTAGACCTAGCCAAGCGAGCTAAACCCATAATTCAATTTGCGGCCTCTAGGGGCGTCTAGATTTCTAGGCTAGACCAGACCGCTTATGTCGATTCACAGAAGGGTTGAGTTCAAGTCCATTGATTTTCAAATACAGTCGAGTCCGTGTCAAGACTAAGCTGAGTCCATTGATTTTCAAATAGTCCGAGTCAAGAGCGAGACAGCAGAAAATGATCTTGAGTCCAGACTGGAGTACAAGTCTGAATTCAATTTCAAGCACTACACCACCAACTCAGAGCTCGACAACAGGTGGCCTGCCCAAAGAGGCTACTGGATAGACGGCCTAAGAGGCTACAGTGGCTCATTCCTCGACCACAAGACGTTCCGTGGCGGGTCAGATCATTTTAACTAAGGTTACCTGTCTGGCTTCATGTGGACATGAACTAATACTGTGTCTCAGGTGGTGCACTTGAACACTTCGGGCACTGTTTTAGTGCATTATTAATACTCCATACGCACTAAAACGTGAACACTGAAGTGCACAAGTGCATCATTTGAGATTTAGTATAAGAGTCTAGTGAAACTCATACAGTACCTCAACAACAAGGGGCTCTGTGGTGGGTCCGCGGCCGATGATGGTCTCGGGCACCAGGTGTCCCTCGGCACCCCTCTGGTAGTAGAGCATGGTGCCCGCGATGGGGGTGGCACGGGAGAAGTCGATCACCCAGTGCCCGTTGAGGTAGTACTCTCCACGAAGGTTCCTGATGGCTGAGGGAGAGCAGCAGGGTCACGATTCAGGAAAAACACATTGAAATGAGCCCAGAGGGTCAAAATTAAATTGAGTTCATCATCCCAGTTTAGGTAACTGATCACCTCAGTTTTAACGTAATCATTTAAACACATATATGCCACTCTTTCTATGCTTGGATGCTGAGAGCATGCATCGTGACATACCTGTACGTATGACGTAGGAAGTTCAGAGTTAATAAAATGCAGACTTAAAAAACATTAAACTACACATATTGACTTCCTTTAAATCACATACAGTGTTAATTTAGTACAGACCCGGCTGCAGAACCAAGTTGTTGGACGGGCATTTGATGGAGTGTATGGGGGTCCTCCCCCAGAAAATTTTGAATTTCTTAAATGCAATTTCCTGCCTTTTAACCAAAGGAGGTTAAGCACTGGTGGCATTTTATCATATACTTTATATTTACTGTATTCTGAAAAAAAAAATTGCATATTAATGACCATATCAGAATGTTTAGGTGAATAGGCCCAGGGGGGGCACAGCAGCTTGTCTGGGGGGGCAATGCCCCCCAATGGCGCCGGCCCTGATCTAGTATATGTTCTATTCACTATATGTTTAGCGTCAACCTTGCCAGACTTACCCAGGTAATTGCGGGTAGCCACGGACTCGGCAATGCGAATGGTGGTGGCGCCAGCAGGGATCGTGAACATCCTGTTGTAGCCTGGGAGAAACACACACAAAGACGCTTTTAGCAGTTCACTCACCCATCCAGGATAGGATTGTTGAACTGCATACTTTTGGCTGCACCAAAAGTGCTCAACCCCAAAGTTTCACGAGCTCACCACAAACCATTTTATTCAGGTTTTTATTGTGCCACATCATTTCCAGGACTCTGTAAAGTTTGCACGGCTATAAGGTCCATATTTTGAATGCTTTGAGGCAGAGGTGACCAAAGTAAAAGTACAAGAAAAAAAAAACTGCCAGCACACTGAGTGACTGGTCAACAGTTAGCGATGCACCTGATTCTGGGCTGTTTGGATCAAACTTGAGGGTTTTCGTGTTAGGTTTTTAGGGTTTTTTTCAGTAACAATGATATCTAATCACCTCATTGGGTACAATGGAATAGCTGGTGTAACTGCTGTGTAACATTATGTGCTAGTGTCGTACTTACACCATAAATATACTTGTAATTTTACTTTGGCCACCTCTGCTTTGAGGTGATTCTTCTTTTGGGGGAAATTGATTGACTGGTGACCTCATCTCATGAAAGGATGTGGAAAAAAAACAAATGTTTTACACTGTATGTACAGGGCACTATGTACGGAGGTAAAATAACTGCTTGGCAGAGGTCTTGTGTTCTCAAGGTGCTTTGAATATGAATATGTATATGAGTTTCATTGCAAAACGACGTATCCACCATTTTTGACTTTCACATTTTATTATTGGAAATGACTGTTCAGAGGGCCTTTCATTTTTGTGTGAATTCTTGCCATTCAAATATTTCCAAAACATACTTTTTAAACCTATATAAAATTGTAAAGCTTTATATAACATTTTGGGAACATTTTCCCCAAATGTTCCAAAATGGATATACTGTATGTCATTTTGCAATAAAGCTCTTCATATGTACAGTAGCCTCTTACTGCAGATGGGGGGGGGGGGGCTTTTCACTATTTGCTGAAAACACTCAACTACATCATAACAACATTGCTATGACAATGCCGAGAGCCTGAAGTAACAGATTAAGACATACGTAGACATCGCAATTTTGGTGACAGTAAGGTTATAGCATAGGTGGGTAGCCTGATAAACCAGACTAAATGTGGATGTCTAATTTAGTCTGGCCTCGATGCATAATACATCCGAAGATTGTTGATGAGAACAACCTTCCCTCAAAACCCTGCCCGCTTTGATTCAAAACACATCTTTGCGTTGTAATTGGTTTGCCAGATTCATGGCATTCTGACTTCATTGAATCATTATGCGAGGCCAGACCCACCCGTAGACAAAACATTTTGCCGTCCAGCGGGTGGCGCTGGTTCACCAGGCTAATAGGTGGGCCGTGCTAAGGGGTTAATGTGTTTTCTCAGTCTCAGTGAGCTCACCTGTGGGCACCTCCCTCTGTGAGAATGTGTTCCTGACCAGGTAGCAAGACTGGCCATTGCCGCCACACTGCAGACACGGGTCCTCCTTCTGATTGGACTCAAGCTTGTTGTCGCAGCCCAGACGCTATGACACAGGTGGAGAAAAAGACAGGCAGGCAGGCAGGCAGACAGACAGACAGACACACACACAGTAAGTCAGATGAGCAGAGAGAGAGAGAGACAGAGAGAGAGAGAGAAAGAAAGAGAGAAACTACTAGGCTAGAGAGTGGAGAGAGGGAGAAACAAAAGGGGAGTAACAGCCCAGTAAAAATTCCACAAATTACAGTTCTTGGCTTTAAGGGGAAAACTATTATCTCGCCCCTATCCCATGCTGCAATTGTTTTGTTATGTGACGCCCAGTACGGTAGCATTTACATTCACCTTCAAGGCAGTAAATCTACAGGGGTGGCAAACAACCTCTTTCTCTACAGCAGTGATTCTCAAAGTGTGGTCCGGGGACCACTGTTTGTCCGAGACAGAACTCAGGTGGTCCGCAAAGGGATTTCTACATGACAAGCTAGCAGAAGACTATATTTGTCACATTATTACAAAGCCAAACATGTCTGAAGTCATATTGTCACCACAATAAGACAGGCTTGTAAATGTGACTAAAAAGTAAATAATCGCATTAAAATTAGCTGTGTCGAAATACCACCCGTCAACTGTCAATTCAGTTGACAGGTGGTCCCTGAACATTTTGGGGGGGGGGCAAAGTGGCCCTCGGTCTGAAAAAGTTTGAGAATCACTGCTCTACAGTAACACACACTCACAGAACTCATAAAAACGCCTCGTAAATTGCTGCTTTAGGTTCTGCAAGTCAAAACTGTGTTCAGGTCGACTTCAAAAAAGGTAGCAATAGTGGTTGAAAGTGGCAGGCATTTCTTTTTTACCCCCTTTTGTTTGCTTGACATTATGAAGCCAGCAATTATGTTTTGTAATTTAGTATTCAAATTCTGCACACTGCAATTGTGGTAGGTCTGTGGTATGTTATGTTTTTTGCCCTATCACCTTTAAATACATGTGCTGCTGGCACCACATGAGGTGGTATTGTTGGACTTGAATGCAGAGCTGTTTTCCCCAGTTATGCCATTGTGAATTGGTAAGCACTAACAAAAGCATTGTGTCTGAAATATCGACTCTTAGAACAATTGGCCCTGTCTCAAAGACTTTTGTGTTTGGCCATTTCTGCTTGGAGTTTAGCCTACCTTTACTTTTCTTACAAGACAGATAGCAGTGTAGTTGATGCCGTTACGGAACTCTGAATCACGTTTGCAATTTTTTTTGCACACTGTAATGGTAGCAAAGATTTTCAATATGGTAGCCAAGATAAGTCATAACACAAGTCACCAATGCAACAAACTGGTATTAAGTTCGGTCTCCTAAAAGGCTGTGACTTTCCATTGAACTTCTCTCATTCTCCTAGTCTCACAGTCTCCTAAAGAAGGGGCATGGCTGCCATAGAAGTGTGGCTATATACTCTCAATGTTAGAACCGTACGTCACATGGATTCCATCAAAAACTCCTTAGCAAGGAACCTTATCCATCATCTCTGGTTGTAGAATTTCACCCTTTTGACCTTTCACCTATGACCTCACCTTGCACACGCCCTCTACACAGATGTCCTTCCTGCCGGGGTGGCACTGAGTACCGTCCACCACAGCGGACCGCTGGCGAACAAAGAAGTTCTCTCCTTTCGGAATGCAGTTCAGCTCACAAGGGTTCTCAGCTGCGTGAAAAACAGGAAAATGATAAGACAACTTTGTCTAAATCGTGCTGTATAATCAGATGGATAATTAAAGCCCTCGATTTGGGATTGAGTATCATAACAAACATCATAACAAACAATACATTCCTTCTCAATGGTTTACAAGCAATTGATTCCACTGGGAACGACTGAATGCAACCATTGCTAATCAACATTCTCCAAACCAAATCAAACTCAATGTATCTAAATAACAATGTATTTATTTCCTAGCTTCTTCGTGCAGATGGGCCCACTGAGCCCATTAACTGTGTGATGAAAAGCCTCAACTACATCCTACCGACATTGCTATTACATTACTGTGAGCCATAAGTAAGATATTGAGACGTGGTCGTTACAATTTTAGTGACAGTAATGTGTGTGTGTGTGTGTGTGTGTGTGTGTGTGTGTGTGTGTGTGTGTGTGTGTGTGTGTGTGTGTGTGTGTGTGTGTGTGTGTGTGTGTGTGTGTGTGTGTGTGGGTGTGTGTGTGTCTGTGTCTGTGTCTGTGTCTGTGGGGTGGGTTGCGAGGGACTATGCATTGAGGGGATGAAGGGATATTGGGCTGACTGGGTGGGGTGGGGGGCACATGTGTACAAAGGGAGGAATGGGTGGAGAGGGAAAAAAAAACAAAGTCATGATGTGGAAAAAAGAAATGGTTGATGTTATTTTTCAGTTTGTGAAGCATGTGATACCATGACTAAGTAAAAAATAAAATTGTATTAAAAAAATACAATGTACACTCATTGTTTATAACAGTGGTTCTTTAGCCTAGCGCAGCCAGACCCGTACAGCAAAAAGCTGTACCAGGGTCTAGGAGGGCTGGGCGGCAGTGTGGGCGGGATAAACGGTTGCTTCAGCACTCAACGTCACGCAATAGGATGGTGGAACAACCAATCCCCACACATTTCTGTATAACGTCACAGCTGTCTTTCACAACGTACACGCGACACGCGCCTTTGTAGGTGAAGCGGCAACTTCGAGCCGTCGTAGCAGTGAATGCGTGTGATGACCACAGCCACAAA
>NC_085875.1:16425005-16447505 GCF_034702125.1 Engraulis encrasicolus
TGTGACGTCATCGGTCGAATGCTCCATTCATTTCAACGGAGCTCCCCAACGTTCGCACGTCTGTTATTTTTCGATAACGGACGGGTTGGTCTATAACAGACCGCTGTCAATGGCAACAAGACTTTCCACTGCTAAAGCGACTTTTCAACAAGACTCTAATCAGCTGCTGTGATAGACAACACCTGTTGTCCTGGCTACCTAGCTGTTGCCTTGCGGTGTTCCACAACGGCCCTGTTTTGTTTTGCGCAGCAACAATCTTTTGACTTAACATTAAATAGGCCTAGGCCTAAAGAAATGTCCCCGCCATGTGTGAATCATTTAAGTATATCCATATAATAAGCGGGTTAACTTTCGGCGACTCGGTCGCTTTGTGGAATAGCAGCACTTCAGAGAGAACAAGACCCCTCCGCTCCGCGTCGGGGTCTAAAGATTCTCTCTGTCGTGCTGCTATTCCACGGTAGCGACCTTCTCGCCGAACGTTAACCCTTACTTATTATATGGTGTGACGTCATCGGTCGAATGCTCCATTCATTTCAACGGGGCTCCCCAACGTTCGCACGTCTGTTATTTTTCGATAACGGACGGGTTGGTCTATAACAGACCGCTGTCAATGGCAACAAGACTTTCCACTGCTAAAGCGACTTTTCAACAAGACTCTAATCAGCTGCTGTGATAGACAACACCTGTTGTCCTGGCTACCTAGCTGTTGCCTAGCGATGTTCCACAACGGCACTGTTTTGTTTTGCGCAGCAACAATCTTAACATTAAATAGGCCTAAAGAAATGTCCCCGCCACGTGTGAATCATTTAAGTATATCCATATAATAAGCGGGTTAACTTTCGGCGAGTCGGCCGCTTTGTGGAATAGCAGCACTTCAGAGAGAACAAGACCCCTCCGCTCCGCGTCGGGGTCTAAAGATTCTCTCTGTCGTGCTGCTATTCCACGGTAGCGACCTTCTCGACGAACGTTAACCCTTACTTAACCCATGCGCCTGTAGAAAAACTTCACCAGTCACCAGTGGGTTGACATATTTCACCTGCCAAAGGCCAAATCCATCCGTCATTGGCAGGTGGACGGGTGCTTATTTCCATCCCTGGAGTCACTGGTGTCTAAAGTCTATGCCTTGGGTCCCCAACCTTTCTGGGTCTGAGGGCTACCTGAGAGTTAGTGAGGGCTGCCCGAGGGCTACCTGCTTGTTCAAAATCCAGTGGTGTAGCCTACGTAGAACGCGGGTATACGGAGTATACCCACTTCAACATTTCAGGGATTTCAGTAGACCCACTTAAAATTGATTGATCCATTATTTGGAATAGCACAAATATATACAGTATACCCACTTCAAAAAATGCTCAAATATACAGTATACCCACCACAAAAAAGTAGACTACACCACTGTCAAAATCCTCTACCAATGACATTGTCTCAAATCACACTATGATTGAATGATGATTTGCTTATAGCTGATAAAGACATATTCAAATAATACGACTACAACCTTGTCGTAGACATTATTTTTTAACAACCATTGGTGGGCACCTAAGAAGCTCCTGGAGGGCTCCACATTGGTGAAGGCTGCTCTGTGCTCTGAGACCTGGCAACACTCACTGAACTCATCCTGTGGCAGCCAATGAATAAGTTAAGTGCAGACAGAGTTAACATAATAACTTTAATATACTATAATATGTATAATCTCGTAATTGTCTGTATGTTCAAGTGTTCCCAAAACGTAAAACAAATCCCCCCTGGGGCAATAAAGGTATATTCATTCATTCAATCATTCAATGAAAATGAATGCACAGAAACACAAAGAGAATAGTGGGTAACACTTTACTTTACGGATCGCTAATAAGGTGGTAATTTCATGTTAATTTCATAGTTATTTCATAGTTATTTCAGGGTAATAACTGTTTGTTTTTAGTAACAACAGCAAAATAACCATACAGTTTCCAGTGCATTGTGGTGACACCCTGATGACTCGCAGCACGGTGACACTTTGTTGACACGCACACACGCACACACGCACACACGCACACACACACACACACACACACACACACACACACACACACACACACACACACACACACACACACACACACACACACACACACACACACACACACACACACACACACACAATGCACTGGAAACTGTATGGTTATTTTGCTGTTTTTACTAAAAACAAACAGTTATTACCCTGAAATAACTATGAAATAACTATGAAATTAACATGAAATTACCACCTTATTAGCGATCCGTAAAGTAAAGTGTTACCGAATAGTGTGTGGTTCGGACTGTCAGCAGCATTATTTGGACCAGAGTGGAGGTCAGTTTGAGAGCAGCTAGTGACAAAAACAACAGAATAATGTCTCTACATTATTAAATACTTTGACAAGTACTGTAAACCATTTCGAGTGATATGAAATGTATACAGTTTTGGGACGCCCTGTATAGTAGTTACAAGATCATCATCTGTGAGGCTTCTATAGTCTTGCTTGCTGCACAGACATGCCCTTCCTCTTACAAAGTGGATTCTTGCCCGCATTTAAGTATATAGGGTACACATCCTAATGGCCTAAGGCATGGCATCTGCAGGCGCTGTGAATATCTAATCTTTAGCTGACATCAATTTGTGGTGTTGGTTGCCAGACTGCCAGCTGGGAGGTGAGATGAGGCATGTTGAAGGCATGTTGAACTCCCCTATAAGGAGCTAAGAAAATTATTTAATTAAGATGAATTATCCTTTGATCAAACTCTTTTGATTGTGAGGTAAGTGTAGTGCAACATGTAGAAATGAAGCTGCACTACTTTGTTTGGCTCTGCTGTGCTTGTATAGTGCTGTAATCTGTAGCTGACCCTGCGCCACTGTGGAGTGTATTGAGAAATAGCGGCTGAAACACTACAAGTTTACGTTTGCATCACTGTGGACCAGCTGTTCACAATATCACAAAAGACCAAACGTGGTGAAGAGTTGAGCAAACTCTCTCTCTATCTCTCTCTCTCTCTCTCTCTCTCTCTCTCTCTCTCTCTCTCTCTCTATCTCTCGTTTAGAGCTCTTGTCTGAAATATTCACTGTTTATGCACAGTAAGTTCAGCTCGCAGTGAAAGCTGTGCAAACACCACAATGTTCTGGAAACCATACTGAGAAAAGACAGAGAGCTGGGAAATATCCAAGTTTTTAAAGGGACACTGTGAGATTTTTAGTTGTTTATTTCCAGAAGTGCTGCCCATTCACTAATGTTACCTTTTTCATAAATACTTACCAACACCACGTATTCATTATGACTGGGGAAATTGCACTTTTCATACATGAAAAGGGGAATCTTCTCCATGGTCCGCCATTTTGAATTTCCAAAAAATAGCTATTATTAGCTGCAAAAATGACTGTACTTGGACCATACTAGAAAATATTTGTTTATTACTTAGTAAACTTTCATGTAAAGATCAAATTTGGCAATAGGCAGCCCAGTTTCAATGAGCAGCATAGTTGCAGTACCTTTTTTGACCATTTCCTGCACAGTGTCCCTTTAAAAAATATTTAAACTCATGTCATGGCTTTGCAAACTGAGTGTCTAAAACTCCCGCAAACTGACCATTTTGTGTTTTCTTTCATTCACAACATTTTCAAGTTCTACGACCGAAATGTGGTACATAAAACAAAACAGCTAAATGGACAGTGTGCGGGAGTTTTCAATACTTTCTGATAAGTAACCAAAATGACTCTCTCACATTAGCCATGTCTCTACAAAACAACAGAAGAGATGGAAAGTAACCAGGCAGGCAGTATCTGAAATATGGGTCTGTCATCTGTACAGTACGTAGGTCTATACACTGTAAAACATTGCAGGCAGATAAACATTAAAAAGTAACCTGCCCTGCTGCTGCCTTAAGTTTGTAAGTTAACTCAACTTGAGGAAGCCTAGAGTTGAGTAAAGCCTCGAGTTGAGTTAACTTACAATCGTAAGGCAGCAAGGCAACTTACCTTGCTACGTTTAAAGGACCAGTTCAGTCAATTTCAACATGTAGTTGTAATGCTCACACTACCCTGGACTTGTCAGTACCTGAGGTTTTTTTTCCATCGTCTTCAGCCTTTTCCGAGATCTTGGTCATTGTAATGGGGGCAGCGATTTGTTTACATTTCAAAAAAGCATTTTTATTTATTCCCAAAAACATCCGAAAGGTTATACAACATCAGCAGACAACTAGCAAACAGTGGTACTTTTTGGGAAAATATTTGGAGTAGGCCTATGTTAATTTAAAAAAAAAATGTAAACAACGCTGCCCCCATTAGAATAGCTCATATCTTAGAAAGGGCTTAGCCGAAAAATGTGGCATTACTGGGTACTGACAAGTCAAGGGTAGCCTGAGCAATACAACAGCATATTGAAATTGACTGAACGGGTCCTTTAACTGGCTTGCAATGTTTTACAGTATGGGTGCTAACTTTTTGCGCTAGACACATGGAAGGGGTGCAAGAGACAACATGCAGGCAAGATTCCACCATCCAGATTTATTGCTCCCGTCTTACCCTCCAGTTTAGAGCAGTTTGGATTTCATTGACACTTTCTCAGCCACATACTGTATATGGGCATACTACTAGATATAAAATGAATAAAAAACAGATAAATAAAAATCGTAAAGGCACAATATTTATGTCTTTTAATAGTTGAATCCTGAAAAGCTGAACCTGTAAAATATACCACCCAGCTCTGCAGGCTTCCTCTAATTTAAGGCATAATGACAAAATAATAATTGACAATAAAATATATTGTTTCACATATTCTTTTACATAATCTTCAATGCACTGAATATAGTGTTACATTAAATATGACATCCAAACTTGTTCCTCCTGTTCTTTCCTGTTGCCTGTGGTGCAAGGTGCAATGTCATTGATGATCGAAGTATTATTCAATATCTCACAAGAGCACAATTTAGGGGTCCTTATCTCATTTGTAATCGGGATGTTGAATGAGTAAGTCCCCCAAAAGTTTCTCTGCAAAAGATGAGATTGGGGGGAGACTAGAGATGCACCGTATCCGGTTCCGGATCCGGCAGGATAATAGGGTTTTTCACAGGATCCAGGTCCGGCAGGTTCTTAAGCAGTGGATCCGGTAGCCGGCATGTTACCTAAAAATCAGGGTCTGGTGCATCTCTAGCCTAGGCTTTTCAGTCAGTCTTTCACAACCCCAATCACTGCATGGAGTGAAAGTCATCTGGAAGCGGTCATTGCAGGCAGTGTGGCAATAAGCCAATGAGTCTAAAAAATAGTTTGAGCCAACGTAATAAAAAAGGGCCCACGTGTGCGAGTAGACTATATGTTTCAACCCATTTGTAGGATCCAGTATCCGGTTCCGGATCCGGCAGAATCTTAAGCAGTGGAGCCCGTATCCGGCAGGATCCTAAAAATCATGATCAGGTGCATCTCTAGGGGAGGCTATTGTTTTGTTTGGGTGACACAGAGGCAAGAGACCTCAAGCAACAGGAAAGGGCGGGAGGAACTCATCTGACTTCCACCATTTAGAAATGAGACGACAGATTTTTAAAAATGTTTACCTCTGTGTGATACACTTCCTGGTTCTCACCATGACTCCTCCCCCACAGGTCCGACTGCAGGCACCGAAGGCGGCCCATTCTCCCCAGTAATCACTACTGGGAGTCTGTCAAAAGGACACAGCCGTTACTTACAGTACTGAGTACGCTGACATATACAGGGGGTGGACAAAATAACTGAGACACCTGTCATTTTAGTGTTGGAAGTTTAATGTTTCAAGTGGACCAGCCTGTTGGCCAATCTTCATTAATGGCACATTGCACCAGTAAAGTGAAGTGTGAAGGTTCAATTAGCAGGGTAAGAGCAAAGTTTTGTTCAAAATTTTGCAATGCACACAACATTATGGGTGACATGTCAGAGTTCAAAAAGGAGAAATTCTTGGTATGTGTGTAACTGTCTTTGATCGAGACAGCAAGTCTTTGTGATGTATCAAGAGCCACAGTATCCAAGGTAATGTCTGCATACCACTAAAAAGGATGAACCACATCCAACAGGATTTGTGGATGCAAGAGGAACTAAATGACACTAAAATGACAGGTGTCTTATTTTGTCCACCCCCTGTACTTTACCTTATTCCATTGGCCTATTATGCACAAAGTTCTGATGCTCCTGTTTAGTGGCTGGTATACATTGTTTGAATTTGACACTCACATACGGTGTACACCTACGTATACTGCATCTTGTCTGTGAGGATTCTCATTCACTTTGACACTTAGTCAAAAGAGTTTAGTTGTGCCATGAGATGTGGCTTTTGTCATACAAACAGAGTTGGCCAAAGTGAAGTAAAAGTAGAATTCAAGTTTCAACGTTAGTTCTGTCCAGGCTACGGTATAGCCAAGAAGCTTGCTGCTTTCCCCTCACCTCTCAATTCCATTAACTAATTGGACCAGACATATCCCCTCAGCTGATCATCTTTCTTCCCTCGCAATTAGCCAAGCACCTTTATCATACCTTTTAAATTCTAACCTTTTCCCCTCAAACATACGCTGCCTACTTGCTTTTTGCTACCCACCACCTGTCATGTAGACCAGATACTCAGTGAAGTTACTTTTGCTGGAAGGAGACTACTGCAGGTTCTGTTTTTTTTTTTTGCACTTAAACTTTTACTTTGGCAACCTCTGCTTGTGAAAAGGGGTTGGCCTAAAGTTCCATTCACCAGAGAGAGAGAGATAAATACTGATTCCGACCTCGGAATTAGATAGAACTCAGTATGTTTCTCAGTGGAAGGAGATGACACATTTTCAAGCTTTTTTCCCTACAACTAAACACCTTTGACTATACTGCATCATCTTGTCGTATGATTGGTTATCCAGCACCATAAACATACACTTCTGGCCAATGTCTGCTCTCTATTGTGGATCTCTGGTCACTGGGCATTTGTTTGACATGTGTAAGAGAGCACGTTTACATTGTTGGCAAACACATCAGACATTATGCTGAAGCACAGAATGTATTACTATGTGCTATAATGCACACATGACACTAGACTGTCAAACTGCAAAAAAAAACCTATGTCAAACATTTGCCAGGCATACTTTGGCAAGCCCTTCCTTGTCCAAACTCATGCCCATATGGAAGAATAATGATGTGCTGGTGGGGTGGGCGGCCGAGCAAGAACGTCAAGATGGGTCGTCCTTATGAACACAGACACAGGCTTGGGAAAAAATGCACAGCAGCATTCCAAGTAGTAGACATTTTACATGACCTTTGACCTTCTGTAGCTTACGTGCTGTGTCCACCCCGCTGTGATGCCATGTGAGAAACAGACAGATAACCTAACAGACACAACCAGGGGACGCTGCTGAGGTTTTGGAAATAATAATCTATCTAATAGATATACGTTTTGTAATGTAATTCAATATTTTTTTTTAATTCATGACGCTTTTTTAAGTCAATCTCAATTTAAGAAGCCCAAATTTTGGGAGAAAAGTGACTGGTGCCCCAAGCAGTGGTTGGTGCCCTAAGCACTCTGGCTACTCTGCTCATGTCTAGCGGTGGCCCTGGACACAACATAAGGGAGGGGAGAGGAGGGAGATGGCCTGGGAATTCCCATGCTACCTTGTGCCCTTGTTCCAATCTGAGGAACAGCATGGAAACCCACCCTGAAATGTTGGCCTGAGTTTGGGATCCTAACCACATAATGGGAGGGCAAGACATACATGAGTACATTTAGTGCATTAGTAGACAAACTGAAGCCTCTTGTGTTTGTTTACAGGTCCACCGTGTCGCACTAGATGTAAAACTAACTTTTAAGTTGCTTAGCCTGTTAATATACAGCCCCTGATGATATTGGTTTGCTGTTACCAGAATGGCAATGACCAACTCGAGTCTCTGTGTAGTGTCGTAGCAGTGTAGTAAGGTCATTTCAATGAGTGCGTTACAATATGTGACCTTGCCTCCTCCACTTGTGCTTGTCTCCTTGTCCCGCCTCCTGGCCCCTCCTCCCCTCTCCCCCTTTTACATTACATGACATTACATTGCATTTGGCAGACGCTTTATAACCAAAGCGACTTTCAGAAGAGGACATAATCAAGCCAACATCACAAGCAAATACAAAGTGCACAGGAGATATACAGAACAACAAGTGCAATTACAAAGAGGGGTTAGTTTTTTTTTTGTTTTGTTTTTTTAAATAAAAACAATAATAGAACCCGTAAACAATGGGCCAATGGAACCTCTCTCTCTCTACTCTCTCTGATATAACCATGGAGGTAGTAAAAGAACTGGAGAGAGTGAATAAGTCCCACCTCCAGTCATTTCAATGGGAAATGCTAGGCTAGTGAATTCAGCCAAAATTTTCCAAAATGGAGTTATTTCCGCCGCCAGTTTACTCCAATTACGTGCCACATTACTGACTGACTTACGTTTGACTAGAAAGCTATATGGAAGACGGGCATTGGATGCATGGAGGTGCCCAACCACATACCTGTAAAGGTCTGTGTGCCCAACACTAAACTCGCTCACCCACCAATCATAAGTGGGGTCGGAAATGAGAATTTGTGAAAAAGGCGAACGAGGAAGTGCCTTACTAATCGGCGAAACTAACCAGCCAAATCCTGCCCCCATGGATATAACCTACTACAGGTCCAGGGGGCTGTATGCAGCCAATTTGATCTCAAGTGGGCCAGACCAGTAGCGTATGACGTACGTCATTGCAAAATGTTGCACATTTCTGCTTCATATCGGAATCACATTGCCTTATGTTTTAGATTAGATTAGATTAGATTACTTTATTGGTACCCAAGGGTAGATTTGATTTGCAGTAAAGTGAGCTTCGCTCATACAAAACATTCAGGACATAGGACACACATAACATACAAGCGTGTGTCCTATGTCCTGAATGTTTTGAATGTTTCTTGTTTGACAACTTTGTCCTACAAGAAAATGAATAGATGGCTCCCAAATGATATCTCACTTGTGATATAGTCTGGCAGGCTAGGGGGTATGGGGTAGGGGGTAGGGGGAAGGGGTGAGTTGGGGGTAGGGGGTAGGGGGTAGGGGGAGGGAGGGAGTTGGGGACACTCACCGAAAACACTGGAGCCAGCAGCAGCTGCAGCGCAGCCAGAGTAAACAGCGTCTTCATGGTTCACTGTGGAGGAGGAGAAAGTTAATCACTCAATCAGTCAATCAATCAATCAATCAATCAATCAATCAATCAATCAATCAATCAATCAACCAATCAATCAATCAATCAAAATGTATTTATATAGCACAATATTGTTTGCAACGTTGACTCAAAGCGCTTTCAAATACATATACGGTACACAGTTCTGGCGGCTGCCAAGAAAGTGCCAATTGTGCATGGTTCACATGAGAGAGTGCCCTCTCACATACACACAGACACAGACACGCACAGACAGATACACACAAACACACACAAACACACACAAATATCTTTTTATAGGAGAAACCTCAAGAGCCACAGCCGCTTCTATGTTAAGGAAAAACACTAGGGCCTATATATTTTACTCAACTGACTACAGTCGCCCTTCCCCTACACACACACATGCACGCACGCACGCATGTACGTACACACGCACGCATGCACATGCACAAACACACACACACACACACACACATACTAGACCTAGCGCTGAAGCTAAACCAGTGCACAAATTTCAGGTGTTATTTTGATTATTTGCCATCACAACATGGGAAGTGCGTTTGGCAGGTGTTAAAAAAAACACTTCATGCAAGGTGCATGTAGCCCTATGAGAATTTGATATCCTTTAATAATAAATAGGTGGTATAATAAATACTTTGAAATAAATAGAGTCCATAATTAGAATAAATAAGTTCTAGTTTGAAAGGTTAAAATATATAAAAAGCTTTTATAATGAGAGTTCATTACATTGGGTTTGTGGTGACGTCATGCTTAAAATGAGGATGTAATACCTTATGCATTAAGTTTCCTGATAATGTGTATTTTTGTTTGCTTTACTATTATTTTCTGAAGGGTTTAAATGTACTAACATTTCTTTTAAACTGACTGATTTACTTATTAAAACCAAGGGTGTAACCTAATAACCTATTAGTTCTAAAGGACCAAGGGTAGCTAAACCCCTGTGTAATTCCCTGTAAGGAGCAAAGGGGCGCTACATGCAGCAGCCCAGCAGTGTTGCCAGATTGGGCTGGTTCCCGCCCAATTGGGCGGCTTAGGATGGCCGTGTGCGGGAAAAAATGGCATTTATCAGAAAAACCCGCCCAATTTTTGCCATAGAAATCAATACAATTGGGCGGGATTTTGTGCTCCTAGGCGGGTTTTGAGCATTTTTTGGGCTGGAAATCATCAGCCTCATCTGGCAACCCTGCAGCCCAGCTGAATTGGTCATCTGGCATATAGCTGGCTGTGTGAGGGGCTGGTCTATGCCAAAAATGCCCGGGCGCTTACTCCTAGCCTCGCGCGCCACCCTACGTACTTCCGGCAAGACACTTGGCTCCGCACTACGTCTGGTACCTGTCTTCCATGAAGCGATGTTGACCGGTAGGATTTTCGCCGGTGTTCTGACAAACGGTCCTACATTGTAATTTTATCCTACGTAAGATGTTCTGTCAGACATGTCTGTTAAACGGTCCTACATCGCCATAGATAGACGTCAGACATGTTTGTTCAACAATTTATAAGTTAAATCCTGCTTTTTTCCCCCGAAAATGTCCTTCCTGCTTCCTGCAATCGCGTCAGATCAAACAAAATCCAGACCAAGAATACGAAATGGAAATGGTAGTATTATGGGATGGTCAGGACCAGGCTTTATTCCTAAATCCCTGTCCAGCCCTGGTGCAGCCCTTTTTTTTTTTTTTTGCAAATTTGAGTCCATAATTCTGTCCACCACCCTCCCAGCCCACCTCCCAGCTACAAATCTGGTTTCATTGACAAAGCATCCTGACATAAGACATACGTAACATAGTCATGAACATCCTGGTAAATGACACTGTAATCCCACTGACTAGGTGGACCACAAGAAAATAACTGATAACGAAATTTTAAAACACTATAAGCACACACATGTCAAATGTGCTTCTAAAACAATGACATAACGAAGGAAAATGTAAGCTGTGTAACAACAATCATACACATCCCAGTAAATCACATTGCTGTAATAACAGAAGACCATGTGAGAATTACTCACATTTTTCTGTGAACACATACCGGTAGTACGCATTCAAGAACACAGCCACACTTTTACAACCCACACTGTACATGAAGGGAAAATAGAAACCCATTCAGAAATCCGGTCGTGCCTCTGCTACAATAAGAGCATTCCATCAAGTCTTTTTCTTCTTTCGAGAAAGAAGTTACATGTCAAGTAATGTCTGAGTCAAAAGAAAATGAGTGTCTCGATTTAACAAGAAGGCATAATAAACATACCGGTAATAAAAAAAAACGACCACAAGAACATTTTGTATCTGGCATAGCAGTGACACACATGAAATGTCTTTCTACTTTGTAATTGCTTAATTGAGAGCAACAATTTACAAGTATGTACTCTGGGTGAACCACACAGCGCTGTTGGTTGGCAATGGCTATACTCCAAAAATCACAGCGAGACCAAGATCAGTTCTCCTGCCATATGAACCATATTCAGTAGTTTAACCCATGGTGTCTTGATTCTTGTTCTTGAGATTTGAGCTGTTTTATTAAAAATGTGGGTAGGTTCAAGCTAAATGAACACATTCCAAGGCAAAATGAGGGTCCTAGGTTTTAAATGTAACTCATTTCATGTTTGTATGTGCTTCGTGGGCTGAGATATGTAGGATTTAATAGGGGGCACCCTTTCCCAAAAAGGGTTTAGGATAAAATGGGTTAAAAAAAAAACATCAAGGCAACCGGTCATTACAGGTCAGAACCATAATTACCTCCGCCAAGGAGGTGATGTTTTCGGTCGCGTTGGTTTGTCTGTCTGTTTGTCTGTTGGTCAGCAGCATAACTCAAAAACTAATCAACGGATTTGGACGAAACTTTGTAGAGTTGTTGATAATGACCCAAGGAATAAGTGATTGAAATCTGGTGATGATCCGGATCACGAACCGGAACCAGGACTTTTTAAAAGATGTTTCACCATTGCTGGCCTATATAGACGCCCCCAGTGACCAGAAATTGAATTGCGGGAACTCCACAAAAAGAAGGCAGAAATACTGTAACGTCAAAGGCCTGCGCTCTCTGAATGCTTCTAGTTTTTTATGCCACCATTGCATTACATTACATAACACTTAGCTGACACTTTTATCCAAAGCGACTTACAGTTATTTTAAGTACAAGGTATTGGTTACAGACCCTGAAGCATTGTAGGGGCTAGGTGCCTTGCACAAAGGCACTTCAGCCATGGAGTGACGTAGGGATTGGGAGGGGGGATTCGAACCTGCAACCCTCTGATCTAAAGCCCATCTCCTTCACTATTAGACCACGGCTGCCAGGCACCATTTCATCTGGTGATCTGAATTGAAATAAGGGTAAAAAGTAAAGGACTTTCCACATGATGACATGCTTCAAAACAGTCAGCACTCTCCACGGAACACTCTTGAATTTAAAGAAACCTTCCTTTCAGCGTCTTTATTTTAAAGTCCACTGTCACTGCAAACTGAATAGCGACAAGGGGATGAAACAGAGAGATGTGAAGAATTCACACATGACCCATGGTGACCCCCATAGTCACCAATATACAGACCATTGGTCGCCCAAGGGGGCGATATGACATTTGGTATAATTACATTGACTTTATGTGGGTTGGTCTCATTGTCTGCTCAGTCCATTAGCTCCATTGTTTGGTGTGGTCTGTCTCTCTCTGTCTCTCTGTCTCTCTCTCTCTCTCTCTCTCTCTCTCTCTCTCTGCAGTGTTGTCTAGTAGAGAGTGGGTCCCTGCTGGTGCTGCTGTGATGCAACTGTGGCAACTCAGAATGAGTGAGCACTCCTTCACAGCAAAACAATCTGCTTTTACAGGAATATCTCTCACACACCCTTCACTCAGTGCCAGAAAGTAATAGCCTCGGGTGGTAGGAGTTGCCGCTTATTGGCTACAGGCCACTTAAAAGCATGTTGGGCAGAGTGAATGTATAAATTCAAGAAAATACATGCTGCCAGCCATTGATTTTGCATTGTGATTCCTGTGCTTTAGACACACTTTAGGCACACTAAAGTCTCAAAATCCAGATTAAGCCAAAGCATACTCAAATACTGGGAAAAAAAATAATTCAAACTAAATGTATTTATCAAGGAGTTGAAATATGGTCTATCGCAGCTGGCCAAGCCCAAGACAATCCAGTACTGCAGTCGAGTTCAAAGTTGGTGTTAGTTTCTCCGGTCCAGATCAAAGTTGGTGTTTCTGGTCCGTCCACCACACAAACAAAAGTTCGTAAAGGAAAAATGTCAATCTCCGACTTCCCCAGTCCCGCCTCAAAAGACTACAGCCTGATGTTACATCACAGGTAACAAGTTTTTATTGATTGAATAGAACGCTTTCAATTTCCTGAAATTGACCACACAGCAGCGCATAGTTTTCTCGTCTGAATCGCTCCACATCTTATCTGCCATCATCGTATGGTAGCACATTAATGCAGACAAATAATTAATCAAAAGTGACGGAGTGTAATTTCCACTAGCCAGGCAGCGCGGCGCGCCGTGGGCAAATTGAGGTCTGCTGTCAAAAACCTTAAAATTGCACAGGGAAAAAACGCACATGTATGTACGTTGACATCTCTAAGAAAGACAATTGCCTGGGTGTAAAAGGCAAACAAATTAGTGAACTCACCCGACCCCTTGGGCTCAGTTATCTGTGCAAGCGGTCTTTTCAGCTCAGCAAAGGCGGACGTTCACAATTTTCGCCCCTCGCAATCAACCCGACGAATAAAAGCTCCCTTTCAGTGTATGCGTCTGAGCAGTCAGCTGGCCATTTACTTTCTGACAAGCAAGGGTCGATGTCAAGTCGATTTTCTCTCCCACGCCTCCCGAGAAAAATGAGATGGGCTGGAAGCAAGTTGTTGAGAGCCACCCCAGTGTGAGCTGACAAATCACGGCGTGTCCAAGCCAATTATACTGAGGCGATGACTGAAAATGTGGATACATTTTTGAGAAGCTATAATTTCAGACTATAAAAATAACTGTTAATGAACATGTCCTTTAGAATGCGCATGTCCACGGGCGCGCGCGGCATTTTCAGGAGGCCTATGTCGCCGTTGCCATCAGTTGTAGTGTCGTCAGTAATTAAAACAATATAATTAGGGGTTGATGAATGGGAGGCATCTTTTGAAGAAAGGTTGGGATGATTCTTTGCACTGATTACAAATGTGAACAAAGACCCTCACTGATTATAAATTGTCATTTCCACAGCGTCATGACAGTCACTGATTTCCCAATTTTCCAGATTCAGGGCCCTAGGTTAACTAACTGCAACACACTGCATGGTTTCTTAGACACATGTTTACTTCCCTCGTCGCATGGAATGTATTAAGCCTTAATATTAACATTTATTAAGTATTGATTAAGGTTTTTTTCTGAAGTATTAAGAAAATTAATGCGTTTTCATGGTCCAGGAAGACAGATGCTGAGGCACTCAAGGTTGCATTTTTTTTACTTTTTTATTTGGCTACAATGCCTACGCGTTTCGGCCCTTATGGCCTTCTTCAGGGCGTGCGTTTTCATGTTTGGATACAGACGGTTTAGTTGACCATGATAATGAGCGGCTAAAAGATGGATAAAACAAGACACACACACACACACACACACACACACACACACACACACACACACACACACACACACACACACACACACACACACACACACACACACACACACACACACACACACACTCCTTTTATAGGAGAAACCTCAAGAGCCACAGCAGCTTCTATGTTAAGGAAAAACACTAGGGCCTATATATTTTACTCAAACTGACTAGGCCTACACTCGCCCTACCCTCTTAGAAGAGGTGGGGTTTGAGGGTACAAAATGGTCCCAGCCGTAACTTTTTTCGGAGAAAAGAAACCAATGTGCAATTATGGAAGGCCATTTATAATGGATGTGGATGTTTCAAAGGGTGTAGAATTTGCTTTTAACTGGCCAGTTTGGGTAGGCCTATAATAAATTAAGTTGACACGTTTTTTAATATGGTCAGGGTATGGTGTCTTATTGTTGTGGTTCTGATAGGAAAGCCATGGCTGAGGGCACAGGAAACAGGATGGAGGGGCAATACACAGGCCTGTCACAACACAGCCAAACTAGGCAATTGCTTAGGGAGCACTAGCTGAAAGCCCGATAGCTTGAAGAGAAGAAAAAGGGCCCCAGGTCCCCGAAAAATACTTTGAACTGGCCCTGTGTACCCCTGGTGACCACTGGACAACCCATGTCTCCTCCAAGTGCTGGGGTTCTTCGAAAGGCTATGTTTACACTAGGCTACTTTAGCCATATTCAGCCTTTCCGGCTAGAGGATGCTGTCTAAGAATATATGAACCAAGGGAATCATATACCTACGTAACCCAGGATGTGCTGCTATTTTTCAGGACAGGTGGGATAAGAGGTAGCACACATCACATGAAAACACACACACACACAATTTTTTACTGTGAAGAATTATATTCACTCAAGATATGTCAGTCAAATGAGAAACGTTTTAAGCAAAAAGTCGTCCAGTTGCTTACAAATTAACTCATTTCAACACACATGATTATATACATTCAAGAAAGAAAAAACGAGTCACAGAGATGTAATCTCCTTGAAACCTTCGGGGGAATATGTAGTATGACAATAGAGAGATCACTTGCTTGTCAGGACGTCTTCATATAGGAATTGCAGGGTTGCATCTCAATCATGAGGCACCACGATTACTGAGGCAGAGCTTTTGTGCGGGCCTTGACAGGAAACCAACCATTACAAAGACTACATGCTATACATAAACATATACTACACATGTGTACATGCTTTACATACACATGGTGTGCACTGTAAAAAACAAAAACAAACAGTGTTATTTTAACTCTGAAAGAGTTGAAATTATGGTAACCCCATTTCAGGTAACATTTGACCTCACTCAAATAGTGTTCATTTTAGTCTTGGGTCAGTGTAAGAATTTCAAAGTTCGTTATACTCAATTTTGTAAATATTAACCCTGGAATGTGAAAAACTATTGAACACTGGTTGCACCCGCAGCACAGTGGGTGGGTAATTGACTCCGGCCATCTGCAAAATTTTACACTGACTTTTGACTCCACTGTTAGAGTAATTTGATTCTCCATAGTGTTGTAAATACTCTATAGGGAGGTATAAAAGTTTACTCTGGAATATTAAAGCCCCATTTTTTGTTTACTGTATAGGACAGGTAATTCTATGATGAGTGTAAATGCCCTTAGTTAGAAGGATATAGGCCTATATAGTGGTGAGTTCTTCATTTTCTGTTGGGTGGCTCCGTTTGTGTTCTGTATACTCTGGAATATTAAAGCCCCATTTTTTGTTTACTGTATAGGACAGGTAATTCTATGATGAGTGTAAATGCCCTTAGTTAGAAGGATGTAGGCCTATATAGCCTAGTGGTGAGTTCTTCATTTTCTGTTGGGTGGCTCCGTTTGTGTTCTGTATACGTTTATTCACAATGTATGTATGCCTATGCATCGAGAGCTGTCTGGGGCCTCCATTCGGCTATAAACCGCAGGATCCACATCCGACGGTGAAAGAGTAAACCTCCAATTTGGAGTCTCACTCATTACAGTCCACCGGAGCTTTAAAAAGCAAACGGCACCGAGACTACTGCACTTAAATGTTAACTTTGGAGTGATTTAAAGTTTACTCTAGTCTTCCTCCTCCTCCTCCTCCTCCTCTTCTTCTTCAGTCACAGTATGTGCACATACAAAGACATACACAGACATCGAGTGGACGGAACATAGATAAATATATATCACACGCTAGAGAAGTACATGAACACATGCATTACAAACACGAGTCTTTCCAACATTGGCGTACCACCCTGCTGTTTGCTCAGACCGGTCTAGCAAAACATTTTTTTTTTTAACCTTCCGCCTTTGCCCATTCTTCATGCCCCTTTCAAAACATTTCCTTTCAAAACACTGTATGGTGGTGTCCCCATGTGTTTCATTTAGATTCTCCTTTCTCATCCTTCCGGGCCACTCTGACTGCTGGTTTTCTGTTGTACAGTACGGGGCCACTTAGTGACTCAAGCTAGTATGTACGTACAGATCTGTGACCCCCTCATTCCCACGGGCACTGTCCGTTGACGCTTCCCATTGAGTTTGAATGGGCCGGATGCGAAATGTGTTGACTCCACCAAAAAAGTTCACAATGATCGACTTTTCAGGCAGGAACTGGCTACGTCAGCCAATAAGGCCGAGCGTATGCATGTAACACACGAAACGACAACCCCCATTCCATCAAGAGACGCCCACCATCAATCTTCTGCGGACTGTGCCCGTGTGAACAAAGGGTAGCCTAAGTGTATTTGCGGGCAGGTTTCGAGTAAGGGGGAAAGACAAGTGCAAGGGCAACACCAGAGATTCTTTAAGTATATAGAGATATGCCAATGTAATAGGTTGCTATGGGCACCTAACATGACCAGGTTCCGGTCTGCCTAAAGGGGCGTGTCATAATGCTCCTAGCATTGAATAGAACAGTCCTTAGGTCTGCCTAGGTCTGCCTAAAGGGGGATTTCCCCCCCTCCCCCTTGCAATAATAGAACCCGGAAACAATGGGCCAATGGAACCTCTCTCTCTACTCTCTCCGGCAACACTGTGAGAGGGCAATGAACTGTAGTTACAGTAGCCTCATGGTGTATTCGAGGGAGAGAGAGGTAGCCTATGGCTCAGGTGGGGACTTGCACCCTGGATGCGTACTTGGGGAAAGGGGTTAGGGACTAGAGGAATTAGGAATTAGGGTATTAGGGTAGCTAGGGCTAGGATTACGGTAAGGGAGGGTCAAAGGGTTAATCAGACAGCAGCACGCTATCAACATTTATGAGGCTAGCGATGTGGTACGAGTATAGCTCATCCTGATGAAGCAGATCATCTCAAGATAACCTGCTGCTCTTTTCCTCATGATGCAAGTGTACAGTATGGGCAACTTCAGAGAAAGGAAAATGATATGCAGTTAGTCCAATCAAGTTGTTCACTTTATTACAGCAGGGACCCCCCCTTTTGGACTGAAGAATACTTTTGCGACACCACGATAGCAGATTCTGGCCTTGGTACCGCGGCGTTCACCGTTCAAGTTCAGAGGAAGAGATGAGAGAGGGAAATCAAATGCGGTTAGGTTAGCCTAGTAGTCCATAGAGGATTGGGAGAGGTGGTGGGATTGAGCACTGGATATATACTTGGGGAGAAATGAAGTGAATTTAATTGGAATACACCTATGTGCATTTGGGGAATCCATCTCCATCATTCTCCCCACCCCCTCCCACCCAGTCCTTAGAGCTCCTGCTCCCATTTCTCAGTTTCAGAACTAGGCTACTTGGGTTGACTTGGACAGTGATGTTGGCGGATTCCTGATAAAGCAAGCTCAGACAGCTCTGCCTCCACCTCTTCCTCCATTTCTCCTCCACGAAGCAATGCAAGCGAATTTTGGATACAAACAGTGCAGGTTCAAAGGAAGCAGAATGAGACAGTGTACAGGCAACTTAAGGAAGATGAGAGCAAGCAAAATTGAATGCAGTTCTAGTTCGTCTAGTCCAGAAAGAAAGGTTTGGCAGAGGTGTGGGGGACAGAGCCCTGGATGTGTACTGTACTTGAGGAAAGATCCGAGTGAATTCAATCCAACCCTCCATCTCTCTCCGTCTTATCTAAGAAGAAACCACCAGGGTTTGCCCTGCTGAAGACTGATTGTAGTTGAAACGCGTAGGTGTTATCCATTAAAATAAAGGATTTTTAACTTTTTTCACTAAGATCAGTGTGCCTCGGATCATTCTGACTATCACTTTCAACAAGGAACCTTCTTTTTGGACCTTCACAATTTGGAGATAGTCACAAGCCAATTACTGAAGTTATCATGTCCTTTCTGAAGAGCACCTGATTCTTTTACAAACAATTGACCCAACGCAGCACTCTCCTTTTCCTCTTTTTTTCCTCCTCAGAGGTGTTTGCTGAGCTTGCGCGCCTGCCTCTCCTTGGACTCGAAGGCGAACCGGGTGTCCTGCAGCTGCTCGATCACCTCCTTGGCCTCCTTCATGTCGCCGGCCAGCTGCTGGTACTTGTGCGCCAGCTCCTGGTTCTCCCGGCGCAGCTCCACCACCAGCTGGCTCAGCTCCTCGCTCTGCCGCGTGCTGTGCGCCTTCAGCTGCTCCATCTCCGACAGCGTGGCCTCCATGCGCTTCGCCAGCCCCTCCAGCTTCTCCTTGGACATGGCTGCTGCTGGCTGCTGCTTAGGATGGGATTCGAATGGGATGGGATGGGATGGGAAGATGCTGGATGATGCTGTGCTGTGGTGGTGAGGTTAGAAGATGAAGGTAGTGGTGGTGGTAGAAGATGAAGGTAGTGGTGGGGTTAGAAGATGGTGGTGGTGGTGGGGTTAGAAGATGAAGGTAGTGGTGGTGGTGGTAGAAGATACTAGATGCTCCTGTGGTGGTGGTGGTAGGATAGGATGCTACTGATGCGGCAATGTTGGCTAACGGATGGCAGCCTACTGTGCGGTACTTCCTCTTGTTGACCTTCTCCTCAGTCGAGAGAGTGTCAAGCAGTGTGATGGCGGCAAAACCAACAATGTAATCCAAGCCACTGTAGCAAATGCCGTTGAATGTGCTGCTGATGTGGAGCTGATAACGTCCAAAGGCTTCAAATGGTCCAATGGATCGAAAAAGGAAGTGATGCGGTCGGTCGGTGGTCACAAAATAGAATCCAATCCCCAAGCAAATTTCAGGCAAAGGTTCACAGACCGGAGACTGCTGGAGAGGCAGAAGAAAACATTCTTCCTTCAACAGCCCGGTAGTCTGGTCACCCAGTGTTAAGTGTCTGAGATGGCTGGCAGCAGACTACATTAATCCAACATTAGCCAAGGTCCCGCCTGTCCACACGTGATAGGTCGCCTCCTGACTCCACTCCTTTCCACGACAACAGGTTATTCTGAATAATCTCCTTAGTGTAGCTATCCTGGGCAGCAGTGCGTAGGAAGCGAAAGGCTTAGTATGTCCCCAGTTGACCAAGTTCACCCTGAGAGGCTACGGGGATCAATCAATTGGGTTGTTATTATTACAATACACACACATACTGTAAATACAGTACACACATACCTGTATACTACCTTATCGTGGACCAGAGATAGATATTATACAACTAATAAGGAATGCATTGAGAAGATGTGGGTTGATTGAAGCCAAACTGAGCGGGAAAAATGGTTATACAACATTCGATAGGCCTATATAACATAACATTACCTATCTTCTTCATCTGTGGTGCAACTGATATGAGTAGTAGCCTACAACCAAAATGATGTTTATTTGGAACCTGTAAGGCTATCCTTGGAACTGGTGCATATAGAGCAAGGCTTACTGTATAGTACTGTTTCTCAACTGGAGGGTGATAGGGAGCTCTTGGGGTGCTGGGGGTGTTGGGGGGTGGAGTGAGGGGGTGCTCAATTGTCATTGGGGGACATTGGTCTTTTTTAATTTTGAATACTAAGGGGGCATTGGCAGGCTTCTAATGGGGTCAAGGCTGGGAGGCTTATGATGAGGTCAAGGGGGCATTTGTTCAAGGTTGAGAACTACTGCTGCAGAGATCAACCTGAAGGGGATTGCAGTACACACGCACACACGCACACGCACACGCACACGCACACACACACACACACACACACACACACACACACACTTCCAAGAAACAGAAAAGACCAACCACAGAGAAATGATGAATGGATTGACTTAAGTCAAACTGACAATCGGGGCATTCTAAGAATTGAATAACATGGAAATAAATTGAATAACCAGAGAAAATACAGGAGGAGAACATACTATCTTTGGAGTAACTTCCACAGACTTGTGACCTCTGTGGAATGGAGTTATATTTCTTTGAAAAATACAAAGGGTGGACACACCACCGATTTCACATACAGTATTTTATACCCAAAAATATATGAAACCCTATATTTTTTATTTAAATGTGTTTATTTCTTTATTATTTCATATTGAGAATTATATCAGTCCAGAACCAGTGATAAGAAACCCGGATATTGAAAGCTACAATCTAATATTGTTGGAAATAGTACCACATACCGACATATCAGATCACCTGGCTCTACCTGAGTAATTAGTATCTAATAATAAACTAAATCCTATTTCTGGCTGAGTTTGTTAGTCGCAGTAAACACAATCACCTGTGCGACTCCACTGACCCCCATCACAAGTTCCCCCACTGTGGTAAACAAATCACTATCTCCCGCCACCATCTGCGCCCGGTAGGCCTGGCAGTCCCTCCCAGTTGCCACGGTAATATGCCTCCCCGAGTTCTGGGCGGCATGCCAGTCCCACTCAGCCAGTCATTTGGCAAAGTGAGAGGACATGGAATGCCAGAGGACCCATATTCCACGGAATTCCCACGTTCCCTACCTTGCCCCCAACACCCCATCCCACCCCACCCCGACCATCACAAGCCCTACCTCTACCAACCAGGGGTATGCAGCAGGGCTTGACATTAACTTTTTCACCCACCGGCCAATGTGGCTAGTGGTTTCCCTGAGTCACTAGCCATTCAGGTATTTCACTAGCCATACATTTGATATTGTTTTTTTTCCCTTTATCATGATAGTGTACGTCTAACCTCAAAAGACGAGGTGCTACAGCAAGATGAGTGTATAGCTTTCAACATGGAAGTAAATCAAGCTTTTCCTTGAACTTAAATACAAACAATTAATACACAAGGGGCAAACATCAGAATATAGGCAATTATGCCCTGATGAAGGCCAATATGGCTGCAACGCGTAGGTCCATGTGTTTTTAAAAAGAATTGCCATGTTAAATTAAAGGCTTTTTTTATATTTTTCTAAAATCTCAGAGTGCCTCTGCTTTTTCCTTCCCTTTTATAGACAACTGTGATTCGTATGTCATACCAAGGAATAAGCTGCCAGCCATATTGGCTAGCGGCTGAAACAATGATACAGTATGTAGACCTCCTTGGGCTGAAATTATTACTAGCCACAGACAAGTTTTACCAGCATTTGGCCGTTTGGCAGGTGCCAGTGTCAAGGCCTAGTATGCAGACAGGTTGACCCTCTGTCACCCCAATGTGAGAATACAAAGTAATTGTGTCTCCTTTGCATTTACATCTCTATTACAATAATGTACTGTAATGGACACATTTCTATTCACTCACAAATATGGAGAAGGCTCCATTCATTAGGAAGTAAAGAAAACTTTCCCTTAATTTAGTAAACAAGGAGATATTACTGTGTATTCATATAGCAAATTCACCATGGTTGTATATATCTAGAAAGAAATAGAACTATTCGTTTAGAAATATGGAGATCATTC
>NC_085875.1:16452505-16480005 GCF_034702125.1 Engraulis encrasicolus
TGAAACTGGGCTGCCTATTGCCAAATTTGATCTTTACATGAAAGTTTACTAAGTAATAAACAAATATTTTCTAGTATGGTCCAAGTACAGTCATTTTTGCAGCTAAAAATTGCTATTTTTGGAAATTCAAAATGGCGGACCATGGAGAAGATCCCCCTATTCATGTATGAAAAGTGTAATTTTTCCAGTCATAATGAATACTTAGAATTTGATGCTGGTGGTAAGTATTCATGAAAATTAGTGAATGGGCAGCATGAAATCTGGAAATAAACAACTCAAAATCTCACACAGTGTCCCTTTAAATTGCATAATGTTTTATACGTTGCTGGAGGGAGAGAAGGAAGGATGGGGGATGTACGTACATATATGGGAATCTTCCTTTCCAAAAAAAAACCAAACAAAAAAAACCCCCAAAAACTTGTATTTTTGAGATGCTTTCTTTCCCCGGCTGTACAAGCCATATATTATAAGGTTTTCTTCCTATTCTGAGAAAAACCAACAGTTTACCACTCATGTGAGAATGAGTTGCGTGTTGGTGTTGATGTGAGAATGACAGAGGGGTTTAGGGTTTGGTGCCAGGGCGGAGATGGGAGGTGGGAGTGTTTGTAGAGAGAAGGAGCTGACACACACCACACACAAAGCACACACACAGAAAGCGTGCACGCATACACACACACACACAAAGCGTGCACGCGCGCGCACGCACACACGCGCACACGCGCACACACACACACACACACACACACACACACACACACACACACACACACACACACACACACACACACACACACACACACACACACACACACACACACACACACACACACACACACACACACAGTCAAAATGGCAAAGGATGGCACGCACATAGCCAGGCACCCCCACACAAACAAACACCAGTTGACATAGATACCGTACAAACACTTGCTGTACAATTGGGATGGCCACAAAGCACACACTTGGACAATTACAAACATACACATGGTACCAATCCACAAAGACACACACAATGATTTAGAATCAGAATGGCAAAGCAGAAGTACTATGCGTGCAAGCACATGCACACACACAAACTGTAGACTTACAGTCAGGATAAAGACACAAACAAAGAACACAGGCATGCACACCTGTGCTTAAAGCTACGTTCACACACGTCGCTGCTATTTACTAGCTTCTCGCTCGCTCGCCTCCTCGCCACTCTCTCATGGAAAGTTCGCTAAACGTTCCCGCGGCTTTAACTGCCAATGCACAGGCGAGAAGTATCAAACTCTGCATTCCAATTAGACTCACTCACTCGCCTCGCTCGAAATCAAAACATTTTCACCTCGGGGTCCGCCCACATCACATCGCTTGTACACTACTCGTCTCCGCGTCTCGCTGGAACACAGACATTCTATTGACTTCATTAGGGATGCACGATGTGAAAAATTTCGGCCGATACCGATATCGATATTGCAGTTTTGGGCGATAACCGATATAAACCGATACCGATGTTTGTTTGTTTTTTAAAAGAGATAACATTTAATACAGACTGACAATGATGCAAACAAACTGAATTTTTGAATGTCGTCTTATTTCCAAAAACACTTTTTAACTCCCTGTGATAAAATTAGATAAAAAATAGAGACAAACTAGAAGACAAACAATGAAACTCACCGTCAAGTCCAATCTTTTAGAACCGTAACATATAAAAAAAACAAAAGCGTTAACATCAGCCCAGTTTTACCCATCGGACCGATGTCCGATGTGTTGAGAAATGTCAAATATCGGCCGATACCGATACATCTGGCCGATACATTGTGCATCCCTAGACTTCATTCGCTGAGCGAGTAACTAGCAACGACGTGTGTGAAGGCGAGGCTTAAGTTAAAAACTTACGATGAGGATGGCTACGAAGCAGGCCAGCGTGGTGTTCCAGTCCCCGTGGGCCGTAGCAGAAGCCTTCCCCACCAGCATGCTGTAGAAGATGAAGTCTCCCAGGCCCAGCTTTACACCCCCTGCAACACACACACACACACACAAAACAAGTCAGTTATACACACACACACACACACACACACACACACACACACACACACACACACACACACACACACACACACACACACACACACACACACACACACACACACACACACACACACACACACACACACACACACACATACAGAACTTTGATCTAGAACAGGGTTTCCCAAACTGGGGTGCATGCACCCCTGGGGGTGCGCAGCCTTCCATAAGGGGGTGCACGAAATGAATAGAGTAATGGTGGATATGTGTGTTTTTAAACAGCATTAATGAACAATAAGTAGTTTTTAATTGTATGGTGAATTGTATGCTGGAAGGGTCCATTGGAAGTACAATTCATAGTGTAGTTTATATTGTCATGTAACAAGTTCCATTGTAATGACGGCAGAAAAAAATATTGGGTTTATTGGGAATGAGGATTCTCCAAAATTACTCTGCATAATGTGCAGTGACTTGCTATCCCATAGTGCAAACATACTCTTAGGGGGTGCGCAAACCACATTAAAATGTACAAGGGGGTGCGCAGGGGGAAAAGTTTGGGAACTGCTGATCTAGAAGATGAAGTCTCCCAGGACCAGCTTTACACCCCCTACAACACACACACAGTCAGGTTACAAACACACACAGACTTGGATGACACCGCACTCTTCACAGATAGTGTGAAGCGTTTCGTCAAGCGATTCATTGGGTTTTTTTGTCAATCGTATTTGAATACTCGATCAAACAACAGTTACGACATCACACGATATGCGCATCGCCCACCCCCTAACAGACACACATGGAAACACAGCAACACAGCCATGTAGCACAGTGTTTCCCAACCAGGGGTACGTGTACCACTAGGGGAACGCGAGCACACTGCAGGGGGTACTTGGAAAAATGTAATTTTAACAAATGCATGGAACATAGCAGTAGCCTAATGTAATGCAATGTAACAGTCACATTAGGATCGAGAGAGCAATATAGAACATGATTGTTGGGGTAATCATGGCACAACGAAAAGGCTTAGGGGGTACGCGAGACAAAAAAGGTTGTGAAACACTGGTGTAACACATACAAAAACGTGTGGGGACACGTAAGACGCTACACATTACGCACACATGGAAACACAGACGTGTTAAGCACACAAACAAACACCTACACATACAAAAACATACAGGTTACATACACATGCATGCGTTACGTAAACATACAGGCATGTTTTTACAAAAATCCACAAGTGTCTCACACATTCAAAACACACCCACGCGCATACAGACACATACACATGCATGCCCACAAGCACGCGCACACACACACACACACACACACACACACACACACACACACACACACACACACACACACACACACACACACACACACAGAACTGAAAACCTCTTCGTTAACCCTCCACAGCAGGGCAACATATATCTCCTTAATTACTGAATAAACTGTGGTGTGGGGCAGGGTTGCCAGATGAGGCAGCCCAAAAAAATGCTCAAAACCCACCTAGAAGCACAAAATCCCACCCAATTCTATTGATTTCTATGGCAAAAATTGGGCGGGTTTTTCTGCTAAATGCCATTTTTACCCGCACACGGCTATCCTAAGCAGCCCAATTGGGTGGGAAACAGCCCAATCTGGCAACACTAGTATGGGGACTGTGTTTAACGGGGGCTGCGTAGTGCAGTGCAGGCGGCGGCTGCAATGACAGATGAAAGTAGTGAGGTGAACTTTGCACACACACACACACACACACACACACACACACACAAACACACAAACACACAGTGCTGAGTTATGCTGGGGGCAGTGTTTTGTTGTGGACGCCGGCAGGCGGGGACTGCACTGGCAGATGAAAGTGGTGAGAGGGACGCCGGGGCCGGGCCTAGTAATTAGCACGGCTGATTTTGATGCCCTAATCAAGTGGCTTTATTTAACAACGCCCTTTTTCATCCTCTCCTCTCCTCTCCTCTATTCTCCTCTCCTCTCCTCTGCCCGCTAAGTTGCCGGTTGCTGCTCCTTTTTTTAAACGTTCTTTATGTTCGGAAAACGGCGTGCCTGCCGACGCGTGCCTGCAGCGAAAACGCACGGCCGCCACACCACAACAAACACACACACACACACGCACTCATGCATGAGCACCAGCACCAGCGCACACACACACACACACACACTCACACACATACACACACGCTTCAGGCTGTGCCAAAAAAAAAATAAGCCATAAAAATACCTCAAAAGCAGTGAATGATGAAAGGTACAGTGTGACAAGAGAGTTCGGGAGGAGATTTTTTTTTTTTAAAGGCGGAATAGCCGACAGCCTGGGAGACAGAGTCGAGGATGTGATAACTGTCTGTCTCTGCCTAATTTTGGTCGCTGGGTCCCAATGCAACTCACACGTGTTGCAGAGGCAGCAGAAGCATCAGGACTCCCTAAGCAGGCTTGATAAATAAATAAATAAAGAGTCTTTGTTTCACAAAGAGAGAGGGAGGCAGAGAGAAGAGAGGCATTTTCTGAAATTGCCTTTTAAGTTTGATCGGACTGGGTTAATATTATTGTGTGAGGTTTCCTTCCGAATTCAAACTTCAAGAAATGTAACTGCTATTGTAACTGAGAAGCAAACTAAGAGCAAGCTGTTGGATTTTTTAAATGAATCTGCATGGATGGGCCATTTTTCATGTGATGAAGGCGCAGATGAGAGCAAGTTAAAGTGGCAAATGGAATGTATTGCTTATGCATCCATTTACAAGAAATCATTGACCTGTACTAGTTATTTATTCATCTGATTACGACAATATTTTACAGTCATAGATAGTCTTTTGAGAAGTCCCAAGTGCTTTAATGAATGGACGAATGGATAAAACGCTTAGCGCATAATCTACAGAGTGTTGTCTCCTTCCTGAAGTGCAACCAAAATAAATAGCAATGGAATGGAACTGGGGTCCGTTTCTCGAAAGCGTCTTTGCGATTGTCGTTAGCAAAGTCCTTCGTAAGAGCGACTGAACTCTCTCTCGACAGCGACGCTCACCACTAAATCCAAGGGCACGATAAGACTGTCTTAAGACGGTTAGCAACGACAAGAATCCAGAAACGGACCCCTGGGCAGTGCAGTTGGGAGCATAATGTTCCAGAACGCTTGCTTGGCACCGCAGGGTTCCAAACACCCGGTAACAACACTCGTGCATGCATGACTCTGCATCCTCAGCACTGGCAGTCTGTCCACTCAGCCTTATGGGCCCGTCCGCACAACCCCAAAAGACAAGTTATCCCTTCCAGCTCTAACCAGTGAGCACTTTTCACTTCCTTTTCTTCCTGGGAAAAAAATGGCGCTCTTGGGTTTTGGGGCGAGATGTGCAAGCTTATTTTTCTCTCGCTACCATTCTGAAATACAGTAATCTTAGGCCCAAAATTAGGTATGATTAGGTATTATATCCAAGAGTGATCTTCCTAAATAGAAGTAAATGAATATAAAGACAGACCTAGATAGACCAACAGAGAGACAAACAAAATGACCAAGACAGACAGACAAACAGATACATATAGGGACTGACAGATGGAGTCAGGCAGAAGGACAAACCGGCCGGCCGACAGGCAGAGAGAGAGACGGACAGACAGACGGGCAAAGAAAGGAAAGACAAAGTGACCGACTGTCCGACCGACCAACCGACCAAACAACCGGTCACAATTAGGGATGCAAATGATTAATCGACTTTAATCGATCAATGCGCTAATCGATTAAAAAACATAAATCACAATTAATCGACAATTCAACTGACAAGAGACCCAGGTGAAATGGGTATGTGAAGAGTGTGTGTGAAGAGGGGTGTGAATAGTGGGAATATTTAAATCACCTTTGGATTAAAGAATTGAAATAGAATGAATTTAAATGTGGTATTTTATGTCAATATTTCATTGACATTTTTAGATTTAGTAGTTTTTTTTTTCGAGAAACATTGAGATTTCGGGGGGAAAACACCGCTTATCAATTAATCGTAAGTCGATCGATAAGGCTATCAACTGATGATTAATGAATGAATCGATAATTTGCATCCCTAGTCACAACACTCACTCTCTTCCTCGTCGTCGGGCGGGGGGCGTGCGGAGGGCATCTGCTGGATCTGCCGCCGCGTCTCCTCCGTGGACTGCAGAGGGCCCAGCTGCTGCTCCTGATTCCCCACCCAGTCGTGCGTGAAGCCCCCGTCGTCCTCGCTCAGCTGCTGCTGCTGCTGCTGTTGGCCCGTCGGCGTCATCGGCACCGCTGCAGGAGTCAGACACAAGAGATGCGGACCAATGTTAATTTTGTCAACCATGACTATGACTAAAATATTTCGTCAAAGCCCTTTTTTGATTTTCGTCATTTAGACTAAGACTAAGACTAAATTGGGAAGCGGCAATGACTAAAACCTGACTAAATTAACACCGGTGTTAAATAAAATAGAGAAAAAGAAAACCAGTGTGTGAAGAAGTTTCATTCTGCACAGTGTTATACTGTATATGTTAAAAAGAGAAGCAGTGTGCGGAAAAGGGTTATTCTGTACAATCAATGTGTTAAAAAGAGAAGCTGTGTGTTGAGATGTTTTATTACCGTATGTACAGTTTTGACTAAAATGACTAAAATTACTAAAAACTGACTAAGACTAAAATTGATTTTCGTCATTTAGACAAAGACTAAGACTAAATTGGGAAGGCAATGACTAAAATATGACTAAGACTAACATTGATTTTCGTCATTGTGACTAAGACTAAATAAAAAAAAGCTGACAAAATTAACACTGATGTGGACTAAGGGGAGGGTGGTAGGGACAGTCAAAGGGTGGCAGAGACACAGATATGTGGACTGAGGGGAGGGTGGTAGGGACAGTCACAGGGTGGCAAGAAGAGACACACAAACATTTGAAGAGTGCCGTCCTTCGCTTCATTCACTCATCTATGTTAAAAACTGTATCAATCATTAGGCGATTGCGTGAGCGTGTCTCCTCCACTTTACAAGAGGCAGACTCAATCCACTGTGAAGCCCCATGTCAATGAGTTGGCGATTAATTGCATTTTTCTTTTTTTTAATCGAGTAACATTTTAAATCAACCAAAGTAAAGATTAATCGATTAATTGTTGACATCCCTAAAAGGCACAGACACGGGGGGCAGTGGTGTCGAGAAGTCGAAAGGTAAATACAAGGTCAGGTAAACAACACCAGGCAGGCGGACAAGGTAAAAAGGACAAGGCAGAATCAGCTGATGCTGAAGAGAGCAGCCGACCCCGTAACGCTCATTAGCAGCATTACAGGTACAGCGCGGTCACTATTTATAAACGGCTACTAGAGGTCGTTCAAGTGCCGCTTAAAACACCACCAAGTCGGCTTCATCTCTCTGGGCTCGCCACAGACTGGAAACGTAACTTTCTCTCATCATCCGAGTTATGGAGAGACGACTGGCTAACTTTTCCTTCGTGGGTCAATGATGCTTTTTTTAAGTAGCAGACGTCAGGTGGTGCAACCACAGCAAAAGCCCATGAATTAATTAGTAATGCACTCAGAGAGTGCAGACCTCCTCCAAGGAAGCTGTTTGATAGAACACTTGACTATGGTAAACCCTATTTGTATTTGAATTCTTCCTGCTTTCTTTTTGTGGAGTTAGAAGCAGGAATGTCAAAATTATCCCTGTCCCTAGGGGCGTCTAGATTGCTAGGCTAGCAATGAAGAATCTTTTTAAATCCTGGCTCCGGTTTGTGATCCGGATTACCACCAAAATTGTATGACTTGTTCTTTTTGTCGTTTCCAACAACTCCACAGAGTTTCATCCAAATCCGTCCATAACTTTTTTGAGTCATCCTGCTAACAAACAGACAAACAAACAAACAGACAGACCAACCAACGCGACCGAAAACATAACCTCATTGGCGGAGGTAATTAGTAATTGGAAATGTGCATGCATTGACTATGCTCCTTAGATAATCCAAAAACAAAAGACATTATAAAATTCATATAATAGTGGTATTATAGGTGGTTGCACGGCCCCGAAATCTACTACTACAAAAACGTCATTGACCCTGGCACAGCTAAAGCCCATGCAAGGAAGAGACGGAGCCAATTCAATATTGCCTTTCAAACTGATAGAAGTAAATCAACACACCAAATTATGTTGGAAACCGTAGAAGAATATAGGGCTGGGCGATTCACCCTGAAAAAAAAATCTAGATTTTTTCATTAACAAACTCGATTCACGATTCGATTCAATACCCCCCCCCCCAAAAAAAAAGGCCCCTACGTGGTTCTGTGTGTGAGAGAGAGAGAGAGAGAGAGAGAGAGAGAGAGAGAGAGAGACAGAGACAGAGAGACAGAGAGAGAGACAGAGACAGAGAGAGAAGTAGGCTCTGTTTGTGTGGCGGTGCCTCTGGTATGTGTGATTGAAGTCTACTCGGACTGGACCAGTTTATATGGACATGAGGTAGCCTATAGCAGGGTTTTTCAAAGTGGGGCCTGGGGACACCTGGGGGGCCGTGAGAGGATGCCAGGGGGGCCGTGGCAGATTGGCAGGGAAAATATGGTTTTATAATAGCCTAAATAAACCAAAAATAGGCTTAAATACCAGTGGAATAATTTTGTTCTTTACAATATTTATGTATTGTGCTTCCTGTAGTACCCGAATGGTCTTAGGAATACACAAACTTTATCAAGGTGTGAAACTGGGTGCAGAGAAAAAAAAAAATAGTGTGGCATGTCCCATGTCAGGGGGGCTTGACTGGAATCTACCTGTATGTGGAGCGCTCATAGTAAAGTTTGGGAATTCCAGGCCAAGATAGCCTAATGTAATTTTATCTCAGAACATTGCTAATAGAAATGACCAATTGGGATTACATTGAAACATCTCAGAGAAAGAACAAAAACGTGAGGGGTAAACCCTCAGGCACTGTTGAGATTTGTCGTCACGTGCCATCCATCCCCACAATATATTAATGATGCATTATAGTGCAGATGTATGGAGGCTCTTATCCCAGATGAACAAATTTAGCAATTACCTGCTGGTTTCCCATCAGAGCCCATAGTAATGCGTCTAAATACATGTCGATGCATCTGAACATTGCTGCGTTAACACAGAGAAAACATTTTGGAGCAACACCCTAAAACAATGCTTACTTCAAGACGGTAACGTTTGCAAGCCTGAGTAGAGTAGATATCGCGTTTCATGCATTTAATCAGACATCAGCGCATTCGCACTGTAAAATACAGCTGGTAATTTCTCCGGACTGCTTAAGGGGCTGGCTGTGGGGAGGGTTTTGAATAGGACTGGCCGCGCACGCCGACGCTGTCAGTGTGAAAGGCAGAGAAAAACATGCCGGGCAAAACTGGCAGAAAGACCGCGTTCGTCCCGGTACCGTTCCGTTCCGCCTTGGTATGTTTTGGCCCTAACAGGTGGTAAAACTCTCGGCGAAGTTTACCGATATCGCCGCTATCTTTACTGACATGTCGCGTTCAGACGCGGTTATTATTACTTTACCACAAGTCTCCTAACTAGTCCCGTCCGAGTAGGGCTTTAGAGAGAGGGGGAGAGAGAGCGCGCGAGAGAGACCGATTGCTCCGGGTGTTGGGTGTGTGTGTGTGTGAGCGAGAGAGGGAGGGAGAGATATTCCTTTCAACTCACATGTTGGTTAGGATTATACAGACGAGGAAGCAGCGCATCCAAAACTTTAAGCATGTTGAAAACCTCTCTTCTCTGCCGAATAAATTGGAGGCATATCGTAGTAGGTAGTTCTAGGCTAATTGCATCCGTGACTGCTTTCCACCTTGCTCCACTGTTTTGGTAGGGGTAGAGTAGTGTGTTTAGCATTTTCTCCGCGAGATGTTTTCGTTTCAAATATTCAAACATGCCTGTAGTCCGGCTGCTAGACGTACAGCTTACGTTATGACAACACTGTCATTCACAATTTACAAAGTGGTAGGTTGTTTGGCATCATTGGCAAAACGATAGGAGGTCGTGTCACCTTTTTTTGAACAGGAGCCCGTAGGCTATTCCTCGCCCGTTTCACTATATTTCTGTCAAACCATTTCACTCACCACGTTTGTTTGTGCATGTAATGGGGGAGGAGACACAGAGGTAGACAGCCTACGTCCTCGCCAAGTGGTGAACGTAATGCAATGCGCTGTGCGCTTGGATACATAAACTGACAGATGATTAAAAATAAAATCGTATAACGCGATTTCTCAAAAAACAAATCGATTTGACTTTCAAACTCGATTTTAAAATCACATCGATTTTTTGCCCAGGCCTAGAAGAATACTGACGAACATCTTTACAGGTGTGTGTGTGTGTGTGTGTGTGTGTGTCTGTGTGTGTGTGTGTCTGTGTGTCTGTGTGTCTGTGTGTCTGTGTGTCTGTGTGTCTGTGTGTCTGTGTGTCTGTGTGTCTGTGTGTCTGTGTGTCTGTGTGTCTGTGTGTCTGTGTGTCTGTGTGTCTGTGTGTGTGTGTCTGTGTGGCAGGCAGCAGTGCATTTTCATCCACCCACATGCTCATGTGCCCTGGCTGTTAGCCTGAGCTGATATTTTGTGTGTCCTGGCTGTCTTGCTTGAGCTGTGCCAACACAGCATGTGTGGACAAGGTGCTACAGTTCACATGTTGCAGTCAGACAGTCTAAAAAATGACGGAGCGCCCACCCCAAAATGCCATGTTGTTGTGTGCCCACACTGGGGGGGCGGGCACCATGTTTGTGGCTGCTCCTTGTTATGCAGTGGGTGCTGTCTGGGTCAGCTCACATCCTGTGGTGAATTTAGTTAGTCTAAGAATGAAGACGAGTGCTATATTACAGTGAGTTCTTGTGGGCAGGGAGGCCGACAAAGGGGGACAAAGGGGTCAGTTCTCGCGGGCCCAGGGAGAGAGGGGGCCCAGAATTGGGTCCTCATTAGATCATATTTATTGTGTCGGGGGCCCATTGAGTTGATTTTGTCCCGGGCCTGGCCAAAGCTGTCAGCGGCCCTGCTTGTGGGCCCACGTTGGGGGGTGGGGGAACAGGCGCTTGTATGCAAACACGGCTCTGAGAACGGGTGGCATGTGTTTTAGTGTGCCCATGTTGTAGTGCACGTTGGCTTTTTGTTTCTTAGCGGGGATGCCCAGTGGGGTCAATTCATGTGCTGCAGCTACTCACTGTAATGATGACGACCCACGCAATGTTCTAGTGTGCTCATATTTGGCCATGTTGCGTTTCTGTGTGCCCACAGTGGTGTAGGAACCTGTGTGCACTCGTGCAGTTTTCATGCTGTGGTGCTGATGTTGGCTTTTGATTGTATTTGTGCTTCGGGCTGGCTGCATCGTCCGTTTCTATGCTAAAGATGATGATGTCCAATGCCATGCCCATGTTGAAAGGGGGGGGGTGTGGGGGGTTCAGGCTAAGGACAGACAACACGTGCTTGTGTGTACCCATACAATGTCCATACTGTTGTGCATGCTGCCTTGTGTGTTTTTGTGTATGCAGTCCTGCTTGCTTTGCTCAGTTAATTAAAAGATGAAGAGTACCATTTTGGGTTTTTTTGTGTGCCCATGTTGACGAGGGCAGGCTGAGAACAGCGAACACGTGCTGCAAGCTGCATGCATTTTCCATACTGTTTTCAATGCTGGCTTGTGCACGTGGGCTACCCGTCTCATCAGTCTCTATGTAGTTAGTAGATGGTCTAAAGCAGTGATTTTAAACCTATGGGCCCTGGTGGGCCCTGAAGGTATACCAAGTGGGCCTTGAAATAATATTCTAAAAATTATAATCTCATTTTGGTGTGTGTTGCTGCTGATTTATGTGAGTTGTATTCGTAATCGGGTCAGAGGTGGGCCCCGAACATTTGTGACAATTTCGAGTGGGCCCCAAGTTGGAAAAGGTTGGGAGCTCCTGGTCTAAAGACAAGGCTCCATGCGCCCATGTAGGAGGGGACAGGCTAAGGACAGAGAACATGTGCTTGTGTGTACCCATACAAGGTACATGAGGTTGGCTCTGTGGCACAGCACGCTAAGCCCCCCCACATTTGGCCTAAACCTAACCAGGGGTGATGGTGAAAAAATAGTGACGTAACGAAGGCCTATTTTGATACATTATTCAAACATTTAATAGCCTGTGTATGACCATTATTCAAGCCTGATAGAAGAAGGAAACCCTGAACCTGTAACACTTTCTGAGATAAGAATAACCTAATGGTTAATTGTTATCAATGTTTTTATTTTTGCAAACTCTGTCAAGCCTGAAATCAGGCATGGGGCCTGGATACTATCAGCCCTGCCTAACCCTTGTGGAGGGTCCCACTCACTTCCTGTCATACCCTATATTGTCCTGTAATCAATAAAATCACATAAAGCCCATAAAACCATAAAAAAACAACATATATATATATATGTATGTATTTAAAGTGTCCATAGTGTTGTGCATGTCGGCATACGTGTTTGTGGGTCCGCCGTCTGGCTCAGTTAATCAAAGGATGCAGCATCCCACGCTACATATTGTGCATGCCCAGAGAACACATGCTTGTGTACTGTACTCTACCCATGCTGTGTGCATTTTCCATATTGTTGTTGATGTTGGCTTGTGTGTTTGTGTTTGAGCTCCAGGCTGGGCTGCCTGGTCAGCACAGCACAGCCCAGCAGCACGGCCCAGCAGAGCTGCACTCACCCTGGCTGTCGGTCTGCTGGGAGGAGGGCGTGGAGCTGGAATTATTCTTGGTCTCCACGTTGTCGGCCATACCCACCAGCCATACCATGGTTGCTGGCGGAACACCACAGACACACACACACACACACACAGGACAATACCATGTTAGAACAGAACAGAACAGAACAAACAACATAAACCACGCTTTAGAAATGCAGCACAACACAAAATTCCTTTGCTCAAGTTAAAACGGGACGTTTTTACAACACATGCAATACCCCAAAAAACATGTTTTTGTTGAAGTCTTAAGAGGCCCATCATGCTCCATAAGTGGGCAGTTTAGCAAGAACACTTGACTACGACTCTACTGCTGCTATGTGCTCAGTGCCAGCACTAAGATAGAGAAAGTGACAGAGGGGAAAGTGAGAATGAGGAAGGAAAAGATGGACAGAAAAAAGACAAAATCAAAAGAAGGGAGAGGGAAAAAGATAAAGAGAAAGACATTGAAAAAAGCAATGGGAACAACAGGGGGGAGGGTGTGTGTGTGTGGAGAGAGAGAGAGAGAGAGAGAGAGAGAGAGAGAGAGAGAGAGAGACAGAGAGAGAGAGAGAGAGAGAGAGAGAGAGAGAGAATGGAAAAAGGAGAGAGCTATATGCAAACCAAATAAGCATGTACGATACACTCAAAGAGATGAGGGTTAAAAGAGTGCTATATGTGGCCCCAAATAAGCACGTATAGACACTTAGAGGGGAGAGAGGGAAAGTGAGAGAAGAAGGAAATGGAAAATTGGGCCACTAGACACTGCTTAAGCATATTAAGCAATTACGCATGCATAGTACACGCCTAGTAGGAGTAGATTAGGGCAAGAGGAGCACTGTGTGAAGGTCAAATAAGGATGTACACTACTAGTGGCGTGGATCGGCACTGCCCTCACAATCCGATTCGATCACGATTTGGGAGGTAGCGATCCGATTCGATTCTATGGGAATCGATGCGATCCGATTCAATTCAACAATTGCAATGCATTACATTTCTACTGAAAGCAAAGCAAATGTTTCATCAGTCATGATGAGGCAATACAAGTAGTCAGATACTGAGCAACAATTTATTGGCTGTTTTCTGGATCAGTCTGGATCAGTCTGTATCAGTCTTGCAATGCTTTGAAGTACTTTTATTCAATTTAACATTCCTTTGCTCTCGAAATATCCACGGAAGTAATTGAAACTTTTAAAAAAAATTGCTGCATCGATCCTGGATCGTACATGCCCCGCATTGGATTGGATCGCCGAATCGATCATTGTTGACACCACTATACACTACAGTACATTACAGTTCCTGGAGGAGATGTGGGGTATAAGGAGTAGTCCAAATAAGCATGCATGTATACTGTATAACAGAGGACACTTACAGGAGTAGATTAGGGTGAAAAAAAGAGTGCATGCGTGTTACACTCCACTTGGAGGAGCACATTAGGAGAGAGAGAGAGAGAGAGAGAGAGAGAGAGAGAGAGAGAGAGAGAGAGAGAGAGAGAGAGAGAGAGAGAGAGAGAGAGAGAGAGAGAGAGAGAGAGAGAGAGAGAGAGAGAGAGAGAGAGAGAGCGAGAGCTAGCGAGCAAGTGAGTGTGAGAGCTAGCGGGCGAGTGTGCGTGTGCGTGTGCGTGTGCGTGTGCGCGTGAGTGAGTGAGTGAGTGAGTGAGTGAGTGAGTGAGAGAGCGTGCGTGCGTGCGTGCGCCACACTCCACATACAAGAGTATATGAGGCCGGGGAAGATGGCTTCATTCCTCTCCTGCGCCGTCTCCACCAGGATACGCAGAGGCCCTTTGGGGCACAGCACCGCCAACAGATCTACACAGATGGAAGACAGAAACACATGGGAACATCAGTATTAGGGATGAAAACGATTAATCGACTTTAATCGATCAATGTGTTAATCGATTAAAAAACATTTATCACAATTAATCGACAATTAAACTGACTGGAGACCCAGGTGAAATGGGCATGTTGAAGAATTGAAACAGAATTAATTTAAATGTGGTATTTTATCTCAATTTTTAATTAAAATGTTTCGATTTAGTAGGTTTTTTTTCGAGAAACATTGAGATTTCGGAGGGAAAACGCTGCTTATCAATTAATCCTAAATCGATCGATAAGGCTATCAACTAATGATTAATGAATTAATCGATAATTTGCATCCCTAATCAGTATCAAATTGCCCTTTTGAACACAGTTCGGGTGAAGGAGACAGGTAGCCCTTTCATGCAGATGAGATCGCTGGTGAGCTTCTTCACTAAATTTCCTGACAAAGCTTAACTAGATCATAACAACTCATGCCTGAGCGAACCTGATGACGCACAGAGGCGAAATTCACTGTTCACTCTGAATAAAAGAGCATGAAGTCAAACAAGTGTGCAGTAAACTTTTGTCCTTTTAAAGTAGATCATAACAACATTGCTATGACATTACCAAGAATCGCAAGTAACAGACTGAGCCATTACAATATTGGTGACAATACGGTTATAACAGACCCTCTGCACGAAAGGGTTAATAGTGAATTAGTGAACAAATATCTGCAGGATAAAATGAAATCATGCTAAGCTATAGCCCAGGGATGTCAAACTCAGGCCCGGGGGGCAAATTTGGCCCGCGGAGCCATTTTATTTGGCTGATCATTTCAAATGTGTATTACAGTTGGCCCACATACACATTAATATATGGAAAATATGACTTAAAGGCAAAATTGTGTGAATCAAATGAATTATGAGTCGGTCCAGATAAGTGTGTAGGCCCTTACTAGCACATTGCAGTATAGTTTGAGTACATATGATGGGAACGTGTTTTTTGCCTAGCTTTACGTCTTCACGTCTACGAGTTTGACACCCCTGCTATAGCCGGAGGTGTGCAGACATCATTAAAGGAAGATAATAGACTGTGGCCAAGGCAATGACACAGTAAAAGGATGAGGAAACAGATAAAGACATAGTATTATGAAATTAGATGCCATCATCAAATTCAGCTTTTACCAAAATTCACTGTATGGAGACACTGACCTCTGTCTAACAAAACGGACCACCCATGTTGGACCACCTTTAACATGCATTATGACATTTTTTTTAAGCCCACCTGGGAAACTCCAACTCCCAATGTCATTGTGACACAGCACTCCACAGCACACAAGTGTTTACTGCACACTGCACACAACTAAATTGCATTTTATGCCTCATCTGTGCAAGGGGGCAGCCCCCAATGGCACCCCTTAGGGAGCAGTGCGGCGGGACGGTACCATGCTCAGGGTACCTCAGTCATGGAGGAGGATGGGGGAGAACCTGACGGGTCGGGAGTCGAACCGGCAACCTTTGGGTTACAAGTCTGATGCCCTAACAATGTGACATGACATGTGCTTATTGCAAAACGCCGCCAAAAGATTTGGGAGGGACGAGACATCTAATAAGGGGCTGATGACTGGTCGGTAAGGAAGAGGACAATGAGTCAGTGTAGTAGCACTACACTCAAAATTATTTTAAGAAAATTTCACTAATGCACCGTCCAATAAAGGGCAATATTGCCCATGTGGACACCGGTTCGAATCCATTCTGGGTCATTTCACAACCCCTACTTCCCATCTCTCTCTCCCACCTGCTTCAAAAAACATTTCAAGCTTCTAAATACACTGCAATGGACACGCTGGATTCATGTAGTGCCCAAGTTTCACAAGTTGTACCCGCTGAGCCACCTGGTGTGTGTATTACTTAATGCGGTAGTTTCGGATTCTGAAGACGGAGCACATGGTGCGATATTTATTTAAATGCTGTTGCCATTTGTTTTGGCTTGGCAGCCGGTGGTCATCAACATGCATTACAAAAACATGTTCCTCCAGCCACATAACAAAGAGAGTCAGCCTCAACTTGTAAACTGAGTCAAACAGAGGGGGGAAAAAAGAGAGGAAAAATGGGAAACCCTCTAAATCTCCCAAACAAACAATACATCAAGGAAGAACTGATGGTAGGCCAGGGCTTTTGCTTTGCGTGTGTGTGTGTGTGTGTGTGTGTGTGTGTCTGTGTCTGTGTCTGTGTCTGTGTGTGTGTGTGTGTCTGTGTCTGTGTGTGTGTCTGTGTGTGTGTCTGTGTGTGTGTCTGTGTGTGTGTCTGTGTGTGTGTCTGTGTCTGTGTCTGTGTGTGTGTCTGTGTCTGTGTCTGTGTCTGTGTCTGTGTCTGTGTCTGTGTGTGTCTCTGTGTGTGTCTCTGTGTGTGTCTCTGTGTGTGTCTCTGTGTGTGTCTCTGTGTGTGTGTCTGTGTGTGTGTCTGTGTGTGTCTGTGTGTGTGTCTGTGTGTGTCTGTGTGTGTCTGTGTGTGTCTGTGTGTGTCTGTGTGTGTCTGTGTGTGTCTGTGTGTGTGTGTGTGTGTGTGTGTGTGTCTGTGTGTGTGTCTGTGTGTGTCTGTGTGTGTCTGTGTGTGTCTGTGTGTGTCTGTGTGTGTCTGTGTGTGTCTGTGTGTGTCAGAGACAAAGTGCCGTCTACTGATGTCCCACAGCTGGGCTTTCCGCACTGAGATGTCATCTAAATATAAATCACCACGCACACGCACACGCATACACATACACACACACACACAATGTCGCTCACTGACATTGTGCCCAAAGCTGAGGAGACACTCATTGTGTTCTAAGAGGAAGTCTACATCAGTAGAGTGGCCAGACTTGGGGACAGGACATCTGAAGTTGCCCTTGCAACCCGAGGCCAGCCTAGTCGGCAAGTGTCTCCTCTCTTCAAACATATAGCCCTTTCCTGTTTCTGTTTATCCCCCAGCATCCTTCCCTTGCAAACATATCCTCCCGGGCGGCTGTGACTACTTGTCCTGCTTGAAGGAACATGTTTCCCCCTTTTCTGATATTTACGCATCTGTGTGCATGCGTGTGTGTGTGTGTGTGTGTGTGTGTGTGTGTGTGTGTGTGTGTGTGTGTGTGTGTGTGTGTGTGTGTGTGTGTGTGTGTGTGTGTGTGTATGTGTGTATGTGTGACGCATGGTTATTCATCATCTCTCTTCCTGCAATCAAGTGTACGAGTCTGAAACGTCTGCCAGAATGTAAGCCTTAAGCGATATTCATCACACTAGATGTGGAACAACACGACACTTTGAAGATGACACACACTTGCTAGCAGAGCACTTTACAATGCAGTGGCGCGCCCAGCGCAAAGTTCACTCACCCCTGGGGATGGGGAGATGCGCTTCTTCACTTAATCGAGTCAGTTCACTTGAGTTTGGCCATCACTTGCACACCATGGTGTGACTTTTTTCCAAAGGCTACTTAACAGAGAATAGTAGTGGGTCAAAGACGTGCAAAATGGCATCGTCATTCAGTGTAACGGATGCCTTCTGCTGACTGTAACTGGAAAAAACATGACTCTTTTTATTGATTTATTGTTACAGGGAATTCATGAAAGCCTCAGCTGTCATCCATTCACTTGAAACAATTTAAAAATCATGTTTTTTTGCTGTTACAGTCGGCGGAAGGTGTCCGTAACACTGAATGGCAAAGACGTCTTTGACCCTAGTTCAGTTTCAGAGGTGCTGTGGCACAGCGCAGCACACTAAGGCAGGCAACCGTCTATGACTGGGCATGCAAGCCCCCATGGGGATGGTCACCCCTCCACCCTCCCAATCTCTCCCCCCGTGACCATTTCCTGTCTCTATTGTCAATGGCCTGCCCAAATACAATGCCCCAAAACAAAGAGGAGAGTGAATCTGTCTGTCTTCTGACCACCTAACGTACTGTTGGACCGTCAGCCCAGCTTACTTACTCCACAGAAGATTGGATAATTGTTTCTAGAATTCTGCGTAAACCAACCAAACAGCTTCCTGGGAATGAAATCAAAGATTTTCTCGGTTTCCCACATAGACTGTCTCTGATGAAAGCACAAAACAAGCCTTCCCAAGTTTATCTTCCTGGAACCTGGCATAAAAGTCTTCAAAACCTAATTCCGAGTTCTGAGCTAGGCCGCCCTGGCAAGCAGAAACACCCTCGCCTCGGGCCTTCTTCCTGCCGGAGACGTTTCAACACGGGGAGGTCGGCTTACCCAACCCTTGTAGCCTACTCCCCAAGGGGGGGTCTTCAGGAACACCCAACCAACCACAGCTATATATATATTTCACTCCCTCGGAGCCATCAAAGTCGTAAATCAACACAGTGCTCAAACCGTCATACGTCCAAACGAAAAGAGAGACACTTTTCCGGGTTGGCCCTGCGCTTTGCACGTGTGGTGTGGGTAATGCTGTGGTGGCTAAAGCAGAAGATCTAAAAAGATTCTAAGAATCCTTTGGGCATTCTTTGTTGGAACCTTGCTGGAACTTGCGGTGGAAGGAGTGCTTTCATTTTGAAACTTTGTGGCCAAGCGGTTCCAGTTTCGTTTGTATGGGCAACTGCACAATGCCAATAGCACAGAAGAGTGGAATTCCTGAATACTCTGTGTGTGTGTGTGTGTGTGTGTGTGTGTGTGTGTGTGTGTGTGTGTGTGTGTGTGTGTGCACGCGCATGCTCATGCATGTGTCTGACGTGTCTCTATCCAAAGAAATAGAAACTACAAATATCTCCTTGTGTGCCCACCTGTTTCCTGCTCCCCTCACACACAGACCGAAAAGAGCCTTGAATGTAAAAAAGTATGTGAGATGCATGTTAATTAGAGATGCCCCTGATCGATCGGCCGCCAAACATCAACAACAACAGTGTAAGCGTTTGGAAAGTACACACGGTGCACTCGGGCAGGAACTTGATGAATGAAGACGAGGGCCATGAGGGAGGGCGCTGATCATGATGAGGTCTCAGTCTACTCTTCCTGCATCTCAATAGCCTTCCTAATCAATAATGTTTTTCTACCCCATCCCTGCTACTAACCGAATATGGAGATGAAGGCCCACTCATTTAAAGAGTTTCGTTGTAAAATGACTCCGCTGGCGCTATTTATGTACTTTTGCATTTTATTATTGGAAGTGGCTGTTCATACATCCGGTCATCTATGCGTGAATTTTTGCCATTCCAAGTATTTTGTGAACATACTTTCAAACATGCATTTTGAAAAGCGATCCAATGCAAGGCCCAATACAAAAATGTAAATTTCCCAAAATGTTCCTAAATACCAAATACAAAAATCAGACCTGCAAACTCGTCAAAGAAAAAAAGGTGACTGTCACCAAAAGGTGACGAGTTTGCAGGTATGAAAAATGTCAATTTCCCAAAATGTTCCAAAATAGAAATACCGGAGGAAGATCCCACTGGTGGATCGAAATGTTGCCGTTTGTATTAAGAAATAAAGTTTATATTTTTGGAGCCAATGCCCAGTGTGCAGACCACATCATCACACCGTCTACCACTTTTGTCTGGCACCTAGATGTGCGCACCCCGACCTCCAAACCAGTCCCTCCAGGATTTTGCACTGGGATTTTGTGATTTTTGCGGTCAAAATGCCTGATTTTGTGGCGGCATTTTCTCATTTTTTGCAAAGATTTTGCGGCATTTTCTCATTTTTTGCAAAGATTTTGCATCCCTTTCTGGGTTTTTTTGGTAACTGAAAACCACAATCAGTCTAAGCAGGCTTAAGACAAAAGAGAGAGAGATTCAGAAACACACTTCCTATAGGCCTATAATAGAATAATAAAATATTGTCAAAAACTGTCAGAGCGTCTTATCAGCCAGTGCGTCCAATGTGTAAATATAGCCTAATGTGTAAATATAAAAAAGTCATGACCGCGACACTCATAAATCTCTGTCGATAGGCCTATTTTAGAACGACTTCGGGGGGAAACGGGACAGCGCGTTATGAAAAAATACTTGTGGGTATAGCCTACCACTAGCCTAATGAAGAGCGTCGCGGGGTACAGTAGCCAGGCTGTATGCAAGCGTTACAATGTCACCTGTTAGAAGACGCGTCTCTCTCTCTCTCTCTCTCTCTCTCTCTCTCGTGCTCGTATTGCAAGCTGTTGCATATTATTTGCTTGATGCAAAGTTGTGATGGCATACACGCTCTCGTTGACATGGTTGTGTGCATAGTTGCATGGATTCGCAAGACTTTATTGCAATGACACAGTGAAAGCGTGGAAGGGCCGTTCACTTCCTATCTCGGTGTCCTTGACTGAAACAAGTTGCAAAACTCCACACTTCCGAAACCTTTGCGATCGGCACTACAGTGATTGTTATCAGAAGGCTTGTGCCTACGCATAGACATAGACCCTTAAATTACAAACATTAGCGAACATTGAAAAAAGATCAGACAACGACCGTCGGGTAGCATGCTCATGAAAGCGACAGGGGAGAGTGGAGAAGTTCCGCAAAAATGTAGCCTAACGTAAGATGTTTGCTACTGTGCGACAGTACCGCCACTATTTCATGAATGCATACACTTCTTCGTCATGGATAAATGGGCAACAATACTTTTCCCACCCAGGATTGCACTGAAAAGTAGGCTACTGCTGTTAAAAAAAAGGTCATGGGTGTGCAGCCTGTGTGTAGTGTGAGGGAGGGGAGGAGAGACGCGGAACAGCTGAGATGAGGGTCGCGACTTCCGAAATAGCAGGCAATTCTTTTTCAATGTTTCAGTGACATATTAACAAAAATGCTTCGTATTGGTTTTCGTCTCCGGTGGTATTGTAGTCACATTTTTATTTTTTTGACGAAAATATAAATCAATAAACTCTAACTCAAAAAAATGCGGCTTTACAGGAATTACGTGGCATCGTGAAATTATGCGGAATATCATTGAATTTGCATGAATCCACGCGATCGCTGAATCGCGAAAAACTGGAGGGACTGCCAAACGGCCTAAAATGGAAATAACGTCATTTCACAACAAATGTCATCATCACTAGCTAGTCCGATCTACTGTATGTCTGCGTTCAGGGGTGATGGTGAAAAAAAAATCCTGAGCCTGAACTTTTCCCCCTGCTCTAACAACGACGACGACAAGATACTGCATAGTGACGTAACGTAAGCCTATTTTGACACATTATTCAGCATTTTAATAACCTGTGTATGACCATTATTCAAGCCTGATAGTAGAAGAAAACCCTTAACCTGTAACACTTTCTGAGATAAGAATAACCTAATGGCTAATTGTCATCAATGTTTTTATTTTTGCAAACTCTGTCAAGCCTGAAATCAGGCATGGAGCCTGAATACTATCACCCCTGTACAAGTCAGTACTATTAGTAACCGGTTTATAGAATCATGCTAAACTGTGCTTTTCTTTGCAAAGTGTATGCAGCCCTCCTGCAGCACCTATGCAGCTCCCTTAGGGGTCACAGCCCACAGTTTGGAGCCTGAATACCATCAGCCCTGTGCGTTTACTGCACCACCACCACACTACTCTTACCGTATACGGAGATGACTGCCAGGATGAGCCAGAATAAAAAGATCCATTTTAAAGAAAGGTTGTTTTGCGACATTAAAAAATAAAGAGCAAATAAGGAGAATAAATGAAAATGTATGTAATTGTGCTATCGTGATATATATCGTTGTCGTGATATAAAGTAATCCATATCGTGATATTGTTTTTTTCCATATCGCCCAGCCCTAACTGCACCATTACACTACTCTTACCGTATACGGAGATGACGGCCAGGATGAGCCAGGCGGTCCACTCGGGCAGGAACTTGATGAAGACGAGGGCCATGAGGGCGGAGATCATGATGAGGTAGGCCTGCTGCAGCAGCAGGGGCCCCTTCCAGTGGATGCAGATCATGCCCACCACGCCGTAGTTCCACACGATCACCGCCAGCGTGATGTAGTCCATCGCCACGTTGTACGTCTTGAACACCTCCCTGGGGAACAGAGGAGTGAGGAGGAGGAGGAGGAGGAGGAGTGGAGGGAGAGAAGGGAGAAGGTGTAAGCATTTCGGCTTTCTTGTTTTGGTTTTTTTTTTCGACATTATTTGTAGTCCATCGCCACGTTGTACGTCTTGAACACTTCCCTGGGGAACAGAGTAGAGGATGACATTTTTCGGGAATTCCCGTGGGTCCAAATTGGGAGTCAAAATTCAAAGATGAACGGGAGTGCGCAGGAGCGGGAATAAAGATCAATGGGAGCAGGCAGGAGCGGGAATAAAAATGAACGAGAGCGGGAATGCTCGCTTATTTTTTCATTAAAAAAAGCCTCGTTTTTTTATGAAACGGGAGTGGGATTGATTTTGAGTGGGAGTGGGCAGGATTGGGAAACATTCTTTTCAGGAGTGGACGGGATGGGATTTGTTTCTTTTACTCCAGTCCGGGATGGGACGGGATGGGATTTTTTTTCTGGAACCGGGATGGGACGGGAGTGAAAATCCACTCCTGTGTCATGCTCTAGAACAGAGCAGGAGGAGGAGGAGGAGGAGGAGGAGGAGTGGAGGGAGAGAAGGGAGAAGGTGTAAGCATTCCGGCTTTCTTGTTTTTGGGTCTTTTTCGACATTATTTGACAGGACAGTCAGTGTGAGAGGTGGAGTAGTCCATCGCCACGTTGTACGTCTTGAACACCTCCCTGGGGATTGATTGATTGATTGATTACATTCATTGCCATTTCAGCAGCTATGGCTATATCATGGCCAATACAGATAGAGAAAAAAACATTACATCACATTTTTTAAAAAAAGGAAACACAACTGTATAAATGAAGAGACTAAATACGCTTCTTAACATCAATACATTCCAAAAAATTCAAAACCTTTAAAAGGTGGGACCTTATTAAAAATATCAAAAACAGTATCTTTCTTGAACAACTGCTGCCTTTTCATTCTCAGTGCAGAGCAAGTTAAAATATGCTTCACCTCCCTGGGGGAACAGAGCAGAGGTGGTGGAGGAGGAGGAGGAGGAGGAGGGAGAGGAGGGAGAAGGTGTAAGCATTGTTGCTTTCTGTTTTTTGGTCTTTTTCGACATTATTTGACAGGACAGTCAGTGTGAGAGGTGGACAGGAAGTGAATGGGGAGATGAGAGATGGGGAGGGGTCGGCAAAGGACCCAGGCCAGGAATTGAACCCAGGTCAGCCGCATGGTAGACGAGTGCCCTACCGGTTGGACACGGCAGGGCCAGCATTCCTGTTTTCATTTGTATTACCGTTCTCCTATTGCAAATGCTCATGCCATCTTCATGGAGGCAGCAGTTTCATTCAATTAAAACTTAATGTCGATACAGAAATTGATTTTAAGTGTTTAGTTTTTTTCAGGATTTGTTTTCATGTTTTTGTTCCTATTAAATGGCAAACATTAAATATAACCGTCACATCTATGATTTTAGGGACCATACTGGTCAGTGGCGTTTCAGGTCTCTTTGCTCATTCACACTGTATGAGTGAGGGAACATTTTGGATTGTATGACAGTGAGGACAGCAGGACACTATGACAGCAGAGGGACTGTGATGGAGTGACCATCACTAGGGCTGTGTATGCGCCTGGCTCTTTGGTGTAGCAGTCAGTTTGGTACCACTGATAGTATGGCTTTGAGACCCTGTTCAGCAACTCTACTCCCCGTTCCTACAAGGCCACTCACCCCAGAATTTAGAAGGTCAGGGTTTGTGACCCGGTGGGGCAACTCTACTCCCCTTCCCTACATAGCCAATCAGGGGCCCAGTTTGGTACCCCAGAAGGTCTGGGCTCAAGACCCAGTGGGGCCAACTCTACAGCCCTGTGTACATCGAAGGCGAACTAAGTGACCTGCGCGGCGGAATTCATTGTTTCTCTATGGAGGGAAGGCGAATAAAGCTACCAGAGCGAATTCGCCAGGAGCGAAGCTTCTTGAGCGACCAGGGTGAATTTTGACGATTAAACTCAAGCTAATCTTAAGCGAATTTGCTGTGACGCGGTTCGGCGAAAACCATTGGAACGTTCATATCGAGGAATGTCCCAGGCTGTCAAGACAGAGCCGTTATGTGATTAGCTGAATCAAACATGTCAGTGCAGCGTCCAGAGCGAATAAAACAAATTCATGGCGAAACTTCTTCAACCACCCCAGCTACCTGGGTCGCGTAGGTAGCGCCCGATGTACACGGGCCATACTGCTCCTTGCTACAGAGCTACTCACCCCAGATAGATGAAGGAGAAGAAGAAGAGCAGGAGCAGGGAGGAGATGAACAGCCAGCCATGGATCACCTGCCGAGACATAGACACACATACAGTCCTGTTCAAAATAGTGTCTCTACAAACATGAGAAAATGACAATATTCTTCCAATAACTTGTGCTTTAAAATGAAAGGGACACTGTGCAGGAAATGGTCAAAAAAAAGGTACTGCAACTATGCTGCTCATTGAAAATGTGTTGCCTATTGCCAAATTTGATCTTTTCATGAAAGTTTACTTAGTAATAAATTAACATTTTCTAGTATGGCCCAAGTACAGTCATTTTTGCAGCTAAAAATGGCTATTTCTGGAAATTCAAAATGGCGAACCATGGAGAAGATCCCCCTTTTCATGTATGAAAAAATGTATTTTTGATGGCAGTGATAAGTATTCACGAAAAAGGTAACATTATTGAATGGGTAGCATGAATTCTGGAAATACAACTACAAATCTCACAAAGTGTCCCTTTAATACATTTTTGAGTTTCCAAAGACAGAGGCCAACAACAAATGTATTTTTTTTAACATTACATTTCTATACACAGTACACATAGGATTTTAAGAACTGGAGAATCTTACTACCGGTATATTCAGTTTCAACATACAAGAACTGGACAATCACACAATAGGCAGTTTCAAGCAAACAAGCAAAACATAGATTCCAGTTTAATCATTCGCCATTTTAGGCAATTCATTGTGTGAAAATCAACACGAAAAATATTGAAACACTAAACTTATGGCTCCTTAACAAATTCATTTACCCACCACAGTTTTCATGAAGTGGAAAACGACTTAAAAACGCAGCAATTGATTATCTTTAGAACTTTCTGGCTTCAGCATAGAGTTCTCAACGGGCCTGAAAATGTCAACCCGACCCTACCCGGCCCGTGGCTTTTAAAGCCCGAGCCCGATGTTACCCGACACATCACTAGAATTATAACCGAACCCGGCTCGAGGCCCGAAGTCGGGGGTCGAGTTTCCCCACGTTATCCTATGGAGAATGACGGGTTGTGGTGGGTCTTTAAGTGCACTTATGTGCAGTAAATTGCATAACCCACTTAAAAACCTAGTGAAAAGATATTTTCCACAATAGAAACATAATATGAAATGGGGAAACGTTCTTGCTATTTAAGCAGAATCATCCACAGCGCGATTTCAATAGCCTCTTCACGGCAACAACAATCTATCCACCTTTTGTTTTGACGTCTAAATGTAGGCTTACTACATTTCCACCCCATGTATCTGATTAAATGTAGGCTACGTGAAGTTGCCCCTCCCTCCTTGTTTGTTCATATGCGTGGATGAGATGGAAAGCCTGGCTGTGCCAAACATTGTTTAAAACTTTCATAAAATTTTGGTCGGCACACAAGTTTTTGGACATACTAATTTCTAGTGGCACCTGGGCTACGGTTGGTGCATTGATCAGCCATGTAGCAAATAAGACAGATAGCCTAGGTGAGAGGATGAGATCTTCCTCGGCTGGCGAGCGCTCCGCATGTGTGTGCGCGTGTTTCCTGCCCTCCCAAGACCCGACAGTTGGTTACAAGTCAATTTGAGCACGAAAACAGCAAAGACAAGGTGATATTTCATTCACGCTCAAAATAAAACATTTACTGAGGGGATTTTCAACCAGACCGCAGCGCGATTAGACAGTCAGTGTGAAAAGCCAAGTCTACCGGCACCTTCGCTGCCGCTCGCTTACCATCAGTGCACGAGCCATTTAAATAGTGAAGTGGCATATCGCAACAGCACATGCGGATTATCCAAATTATATGCAACAAAGTCGCCAACAAAGCGTGGATTTAACGTTTAATACGCATATGCCAACGTTGTGTGAATACGGGGAAAGGATAACCGAATTGGAAAGCCACTGTCCTTTCTAGTAGCCTATAGCCTATGTAGAAGACCGCTTCGGTTTCGTTTCACCTCATGGGGAAAACATAATTCCCATGCACTGCATTTGCTGAGACTACTAAGCAATAAAGTTAGCGATCAAACTAAAAATATTGGTTGTTGTCATTACAGCATTTAATAGGCCTATGCTGTTGTTTAAAATAGTCATTGGATTGCCAACCGTCCCTTGTATTAAGAAACAAAAGTAGGCTATGGTTCCATGAGCTGACATGGGACTCAATATCGTTAAAATTGCATCTAAGAACTTTTTTCCCGTTTTTATTAGTTTGCGTAATTGTAGCCAATGTAGTTTTTCTGTGCGTTCCGGGACCTCTTTCCAACTCATCATCGCTGTGATGTGATGTTTGTTTTGCGTTCTGGTAGTGATTTACAAATTAAGCACTGCGTGCAAGGTTGCATGCAGCAGCCTGCCAGACCTTCGTTACGCAGGCCTACATATATTTAGATAGATAGGTCTAGCTTTACTGACCCATCAAGGGGAAATTCGCCATGATTCACGGTAAACAGCAGAACTGATTTTTTTTTTTCACTGGGCGGAAAAGATTGAGCCCGCGGACCGAACCGACCCGAGCCATATGCTTATATTTTCGACCCGAACCCGGCCCGAACCCAAAGGGCCCGTCGGGTTTGTCGGGCTGACCCGACCCGTTGAGAACTCTACTTCAGCATTTATGGTGGCCCCTTGGTCTGAAAAAGTTTCAGAAACACTGGTATACCCCGAGGACCACATTGTCCCCCAAAAATGTTCAGGGACCACCTGCCAACTGAAATGATAGTTGACTGGTGCTAATTTGACACTGCTAATTTCGATCCAGATCACTTACTTTTTTATTCCCATTACAAGCCTGTCTTACTTGTTTACCTTTGTAATACTGTTACAACTAGAATG
>NC_085875.1:16485005-16640005 GCF_034702125.1 Engraulis encrasicolus
AAAAAAAAAAAAAAAGTTTGGTGAGCCTAAGTGTGATGCAAGCCCCTGTACATGTGTTTAAAAAAAACAACACACTCCTCTTTGTGTTTGTGTGCGTGTGTACGTCTTCACAAGTGTGTAGAAATCTAGGGTTACACAAAGACCATAACAGACGACAGGCCACACGCACACACGCACACACGCAAACAAACACACACACACACACACACACACACACACACACACACACACACGCAAACACACACACACACACACACACAAAGAGAGACGCCGAAAACAGAAGAATTGTTTCCCTCAAGTCTTGCCACTCACAGCTGCTGTCCGTCGTTCTGCGTGTAGAAGCTGACGGACTTAATGGTGGCCACCACCACCACCATGCAGAGGGTGACGGGCACGAAGAGCATGATGACGTGCTTGGCCCCGTACTTCAGCGTCAGCTCTTCGTCCTCCTCGTCCTCGCTGTCCGTCAGCACCTGGGGAGGGGAGGGGAGAGGGGAGAGGGGCAGGGGCAGGGGCAGGGGCAAGGAAAGAGGCAGAGGGCAACACTTTATTAGAAATACGTGGTAGAGGTGACCACAGGAAACGTAGAAGTAAATGTATGGTGCAAGTACAGCACTGGGGCTGCACGATATTAGAAAAATATGCGATACACGATAACATGACGATATCGATATTACTCGCAATATTTAATATATACATATAATTATTTTCCCCTCTCTACTTGCCCTTCTACACTTTATCATGTATAAAACAACTGAGAGCAATGTTTTATTGCCAACATGGCTAATATAACAGCATCAACTTAAAATTTTAATGCATTTTTTAACCTTCTCACCAAATTTTCTGTTACTGAAAATTAAAAACTGGTTGCGATATGTGCACAACTTTTGCGATATGTGTATCGCAAGCCGTGATATCGCGATATCGATACATTTTCAATATATCGTGCAGCCCTATACGGCACTACCACATATTACATAGCCGTTACACCGGTTACTCCTAATGAGGTGGCTAGATGTTGTCAGTGTTTCCCATACATTGAGGAAACTATGGCGGCCCGCCATAGTTTAAATTTGGCCGCCATAGTTTCCGAAAATGTAAAAAAAAAATATATATATATATATATTTTTTTTTTTTTTTTAAACTTTTTTAACTTTTTTTTTTTTTTTTTTACGATTTCCGTGTTTGTTAAAAGCGATTTCAATTACGATTTCCTTCGCATTTTCCTCCTGGAGTAAATACATCCTATAGAGAAAACCACAAGTGCTTGAAAGAGAGAGGGATCAAAAGCCTTGTCAAGTTGTTGTAGTTAACTTGGGTTTGGGAGCAATAAAAAAAAAACCTTCCGAGAAGGGACAGTTGGGATGAGTTTACTAACACTCCCCAGGCTTTGTTTTACAGTTGTAATGAGTTAGGTGACAGGCCTTCATTGACAAGGCAGAGGAGACATCGGGCTGCATATAGAAATGAATGTGTAATGAATGTGAATATAGACATAAATGTGTAATATGTTGTTCAGCCCTTTTAATGGGAGGAATTTTGAAAAACTGGCCCTGTGACCAGCACCCCTCATGTAGAATGTGTATGCCTATGTGTGTGTGGGGAAAAGGCATAGCCTACCCTCTTAGACCCTTTTTGTTTATGCGTTAACAATTTCACAGCAATCTTAAATTCTTATCTCTGCTCCTATTTTGTTTTATTATTTTTTCATTACATAGACCCTTGCATGTGTATTATGTAGCCTTATTTCTCAAAATATAAATGGCTGAAATGTAGGCGTAGGCCTATAGTTTCTCCATGCGCCAATGTCATACTATACTCATTGTTTTGCCATTTTGCATTTACACTGCGTGAATCCCCCCCCCCCGCGAACAGTGAAAAGACCCCCCCCCCCACCCCCACCCCCACCCCCACCCCGGGACAAAAACAAAATCCCGGCTGCCCCCATAGTTTCCAAAATTTCTGTGGGAAACACTGTGTTGTTGTTACTGAAATGACCTAAAAAACCTTAAATGAAAATAAAAAAAGCCCAACTTTGATCCAAACAGCAGGTACATCGGCTGTAGTTCAAGTGTGTACACGTCTCATTTTGACATTGCCACGTGGACACATGAAGAGTCATTCAGCAATTTATTCATGAGAGGAAAGACATACTGTATATGAACCTTTACAATTACACTGGCAAGTAGTCAGGATGATATTATTGGATGCGAGGAATTTGAAATTGAAATATTATTTACAGGATGGCATCACCGGTATAGCTCTAGTTGATAATATATGTTCTGGTTCTGGTCACCGGACCCTGATGAAAGCGTAAGCCGAAACGTTGGTCTTATTAAATGTAACTGCATGAAGTTCTGAGTGTGCGACGACCATTCTTTTTCTATTTGTTTTTTAATCAAATCAACGAACAGAGTTGTATATATTTTTTAAAAGCACCTGTGGTGGGGGTGCAGCTGCACGCTGAGGAGCAGAGGGGGGCTGGCCATTAAGCTCCACCCCTTCTCCAGCCCCCCTGGTGCCGGTGCCTCCTCCTCCTCCTCCTCCTCCTCCTCCTCCTCCATTATTCTCCGAGACCGGCCGGGTGGATCCTCCATCTGTGTTGCTGCTGCTGGTGTTGCGGTGCCGAAGCTCCCCTTGAGATCTGTCTACCTGGTAGGAAACAAAAAGATAGTAAGTGAAGAATTCTTGCACACCTCCTTGGTCAGGTGCGTAGGAGTGGAACCCCTAGGTCACCAACGTTAAAGCAAAGAAAGCTCCCGCACACTGTTCACATTTGCATGGTTTAATGCAACATTTCGGTCTACTGACCTTCTTCAATTCCAACGTTTTGAATTACTTGAAGGTCAGTAGACCGAAATGTTGCATTAAACCATGCAAATGTGAACAGTGTGCGGGAGCTTTCTTTGCAGTAAACAAAAAGAACAAGAGCAATCAGGGATGGCACCCCTAGCTGACGCTAGATCAGAGGTGGGGAAGCTCTCATTCAAAGGGCCACTTCAAATTCATCCGAGTGCCGTAAAAGTCCTCCGAGGGCCGTACTATGAACACAAACCATGATTTTCCCCCTTCACTTTAGGCCTTTATTGAAGGCAGCGACCTTTTAAACAAACACCACCTTCTTTAAGTTCCCTGTATAACTTAATTGTATTGCAAATGCATTTTCCAAGATTCCTTTACAAAATATGTCATATTTCATGTGAAGCTGAATAACATTAAAATTATATCGGGGGCCGGATAAAACGGCCTCAAGGGCCGCAAACGGCCCTCCAGACATAGGTTCCCCACCCCTGCGCTAGATGCATGTGATGCTGAGTTTGGCGCCCTCTGCAGACTGCCCAAAACACATACAAGCAAACGAACAAAACAAACAAAGAGACAGGGTCATTGCAATACCTGGCCAAACCCCCTACAGGGGTGGGGGCAGGCAACAGTGAGGAGAAAAACAGAATAAAAATGACATCATCTGATATCATCATATGGAACTTAATACTACCAGGAACGAGAGGAAAGGGGAAGAGACAACAGAGAGGAAAAATGTCATTCATATTTGTTTGGTAATAGCAGATAGAGAAGGCATGAGAGTTACCCCTGAAAGAAGAAAAATCCGCACTCATAAACTAAGTCTAATTATTTATCTATAGATTACCACCGTGTCCAAAAGCAAACGCGTTTCAGTTATCAAGCCTTCCTCAGTGCGTGGTACCTAAAGGTTTGATAGCCGAAACGCGTTTGCTTTTGGACACGGTGGTAATCTACGTATAATAAATAATGAGACTTAGTTTGTGAGTGCGGATTATTCTTCTTTCAGTTGACACCTTTTATCGCACACCCAAAGACATTCATTTTTTTCTAAGAAGTTGAGCGCGTCCTCTGACAAAAAATGAAGAGAGTTACCCCTCCCAGCCTCAAACCCCGGCCACAGGGATATCACTAAATGTGCTCTGACTGCTCCACAAAAAAGTCAGAGAGAGCACCCACCGTTCTGACGTTTGCATCATCACACAGCATTCCCCTCCGAAAAGCTCACCCTTTGCACTTCACACATTCTGGGTGCCCCACCCTCCTCACATAACACTCTGCACACTTCTCCCATCCATCCAGGACAGCCCACATTATATTCTTCACCTGGCACCTCTCCGGACACTACCCTTGTATGTCTCACAGTGAGTGCAATTCACAGCCAGCCATTACAGTCACACCGCACCCACTACTCTGGTGGTGAGATGAGCTCACCCCACCATCACAGCAGAGAAGAGATAGCTTTGTTGCCTCTACGGGACAGTGTTAGAGCAGACAGGAAAGCATTGAGAGGGGGGGGGGGGGGGGGGGGCTCCGGAAAACAGCCCAGGTTAGACCTGAACCCAGGTCGTCCTCATGGGCAACATGCATATAACATTAAACTATGATTATATTACATTACAGATTACATTATAGATTAGATTTTAAGATTATATTACATTATGTTATGTTACACTTAGCTGACGCTTTTATCCAAAGCGACTAAGGTACTACTTACAGGGTATTGGTTACAATCTCTGGAACAGTATGAGATTAGGTGCCTTGCTCAAGGGCACCTCAGCCATGGAGTGGGGAAGGGAGTGGGATTCGAACCTGCAACACTCTGATCAATAGTCCATCTAATTTAACTACAGAATTAGGCCATGGCAGCCCCATAAGCTTTCATCATCCCAAAGGCAATGACAGGTTACACATAGGCAATACATATTTATTACATAGGTAATAATAGCACATTGCATGTGCTACAATATGCTACATGTGCTACTATCTTGTGCTACAACCCACAGGGCACAGCAATAATAAGGAAGGCTTTCCTTGAAATTCAGTAGTGCCAGAGAGGCCAATAAAAGGACAATATTGACCGTAACCCGCCATGTTTGCTGAAGGAAGTATCTGCATGATGAGGGGGAAACCAACTCTATTTGTTCTACCTGTAAGTTTGATTGAGCAGCAACAGCATCACCTGACTCACTCACATCAACAACTGGAGGACAATAAAAACGGGGATGGGTGCAGTCTGTTCTGTTTGGCTAAATGACTGCTCATTTATTTTGCCCAGTTACCAAGAACAAGGAGAAGACAGGGAGGGGGAAGAATGCTAAGGGTAAATTCCATTATACAAACTCTTGCCCTCCCTTGTACTTTTGGTCTTGTGATGGCGTCGCAAGGCATCATTGATGATAGAAGTTTAATTCAATACAAGTGAAAATCAAGGTTTTTTTCTCATTTGTAATCAGGATGTGGATCAGGAGGAAATGTCCACAAAAAGTTGTTGAGCCTAGGCTTTATTGTTTTCTCCACGGAGGCGGCGCGTCAGCAAAGCGCAAGTTCACAAGCGCAAGTCAAGGACGAGAGTTTGGATAATGAAATGTACCCCATGCCTGTGTCCTGTCCTGTATGTGAGCAGAACAAAGTGGTTCAGCAGAGACAGCTGGTACTTTTCCTCCACCTAGTCAAGGTTGGAGTCTGAGGCGGTGTTGTGCCATGCTGTGCTGTGCTACGCTGCTCCACGCTGCACTGAGCAGTAAGAGCTCAGCTGCATCCAGAGACAGGAGCCAGGCCACTTATACCTGTGTGATGGAGGTCATCTCGCACCTGTTTGCCCCCTCGGGGCTGCGAACGTGCAACCTCGTCAACTACAACGGGGTCCGGCAATGGGAGACACAGTACGATACCGCTGGACCAAGAGACTAGTCTCCCGGCCCAACGGCATCATCACTGTATGAGGCTTTGGGAGGGAGGTTTTACCAACGTTCCACGCCAACTCTGCTAGTTAGCCTCCGTTACACCTGCACATTAACATTGGCACATCTTTAAATAGCCCCCTTTACCTGCACCTCGACATGCCCACCCTCCTAAGACCGGACATGTTTACTTTTCCTACTAGCATATTGAAATATGCGATGGTCGGACTGACTGGACATCCACCAAAAACACAATAGTTAACCATATTCACATCTCTAATCTTCATTGACAGCTACTATAATACACTAATAATAAACAGCTCAACTTGCTCGCAACTCTTACTCAAAACTACAACACGGATATGCTATTCCCACAATCAAACTCCTTGCAAACCCCCTCGACATATGTGTCACACAACCGAACAACAGGGAAGGAACTGTTGATTTTGGTATATATAATGATGGGGATGGTGGATCGTGGCCATTTTTCCACAGACCTTATAAAAGTGATGTCTAAACAATACTAAATGTACATTGTAGCATTAAAAACAACTTCCAAGTGGCACTTAAATGCCCACAGTCACCTTTAATTTCCTTTAATCTCAATAATAATTTCCGTCAGCATCAATACAATTGTCTCACTTTTCTACTACTCTTATCCATCACAATTCTTCATGTACTAGGACATGGCAGAGCAGCATGAGAGAACACTTCAAGCACGCAGGACAATCACGTTTTCAAACCTTGCTCACCTTGGTGAGGAGATTATGGTAAATGGTCAATGGACTGCATTTATATAGCGCCTTTCCACTCCTTCGAGCACTCAAAGCGCTTTACATTGTATGCCTCACATTCACCCATTCACACTCACATTCACACACCGGTGACCGTGGCTGCCACACAGGGTACCACCCTGCCACCAGGAGCAACTTGGGGTTAAGTATCTTGCTCATGGACACAACGACGGGGTCAGGGCGAGCGGGACTCGAACCTGCAACCTTTTGGTTGCCGAACGGCTCCTCTACCACCTGAGCCACCACCACCCCACACATGCCTAGTGTGCCCTGCCCGGGCTGCATGTTGGTGCTTCTTGGTACTTGCTGGCATCAGCCTGAAGGCATGGCATTTTGGGTCATTTTATCAAGATGGTGATTTAACAATACTGACACGATGAGAGACAGTACTCTCTGATTAGATGCTTTGCCTTTTGCAAGTTGGTGCATGACTAGAGCCAAATTATGCCAACCAAATACAATATGTGCCGACCGTATTTTTGCCTTGTATTAGTTACCAAATTCCTATCTGAAAAAGGCCATGAGGTATACGATTCAAATATAAGCCATCCTTATTTAGCAGCAGTTTTAGGAGGAAAACAAAACAGCTAAAACAGCTACTGTTGTAAAAAACAGCAATAGTTCTAAAAGGGTAGGATTATTCCTCTTGACTAAGGTAGCTTGTCAAGACTATTCAAGAGTGCTGCTACCCTCTATGCCAAAATTAGCTCCCCTCATCAAAACCTTCTTCTGTCCCATGATCTACTCTTCATTTACACATCTTTTGCAATCATGCCTTTTTTTTACATCTTTATGAAGTTGCTTTGGATAAAACTGTCTGCTAAGTGTAACGTAGTGTACTGTGTGATGAAGTGGAGTGGTGAGTAGCTGTTATACAGATCTGACACATGAGCAAAATGTATGGGCTTGTTGGCAGTCAGCTGCTGCGTTTTTCAGTGAATGATTTGCCCCAATGAAAAGAAGCTGGTACTCAGCCAAATGGGCACAGGTTCATAGCTGGTCAGGGGTGAATTTCTCAAAACCAAAGTTGCTTACTACATTAGCTACTTTGATGTTTTCAATGCATTTTCCCATTGGCAACTACAGAAGTTGCTAACAGGCTAACAACTTCTCTTTTGAGAAACTCACCCCAGTGCTGTGACTTGTGTGCAATCTCTATGGTGTGCCCTTGTGCACTATAGAGCTTGAAAGTCCCGCTCCTTAGTTCCGCATTTCACGGGACCTAAGCTGACCATCTAACAACATGGTAGCGAGTAAATATCTTCTGATCTCAGTCATTATATGCGCTGGGCTACAAATATGCTCAGGGCTTTTTCTAGGATTTTTTGGCATGAGGGAGCATCATGGCAGGTTTGGGGGGGGATAAGGGGAGTATCCCCCCCGTGATTGAGAAATTTTACCAGGGGCGCTCAAATATATATATATATTTAAAAAGGAGGGTGCACCCGTGAGGGTGGAGCGCCCCTATTTTCCTGTTTAGAAAAAGCCCTGATGCTGTTTAAGAGGCTAGATAAAGATTATTCATGCAGAAGTATCAATGTTTTGTTCCGAGGCCGTCTGCATGAAAAATGTGAAGAAACACAGCTTTCTAAAAGGTTTGGGGGTTCGTACGAAAACAGCGTCAAAAACAAAAATATCAGAACAAAAATATTTTAAACAAAAATAACAAAAATATCAGAAACAACATATGTGGAGCTCGTGGCACAACTCGAAGGGGATTGAAATATCATTTTAATACCGCCATTGGATTACCTGCTACGATTTTTGGCTAAAAACGCTGTTGAGGTCCCATGAAATCGGGGGAAGTGACGTCACTTTCAAGCTCTATATGTGATGACACTGTGCCTCATGCTTTTGTCCCATTAAGATATTAAAGACAGGGAGAGATGTGGCGCAGCGCGCTAAGGCCCCACTTATGGGTTTGCATGCCCATGGGAACCAGGTTAGAGTCCGTCCTGGGTAATTCCCCAGTCCCATCTCCATCTTGTTCATTTCCTGTCTCTTCTCACACTGTCCTGTCATACAGTGTTTCCCACAGAAATTTTGGAAACTATGGGGGCAGCCGGGGTTTATTTTGTCCGGGTGGGGGGGGGGGTCTTCTGACACGGGCCTTTTTGGGGGGGGGAGGGGGGGGGGGTATTCTTGCAGCGTAAATGCAAAACGGCAAAACAATGACTACAGTATGACATTGGCGCATGGAGAAACTGTAGGCCTGGGCCTATATTTCAGCCATTTATATTTTGAGAAATAAGGCTACATAAGATTTTACCCATGACTTGTATAATATTAGTACATTGTCATTGTCAAAAAATGCAGTACAGTGAATAATTTCTGTTTACAACACAGTTTCATTCGTCCCTCATGCAGGGGTCTGGGAAACAATAATAAAACAAAATAGGAGCAGAGATAAGAATTTAAGAGCACTGTGAAATTGTTAACGCATAGACAAAAAGGGTCTTAGAGGGTAGGCTATGCCTTTTCCCCCACACGTATCTGTAGGCGTACACATTCTACATATGGGGTGCTGGTCACAGGGCCGTTTTTTTCCCCAAATTCCTCCCATTAAAAGGGCTGAACAACATATTTCACATTTATGTCTATATTCACATTCATTACACATTAATTTGTATATGCAGCCCGATGTCTCCTCTGCTGTGTCAATGAAGGTCTGTCACCAAACTCATTACAATTGTAAAACAAAGCCTAGGGAGTGTTAGTAAACTCATCCCAACTGTCCCTTCTCTGAAGGTTTTTTATATTGCTCCCAAACCCAAGTAAACTACAACAACTTGACTAGGCTTTTGATCCCTGTCTTTCAAGCACTTGTGGTTCTCTCTATAGCAGGGGTGCCCAACCTTTTTTTAACCAAGATCTACTTTTGAAGTTGATGGTCTGCCGTGATCTACCAAGTCAAATTCAAGGATGTCAGTATGAAAATTTAAGACCACCATTTATTAATCACCATTATTATGAACAAAATATTTTCAGTAGGCTACTATGGCCGTATCTTTTCAGTGTGTTTTTAAAGTGTGTTGAATAGCCTATCTTTACAAAGCAATGCAGCACTGATAGTGTGCAGAGATAATTTCAGTCATACACAAATCAATTTCAAAATGATAAACATTTGGTATATAAAAGGCACATAGGCCCTATTTCTAAAATATGATGAAGCATTATCATGCCTTCAGTGGTATAGGCTACAAATTAAAAAGGGCTCAGAAATTCACCATTTGTTATGGGTAAATAGTAGGCTACTATGAGAGAGAGAGAGAGAGAGAGAGAGAGAGAGAGAGAGAGAGAGAGAGAGAGAGAGCAATGAGAGAACTCATTGGATTGGTTAACACCCCTGTTAAGTGTGACTTATTCTATGAAGGTTTTTTTTTCAGCTCTCTGGGACAGTAGCACAGCAAAGGCTTTCTATTGTGAGTTTGGCCAATCGTTTTGTCCACAACTGAAGCAAGAAACAGCACAAATTGAAGTGAATTCCATACATGTCAACAACTAACATTTCCCTTACACGCGGCACGCGATGTAAACGCAGTTAGCGATGATGCATGCGACTAGCGATTTGGACGAAGATCCTCGCATATCGGCGTGTCATAACGCATCGTTGCGCACATGTTCTGTTACTCACCCGATGTTACACGTGTGCACACATGAATCAACTGTAATACCCTTACGGTCACTTCCTAATGCTTTCCCCTCATTCTGTGTTACCGTGGGACTACTTATCTAACCAATACCAAATTCAAAATCGTAATTCAAATTGTTTTTAACAAAAACGGATATCGTTAAAAAAAAAAAAAAAAAGTTAAATTTTTTTTTTTTTTTTACATTTTCGTAAACTATGGCGGCCAAATTTAAACTATGGCGGGCCGCCATAGTTTCCTCAATGTATGGGAAACACTGTCATAATAAAGGCCCAAATACCCCCTGAAAAAACAACTTAAAAAGATATCTAAAATGCAGAGGCCTCAATGTTAAGGAAAGACCATTTAGGTTAAAAGAGAATGCTTAACAAACTAGAGAACACAGATACATCACAATATGCTCTTGCTGTAGGGCGAGTTACAGCATGCATGCAGACACTGGCAGTCTGCCTTCAGTCAGTGCTGCTCCCCACATACTTGACTTAGCTATCCAGCACACACACATGGTTACGTCCTATTGGCAGCAGACCCGTAGGCGCGGCCCTGACAGCAACAAAGTGATCAGGTGTGCGTTCCAATATCCCACCTTGCTTCCTCCACTTGTGCTTGTGGCCTCGCCCTGCCTCCTGGCCCCTCCTCCGTGGAGAAAATAATGTAGTTTCTCAGCGGTCAACCTAGCCACAACAACTTTTGGGGGACTGTTTTTCATTCACCATCCCAATTGCAAATGAGAAAAAGACTTCACAATTGAGCTTTTGCAAGATATTGAAATATAATGCTGTTGTCAGTGATGTCATCATGACATATTACTTCCAGGTACGAGGCCACAAGCACAAGTGGAGAAAGCAAGGTCGCATATTGGAACGCACCCCAGGACTCAGGTGCAAAGGTACGTCTGATGGGAGGAGAGTGGAAAAGTATACTTTGGTCCCTCAGGTAAGGTTGGTTGCAGATATGACGATACGGTCATTGTCATTAAGTCCCCTTGCCAGGAAGAAGAGAAGTCTTAAAAAAAAAACCCGTCAAAACCCTTTCAGAATGGTAGGAAAGTGGTGAAGGATAAACAATATTAAGGATGGACTACCTATAGCCGATGCCCAAGCACATGAATGAACACATTTCCAATTTGGTCTTTGCAGACATGACAGCGGCGTGAGATTCCAGTTCTCACCGCTCACCGGGTATCACTGTTCACTTACTTCATTGTCCACTGTCACATTCACATTGTCAGCCATTGGTGCGCTGCATAGATGGTGGCCCACATAGACAAAACTTCACCCCTGCAAAAAAGCAGACAAAAAAAACAGACTATCAGATAAACCACACAGGTGAAAAGATGGGCGGTCTGTATTTCACCACTTGCCGCCCACTTACTAAAACCAAAACATTGCTGACAAGAATCTACCGTTGTCTTCCAAGATAACGTTGAATTTAGGGGCATAGATGGGACCAAAAATGACACCCTGCGGACGTAGCCTACCTAGTAGGCTACGGTTAGTCTGTTTAGGAATCATAATAGATTGATTGAATATCCATGGTAATTTAGTTGATTTACTGCAGCCAAACGAACCTTCACAGCAACGTTAACAAGCAGGTGCCAATATGTTGTCGATCTGAATCTTACAAGTACGAGACAGATGTCAAGTTAGGTACCACCTAGTGCTGACCGACGCAGCAGTCCAACACATGATGTACTATGCAAGTGACCATGGACAGCATACTGATCCAACATCCAAGTACAAAGAACGCCCTGCTTCGGAAACTAGAGAGAGATCATTTACAAGCTGTTAGGAGTGAAAGCAAACACATGTGTTGGTCCGCACACAACAGTCTGTTTAGGAGATGTTCGACATACTAGCCATTCAGTGGTGAATTGAAATAACTTAACCGACCCGCACACACTATTGTTCAAATCAAGGCTGGGTTCAGGATGCAGCGCCAACTTCTCCGCTATCATCACCATCATTCACAATGAACCCCAAGCTAACGTAGGCGGATAAAACATATAGACTACTCGCTTGCTAGATTGTTGTATAGAGGTAAAACCAGCACAAACAGTACCCACGCTAACATTGCCAAAACGTGTAGTTTCAGCTCTTTCGAAGAATTGAGCAACATCATTGTAAATCTCTGCATTAACCCACATTGGCTATCTGAGTATCAGAGCTGTGCTATGCTAGCCCTCTTGTCTTGAGTCAGTGAAACTTGTGTCAGTGGCATCGTATGCTACAGGCTAGCTAGCTGGGCTGTCTTATATCATTAGCCTGTGTATTCTGTCGATGAAGCGGTTTCACTCTTACCCCACAATCACCAACAAAGAATCTTGCGGACGCAAATTTTCGTCTTCGGTCTGTTTCGAAATATATTCAGGGTGCCTCAAAGAACAAAGGGCTGAGCTCCAATAATAACCACCATTTCTTTCACATTTACCAACTCAACACATTTCGCATCCGGCGAATCTACTTCCTACTCCGCCCACTATTTACGACGGAAAATCAAAGGTGTTCAGTCAATGAACAACACTGAACATAATCTGAGGGCCAAGGTTTATGAATAAAAGAATGGAACATCAGAGGTGGCCAAAGTAAAAATAGAAGTGAAACAAACAAACAAACAAAATCAAACATATATATATATATTTATTATTATTATTATTATTATTATTATTATTATTATTATTATTATTATTATTACTATTATTATTATTATTATTATTATTATTATTATTATTATTATTATTATTATTATTATTATTATCATTTTAATTGCACTTTCCTTCCAACACAAGTAGGCCCAAATGGTCTGCTGGTGTTGTAGTTAATTGCTTGTGCTTGTAATTAGGCCTATGCTTAATTGTGCTTTTGAACACTGTCAGGCAGTCAGGCAGACTATTCCATGCAATGTCAAAGCCCATGATTTCAGGTAGGGGCAGCACAGCATGGCACTAGCCAACTGCTTCACTCATTATCACAGGGCAAAAAACATTGCAGATATTGGGAAATATGATTGATTGGGAGAGGCCCTCAATGCAGATGTTTGTTATGATGTCATAATGGGCTAAAGTTCCATTGTTGATGTCCTGAGCATGAGAACTTCAGTCTCAGTAAGCCATTCTACACAGTAAGAGACAGCAGCACAATGATAGAGAGGTGAGTTGAAAAGGATTTGATTATTTATTGCTCTATTTAGGTTCTAAAATATCCCCAGGAAATGAGGTGGGGTATGATGTTGACATTGTGGACCAGTAGGCCTAAGGAAAAGTATATTTTAAAAAGCAGTTTCTTGTTTAAAAGAAATTAAAAATAGGCCTATTATTTTAAGTGTAATCTACTTTTCATTAAGTTGTAGAGTTTATGTAGGCCTAAGCTATCCCTGTGACTCAATATATTGGGCTTATATTATATATAAAAACAAAAAGAAGACGTAGGCCTACATTAATAGACTAGATAGGCTGTGTGTTGGAAAAATTCTGATATTGGTGGCATCATGGTATTGCTGGTGGTTGCTGGTGATTGGGGTGGGGGGGGGGGTGCTGTAGTCTTATTTCCCTTAACAATGGAATTCTCTTCTCTGATTGGCTGATAGAGTGTCCATTCACTTTGTTGTGTATACCTACAGCAGTTTTATTGGCTGTTAGGCAACTAGGAAATGACACTGGATTGTGTGGAACTGTTAATGGACACCACATCAGCCAATCAGAGAAGAGAATTCTGTTGTCAAGGTTACATTGATGGGACTAGGGAAGTGTGTGTGTGTGAGTGTGTGTGTGTGTGTGTGTGTGTGTGTGTGTGTGTGTGTGTGTGTGTGTGTGTGTGTGTGCGCGTGCGCGCGTGTGCGTGTGTATTTTTAATGGTGAAATGGGTAATCTTCATTGGACATTTGCTAGTTCCATTATGATGTCATGTTCTAATAACAGTCGTCACAAGGCAAGTGTTTAGTTTCTATGACTATAGGATTCTGCATGCATGATGACACTGTAAATTACATTTGAATGATGTGAGATATCCAAGGTGACAACAATATCCTCCAATGACATTTGTTGTATAAGAATTATCCAATGAGTGTGTTTCTATGCAGTTCAGTATCCCTATGAGGCTTATCCTGGTTATGACCAAATTCGGGATAAGGTGTTTATATATGAGTAGGCTAGAGTGTTATATCCCAGTCTACATTTTTGGCCATTACAGAATTCTCTTCAAAGTTCTATGGGAAGCCTCGGTATCCTGGATAAGATGTTTCCATGCGTCAATATTTTCGTTCGGAATACTCCACCTATATTCCGACAGTACAAAGGTTCCTCAAAGAAACGTTGGGGTCCCAGAAAACCTCAGGGTTCATCGAAGAATCATTTTGGTTCCTGTGAGCACTTGGGTTGTTCAAATTAACCTACTTCTAGTAGTTCCTCCACAGTGTTATTTGGGGAACATGTTCGGTAGCCTGATTATCATCAACTTTCAAATCTCGTTCTGAGATTCTGGTCTGACGAGATAACGAATAACGTTTCCAGGGCCGTTGGAGCTGCTCAAAGTTGATTGCTTCCCGACAAAGTCGGTGGAGTTCCCGATTTCTCCGGATCTCAGAAAGATATTGCATTAATCTTGACCTGATGAGTAGCAATGCCGAAGGTGTTGCGTCACTTGGAGGGGTAGCCTGGCTTCATGGTTGGGGAATTTGGAGAATTTTTACAGTGTCACAATGTGTCACAATGTCACAATAGGAACAAAAAAACTAAATGAACGTCTTCCCAACAGAAATGCATAGCAGCATGCAATATTAGGTCATGGAAGGAGACGTCCGGGTGGCTGGGGACCAGGCCACACCTGGTGACACCCAGCTGGCTGTGGTCCAGGCCAGTCCCATCTCAGGAGGACAGGGGGACACACTGCCATGGTGAGTAGTCTATTATTTTATGCAATATTTATGGAAACATCTTTCATATATTTGAGACAATGACATATTCTGACACTCTTATCTTATCAAAAGGCCCACTTTGGATACAGTAATCAGTTGCAGCTCCACAGAGCTGAACAACCTTGGAAAAGAGCCCAATGAACCCAAAAAAGAAGTCATCGAAGGAAAAGGAAAATGTGCCGAACCAGGAAAAGAATTGGATTTGGATGAACAAGCGGAGGAAGTGATGGAGCAGGTAAAGAAGATGATAGACCAGGACCACACATTAACAGAAGAGGAAAAGGCATTCATCATGGAGCATGTAGTAAAAGAATTAAGTCAGCAAGACAAAGCACTGAATGACCATGTAAACAAAATGGAATTTGAGGAAGAAGATGAAACGGTGATGGAACACGTAAAAAAGCAGCTGGAGCGAGAAGATATTTGTGAGGAGGATAAAAAATTCATCATGGAAGAAATTAAGGATCTAATGAAGAAAGACAAAGCACAAACAGAGCAGGTAATAAAACTATGTGAGCACACAAACAAAGCAAAGGAAGAAGAAGAGCCCCTTAACATAAAACTAAAGGACATGGAAAAAACACTGAAGGACAATGGAACTGAACTGACAAACGGAAAAGAATTGGATTTGGATGAAGAAGCGAAGGAAGTTATGGAGCAGGTAAAGAAGATGATAGACCAGGACGGCACATTAACAGAAGAGGAAAAGGCATTCATCATGGAACATGTAGTAAAAGAATTAAGTCAGCAAGACAAAGCACAGAATGAACATGTAAACCAAATGGAATTTGAGGAAGAAGATGAAACGGTAATGGAACACGTTAAAAAGCAGCTGGAGCGAGAAGAGATTTGTGAAGAGGATAAAAAATTCATCATGGAAGAGGTTAAGGATCTTATGAAGAAAGACAAAGCACAAACAGAGCAGGTGAAAGAACTATGTGAGCACAATACCAAAGTAAAGGAAGAAGAAGAGCCCCTTGAACTGAACATAGAACTAAAGGACATGGAAAAAGCACCGAAGGACAATGGAACTGAACTGACAAACGGAAAAGAAGAACTGATTAAAGAGAACGGAGAAGTGGACCAGGTAAAAAGTCTGATGGAGATTGAAGAATTGACAGCAGAGGAAAATGAAGTCATCATCGAGCCATTAAAAGAACTTGTGCAAAAAGACAACGCCCCGACTAATCAAGAAAATGAATTCTCTGATCACAAAACCAGAGTGGAAGTGGAAAAGTCACTGGTGGACAATGGATTTGAACTAGAAAAAACAGAACTGAATGAACAGATAAGTGAAGAGGGACAAGAAAAACTTCCAGGACAGGAAAATAAATTCATCGTGGAGCCATTAAAAGATCTGATCCAGAAAGAGAAAGCCCCCACTGCAGTGGAACCCAAAGCAGAATCGAAGGTGCCTGAGAAAGAACTGCAAAAAGTTCTTGTGGATAAAGAAACAGAACTCAAGGACCAAGAGGAAAAAACCCTAATGGAACATGGCACAGAGCTAAAGGACATGGGAAAAGCACTGGAAGACAATGGTAATAATGTGACGAAAATAGTCCCCACTCAACCTGAGAAAACACTTGTGGAAACGAAAGAATGTATGGAACCCAAAGTCCAACTGGTGCCTGTGAAAGAACTGCAACTGCAAGACAAAGAACCAGAAAAGGCAGAAGAAGACATGGATTATCAAACATATATCAAGGACCAGGAAAAAGTTGAATTGACCAGGACCAACCAGGAAGACAAATTGATGGAGCTGAAAACAGAGCAGAAAGATCTCAAGGAAGAACCCAAGGAACAGGGACAAGAGTTGATGGACCACCAGGATAATGAACAGCATTTGGATCAAGAGCAGCATGTGGAAGGAACAACCGAGGAGACTGACGGGCAAGCAAATGAGCATGAGAGAATGAATGACACACATGGCGAGAGTGAGACGACAGTCTGTGAGACACAAGTTGAGGATACGAATCAGACAAGGTACGCAGTGCACAAGAAACTGGAACGGCTTCGAGAAGAGCTAGAAAAGCGCCAACATTTCCAGGATATCCAGACTAAGTTCATGGATATCCTGAGACTGAAGATGCACATGATCGCACACAGACTGGACGGCAATGAAAACAACACGGATATGCAGAAGATGAAAGAGCAAATGGCAGACAAGATAGCAGACTTGGAGAGACTGAAGAAGGGCACCGTACCAAAAAGTAAAGGGATGCAAGAAACACCTGGAGCTGGGACAGAACAAGGCCATGAAGGAAAGATCGATCAAATAGTCAGTGTCATTGCAGGGGTACAGGGAGAAGTAGTGAAGGAGAAACTGAGAATGGCTGAGCATACCATTGCAGAGCAGCAAAGACAGATATGTGTCCTGGAGAGAACGGCAGCAGAGTTCATGACAATGTACAAGGAGATGCAGAAAGACAAAGAGGAGGCCCAGAGACACAGAGAGGAACAGGACCAAAGGATTCTACAACTGCAGACATTGGCTGCAGAGTTGATGACAAAAATGACAGAGATGGAAAGACACAGCAATGAGGCAGCACAAAGACGACAGGAGTGTGAAAACACAACAGAGGCAAAAGAGAGAATGGCAGAAGACAATGATTTGAGACAAGCGGAACAACAATTGGCAATGGTGATGTTGGATGAAGCCAACATACTTAATGAGGAGGAGGATGGAGAAAATAAAGAGAAAATAAAGACACCCTGTTTGGACCTTGAGGACATGAGGAGAGACATCTGGGTGGTTGGGGACCAGGCCACACCTGGTGTCACTCAGCTGTCCCTGGACCAGGCCAGTCTCACCTCAGGAGGACAGGAGGATCCACTGCCATGGTGAGTAATCTATTAATTTATTAATATTTGAGGAATGAATTAATCTATTAGTTCTTCATATTTGAGAGTGACATATTCCAAATTGAGTAAATGACACTCTGTTGTCTTATCTTGCCAAAATCAAAAGGTTCACTTTGGATGCAGTAATCAGTTGCAGCTCCACAAATGCTGAGGTGGAGATAATGAGTATGGAGCTGAAGAGAAAACAGCAGAAACACATGGAAAAAGAGGACAATGAAGAGAAAGAGGTCATAGAGATGGAGAAGGAACAGACCAAAAAAGTTGAACCGGCTGACCAGAGAAAAGAATGGACAGGAGTAGGTCTAGAAACAAATGATCAGAGAGAAGAGCAGGGAGAAGTTGAGATTGAAGTAATGGAGGAAGCCAACATACTTGGTGAAAAAGAGGAAAGAAAAAATTACAAAGTTGAAATAAAGACAACCCTTGAGGACATCAGGAGAGACATCTGGGTGGCTGGGCACCAGGCCACACCTGGTGTCACTCTGGTGTCCCTGAGCCAGGCCAGTCTCACCTCAGGAGGACAGGGGGACACACTGCCATGGTGAGTAATCTTTTAATTTGTTAATATTTGATGAATTAATTAATCTATTATTCTTAATATTTGAGACAGTGACATATTCCAATTTGAGTCAATGACATACTCTGACCACTCTGATGTCTTATCTTCCCAAAATGAAAAGGTTCACCTTGGATAAAATGATCAGTTGGGGCTCCACAAATGCTGAAAAATTGACAGAGATGGAAAGACACAGTAATGAGGCAGCACAAAGAGGAGAAGAGCGTGGAAACACAACAGAGGCAACAGAGAGCATGATAGAAGACTATGATTTGAGACAAGGCGAACAACAATTGGCAATGGTGATGTTGGAGGAGGAGGATGGAGAAAACAAAGAGAAAATAAAGACACCCTATTTGGACCTTGAGGACATGAGGAGAGACATCTGGGTGGCTGGGGACCAGGCCACACCTGGTGACACTCAGCTGTCCCTGGACCAGGCCAGTCCCACCTCAGAAGGACAGGGGGACACACTGCCATGGTGAGTAATCTATTAATTTAATGTAATATTTATGGAAACATCTTTAATATATTTGAGACGACGACATAATCTGACACTGTTGTCTTATCTTCCCAACATCAAAAGGTTCACTTTGGATACAGTAATGATTTGGAACGAAGGGACAGAACTAGATGAAGAAACAACTGATAAGGGAGAAGAGCAGGGCACACCTGGTGTCACTCAGCTGTCTGTGGGCCAGGCCAGTCCCACCTCAGGAAAGGGGGACACACTGCCATGGTGAGTAATATTTAAATGTATGTAATATTTGTGATAAGGTCGTTAATACAGTACATTTGAGACAATGACATAATACTCTGACACTCTGATGTCTTGTCTTCCCAAAATCAAAAGGTTCACTTTGGATACAATAATGAGTTGGAAATCCACAAATGCTGAGGTGGAGAAAAGGAGTGTGGCGCTGGAGACACAAGAGGTGAACAATGTGGGAAAACAGGAGAAAAAAGAAAAGCAAAAGGAACAGACCAAACTGCATGAAGTGATAGAAAAGGTAACAAAGGCGATGGAGGCAAAAGGACAGCAAGATAAAGCACTGGCGGAGCACAAAAATGATGACGAGATGACGGCCCATCGTGATGACGAGAAACATCAACAAATGTGCACGGATGGGCAAATCCCTCTGACAGGATATCATCAGAAATTGATCAAACCTATGCAAGTGGCCAGAGAGCTAAAGAATGACAGAAAGCTGATGAGTGAAACGTCAACCAATACCCTGCTGGGCTGGGGCGACCCAAACTTCCTCAGGCCTGAGGACGATGGCATGGAGACAGCCACAGATGGAGAGAGACGCGTTGACCAGCCTGAGAGCCACCAAGGAGAGAAGAAGAAAAAGAAGAAATCTGTTCTTAAATGGCTGAAAAAGAGACTTGGTTTCAAATGAAGATGACAACCCACATATGCAAGCATACACAAAAGACAAAAAAAGACAACAACAAAACAAAACACATAAAGAAACAAACTACAACAAAACTATACTTTTTAAACTGACTTTTACTTACTTTTACTCATTGCAAAACAACAACAAAAACAAATAATAAACTATTACGCATCAAGAACATGTGTTTTATGTGAGCTATGTGCAGGTTGCTGTTTTGGGGTTGAACTTTACAAGTCCATTTCATTATGTAACCTCCCGTCCTTGCCTTGTGCTTGTGACCTCCTGCTTCACTGATGGTCTGATCAATTTTCCACAGGCACAATAACAATTTGGGGAGACTTTGCCTACATCCCGATTGGAAATGAGAAAATCACCTTTAAATTGTGCTTTTGCGAGGTATTGAATAAAACTTCAATCCTCAATGATGTCTTGCCTTGCATCTCGAGGCCACAAGCACAAGGAGAGGATGGGAGGATACAAAATGAAATGGAAACTACATGTGCAAGCCTGAATTTTCAATAGGTGGGGTATTCAAAAAGCCTCCTCTGATGAACACTAGGCCTATTTATTATGAATTATTGGTTATAGGCCTACATTACATGCCATTTAGCGAATACAATGGGCCTCAGACCTAATAATCAATCACCATGATGGGCCTTGCATAGGCTGTAGTTTTTAGGTTTAAAAAAAAAAGATATATATATATATTGGTCTTTTTTAGACTTAATTATTGACAGGACAGTTTGAGAGGTAGACAGGAAGCGAATGGGGAGCGAGATGGGGAGGGGTGAGCAAAGGACCCAGGCCGGGAATCGAACCTGGGTCAGCCGCATGGCAGGCAAGTGCCCTACTGGATGGCCATGGCAGGGACAGGCTGTAATTTGTAGTTATTCCTGCTCGTTAGTTGTCCATGACCTCCTGGGATATGTACATTTCCTGAAGTTATTATTATGACAGCTGCCTTAAAGGGACACTGTGCAGGAAATGGTCAAAAAAGGTACTGTAAATATGCTGATTATTGAAACTGGGCTGCCTATTGCCAAATGTGGTCTTTACATGAAAGTTTACTAAGTAATAAACACATACTTTCTAGTATGGTCCAAGTACAGTCATTTTTGCAGCTAAAAATGGCTATTTTTGGAAATTCAAAATGGCGGACCATGGAGAAGATCCCCTTTTCATGTGTGAAGAGTGCAATTTTTCCAGTCATAATGAATACTTAGAATTTGATGGTGGTGGTAAGTATTCATGAAAAAGGTAACATTAGTGAATGGGCAGCATGAATTCTGGAAATAAACAACTAAAAATCTCACACAGTGTCCCTTTAAAATGCCAAGATTTTCCCTCCCCTCACACCTTTCATTTTTTCACACTCCATCTTTTTCAAAGAAGACTTTCTCGAGGAGTTTAAGACATATTCTTGTATCTTCTAATGGATGCTTATGTGTCCAGGGTGGTGCCATTTTTCCAACACCTTCCCCGAAAGGACCGCATCATAGGGCCCATTTTGTAGCCCACTGAGAATCACTCCAGCCTCTGACAAGCACATATTTTGTGGGAAAGAAAATAATCTACAGTATAGGTGTTCTGGCTACGCCAGCCTTTAACAGGAGAACCCTTATTTTGACAATTGTTTACTTTTGTACCCCATCTGCGAGACTTAGAACGCGCATAATTCTTTGACAGTTTGTTATCTCAAGCACTAAGCTACATGAAACCCACCTGTTTAATCTATCGTTCCTTGTACGCAGCTAAAGGCAATCCCTGTAAGTTGTGAATAATATTTTGATTTGATTACATTACATTACATTACATTGCATTTGGCAGATGCTTTATAACCAAAGCGACTTTCAAAAGAGGACATAATCAAGCCAACATCACAAGCAAATACAAAGTGCACAGGAGATATACAGGACAACAAGTGCAGTTGCAAAGAGGGGTTAGTTATTTTTTAGCAAATAGTAAATAACGAGTACACACACACACAAACACACACTCACAAACTAAACTAAACTAAACTAAACTAAACTAAACTAAACTAAACTAAACTAAACATCATGTCAGGAGTCTGCCCTGGGGCAAGGCCAGTTCAAGCATTAGTGTAGTAGATTCTCTCGAAAGAGGAATGTCTTTAGTTGTTTCTTGAAAGCTGCAAGAGATGTGCTCAGTCTTGCTGCCTCTGGGAGACTGTTCCACCACTTGGGTACCACAACGGAGAACAATCTTGACTGGGAGTACCTAGAGCGACTGGATGGCAGAGCCAGATGGCTTGTGCTGGATGAGCGCAGTTCTCTTCCAGTAACATAAGGCGTTAGTAGGTCCTTCAGATAAGCTGGGGCCGTTCCTGTGATGGTTTTGTAGGCAAGGGTCAATGCCTTGTGCTTGATCCGGGCGGCGATCGGTAACCAGTGCAACTCAATAAATAGAGGAGTAACATGGGTCCTTTTGGGTTGATTGAAAATCAACCGTGCCGCCGCATTCTGGATCATCCGCAGAGGCTTTAGCGCACAAGCAGGTAGACCTGTCATGAGTGAGTTGCAGTAGTCAACGCGGGACAGGACCGTGGCCTGGACCAGTCGTTGTGTAGAATATTGTGTCAGCACAGGTCTGATATTCCGTACGTTGGACATCTGGATTCGACAGGTCCGGGTGACTGAGTTGATGTAGTTGGAGCATGACAGCTCATCATCAATCATGACGCCGAGGTTTTTGGCGACTTTGTTTGGGGTCACGATGGTGGAGCCTATCTTGAGGTTGATGTTGTGACTGAGCGACTCTTTAGCTGGGATCACCAGGAGCTCTGTCTTGGCCAGGTTCAGCTGTAGGTGGTGGTCCTTCATCCATGTTGACAAGTCGGAGAGGCAGGCAGAGATGCGTTCCGAAACCGTGGTGTCCTCTGGCCGGAACGACAGGTACATCTGGGTGTCATCAGCATAGCAGTGGTAGGAGAACCCATGTGTTTGAATGACACGTCCCAGGGAGGAGGTGTATATTGCAAACAGAAGGGGTCCCAGCACTGATCCTTGGGGTACGCCTGTGGAGAGGGTGTGAGTCGTAGACAGCTTCCCTTGCCATGACACACTGAAGGTGCGTCCAGAGAGGTAGGAGTTGAACCATGAGTGGACAACGCCTGTGATTCCCATGGCTCTGAGTATCCTCAGGAGGATCTTGTGGTTGACTGTGTCAAAGGCTGCAGACAGGTCTAGTAGTAGTAGTAGTGATGTTATATCTGTACACCAGCTTCTTAATTTTGTCCTTTTACTCTCAATGAATTTATGTTAGCTTTTCATATTGACAATGAGATTCATATTGACAATGCCATGTATAGCCTATGTAACTGTTATTTGATTCTATATTCATGTCAACACAAGAGATGGCAGTAGATCTATACGAATGAATTTGTATGTTTTTTCAGTTTCACAATCTCCATAAACGACCAAACTTCACCCTCGGTGTCGCAAGTGTTTTTCTGGAATTGTTTTGCTGTCTGGATAGCAGTTACTAGGACAACTGTGAGACCAGAACAATAGGGCAGGTCCGGATTAACACACAGGCTAGATGCGACTGCAGCCTAGGCCCCCCCACCAGGGGCCCCTAATTGGCCATAATTGAATCTGGAAATTGAAGATGGAGATGGAATATGGAAAGAATCATCTGTCATGTTGAGTACAGTTGGTAGACACGTTGTCCTTAATTCCTACCTCATAATTGCGACATTGTCTATGTAAATTTGTGACAAAATGTATCATCCAGGCGGCCCTTACAGAAACATTTAGCCTAGGGGCCCCAGGCAATCTTAAACCGGCTCTGGTAAAGGGGCAGCTATTGTGTAAACATTTTTTTAAAAAGTAGCCTATTATGGGCAGCTGTGGTCTAATGGTTCAGGAGATGGGATTTAGATCAAAAGGTTGCAGGTTTAAATCTCTCCCTTCCACGTCCTATACCGCACTCCATGGCTGAGGTGCAGTGGAGAGAAGCACCTAACCCCATATTGTTCCAGGGACTGAAACCAATAGGCTACCCTGTAAGGCTGTAAATAGCTGTAAGTTGCTTTGGAAAAAAGCATCAGTTACACTAAATGTAATGTAATGTTCCCTACAACTTGTATAATTCCCTTTGAGTTGAACATCTAACATCTACCGGTCCGGTAACTAACATCATTCCATTAGTGGGCAGGTGCAAGTGGGCCCCCTGGCAGCTTTATCAAGGCCTGGGTCAGTTGTCTTTTGGATTATAAGTGACTATGATACAAATCACATTTTTAAAAATGTAAATATAATATCTTAGCCTATTTTCTTTTCTTTTCCTTTACTTTACTTTATTTTATTTTATTTTATGCTGGTTTTCAACAGACCCAAGAAATAAGACAGTGACCTTTTACTTTTCCCATTCCAAAACACGAGGCGGCAGTAAAACGTTTTTTAATGAGCAATAGAATTGCAAAAATTCTCTATTCTAATATAGATCATATAGATGCATATAGATCGTCTCTGGTAGAACTGTTTGTTTGTAGTAGCTGAGTGTATTACTCGAAAAGCTAGTAGATTTCTCACCTCTGGAAAAACGGTGTGCTGTCGGAATAGTTTTAAAGCCAAATATCTAAAATTTGCCCAATTTCAATAGATGCGTGTCTTTTAGACATGGTGAGCTGTTACTGTTTGGAATATGACAGAAAGACGCCCCCTAGTGATGAGCAGTGGCAGTACCCGGAACTGATTTGTGTAAAGTCAAAATGCCATATGTCACTGCATACCTGTCATTTTTTTTCTACTTAATTTCACATATTCCTGGCGGTTTTGGTGCAGAAATTTCCTTATGGAATATAGAGATAAATGGGGTAAGTCTGTAGCTCCACGTGAAATGGATTTTGATTCCATTGTCATGTCGTGTTGTGGAATGTTTGGCTAGATTCCGGGTTTGTTTGCTGAATGCAAGCATCCGCACTCGGTGGGCAATACAAAATGTATATCGTGTGGTATCATTGTGTGCATAGTTTGGAAGAATGGTTAATGCTTAACACCTGATTTTTGGTATGCTATTGTTATCCAGCTCATAATAATCGAACGCAGTATGCATGCCTGACATGCAAAGGAGATGATAAATGGTGGTGATGGTGGTGAAGATCTTAACTACTAGATCCTTGAGTTGCAGGCTCCACAGCATGCTTGTAAACTGATAATGTCTCTTGTATCATGGGGAGATGGGTGCCTCTGCTTTGGTTTATGTATTCAACTCCAGAATATTCCTGTCCAGGAAGTGAGAGGGGGAGTCCATATTTGCATTGCCCAGGCTGCCTCCTAGTAGCCTAATGTTGTTTACTTAGTTAACTCCTCACCATGTCTGCTTGCTTGCAGAAGCAAAACTCGGCTGTCTTCAGGAAAACCCTGTTTGCCAACACAACAATCTTCCTGAAATGTGAGTCAGGATGAGTGGGTTGGTGGGTTGTTGTCATATTTTGCAATAATCTACATAATCGACTATGTCCACTAATCATGATCAAAACACTGCATGTACCTTATATTGCTTTGTGTTTAGTTAAAGGTGATGAGCTATCATGTGATGACCACATGACATTCAACATTTCCTGGTATCTCCGCTCCTCTGTTTGTTTCAATGAAGTTTTCAACACCCCTGTGAGTAATGCAAGTCCCTTGTGAAATATGTGGTTAATGGATAGGGGGCTCAGATAGCATTCATTGCTCATTTTATTTTTAAAATCCTAACCTCATAACACTAAGCATGTGACAGAGTGTATAATTTACAATTATACATGTGTAATTAATAATAAATAATACATTACTTATAACAGTCTGTGTCTTTAGCCTCGAACACCTAAATAACTTAGCCAGGCTGCGCCCTCCTAGTGATGCAACACCTTCGGCGGCGTTGCTTCGAATCGTGATTGCAGTCTATGATAATTAGGCTATAAATGACTACCTAAATTGACAAATGCGACCCCCCTCCACTCCTCTGCAGGACTTGAAGGCTGAGAGTTTGTTCGGCAGGCCTGATATGCTGAATGATGGCTGGAGTGGACACTACAGTCAGAGCTTCATCTTCTTTGACAACTGCTCGGCCCTCTTCACTCCACAAGTAAGAGGAAGAAAAGTGGTGCATGAAATCGTATGACTGTCCGTCAGACGACTGGCTTAAAGCAAAGTGTTCTTGATTTGAACCATAGGCACTTCAGGCCAAACATCACTGTGCTACACTGCACCTGACCCACACATATGATACAAATACAAGGGCGTATGGATGTGTGTCACAACATGTAAAAAAGTCACCACATCAAGTCAGGAAGTCTAGAAGGCATTGCGTAAAGCCAGCCACTAGCTAGACAGATGATTGCACTAAATAAGCCCTAATCCGCAAGAAAGGTTGAGAGAAAAGGAAAAAGCATAGCATACCACTGTTGCCACATCATGGCTTCCATCATGACACTGCATCATGTACACATGTACTAGAAGCCATTGCTGTCATCATGGGCGTAATTTTAGGGGGGGGTGGTGGGGACATGTCCATACCACTTTTCAGATAAACCTAGCTTGTTCCCACCACTGTTTCACAAATATAATGCCAAAACAGCATAACTGGACAATTTGCCATTAAAATGCCCCACCACTTTTCGAGCCAAACCTACACCTTTGGCTGTCATTGCTGACAGCTTTTATTTTTTGCCCTTGTTTTCCTCAGGCCTACTACAAAGAGTTTGCTCCGGTCCATCCACTTGTAAGATCTATGGTGAGTCCTCTTTAAATTATATTGAGAGTTCATGCTTCTTGGGACTATTTGTGACGTAATATTATAATGTCATGCATTATGAGTGGAGTTGCAAAGCGCACACCAGAAAAGGAGGTGCTGGCAACCAGTAAAACACTTGCAAGTTGCATGAACAAGTTTTTAATGTGACAACGTTTCGGCCTGTCGGCCTTCCTCAGGTCACGTGTCGCATTAAAAACTTGTTTATGCAACTCGGGAGTGTGCGGCACTTCTCTCCTCCCGCAAATGTCATGCATTATAACTTAAATAATTGATTTGAAGAGCCATGTTGTTTTTCTAGCCCAGTGGTTCTTAACCTTTTTCTCTCAGCGCACCCCCTTACCTGTTCACAAGACTAGCCGCGCACCCACAACCCAACATGTATAACGTGTACAAGCACTAAAAAAAAATTTTAGTAATGTATTACAATGATTTTTGCTTGAGATATTATTGAAAACTTTAAATGGGGACCAAAACATGTTTTAATGTGGTTAAGATTTGGCCTAATTATAATGTTTCCAAGCAGGATTTTAGTCACAACCTCAACACAAACAACATGCAGCGCACCCCCTATAATGTCTGGCGCACCCCAGGTTAAGAACTACTGTATCTAGCCCACAGTCAGACTAACTAAATATGAATTGGTACAGTGCCGCCAGTTACTATTGGCACCCTTGAAGTTTAAGTACATTATGGGACATATCTCCAGACAACAAATAATAAGGTCAACCATGATTTTTCTATAGATAGCTTGTGGTTAATACTAATATAAAAAGATCCTGATGGTAAAAGTTGTGTATATTTCCATTTATTTCTGGATATATTGCACACTTTGTAAATAAAATTAAAGGGTGCCAATACTAACTGGCAGCGCTGTACTTCAAAAGAAGCTCCTCATACTGTATATGTAAACCACCAATACCGTATATAAAAGCTTTGCTTATTGGTTGTTTTAGGCTGTTGTTATAACATTTGTGCAGAGGTATGACATGCATGTGAAGCTTGACGTTGTTTTCTCCACAGACTGAGGACAGTCTTAATCAGAGCGGGACAAGCCCCTTTGAGGACAAGCCGGTGAGATTTTACTTTTTTATTTAAATTTTGAATTGCCTCGAATTAAGGTTAATTATTTTTTTTTGAGAAAAAAACTATCTTTCGCTAACAACGTTAGCATTAATTAAGTTGCATGAACTTTTGTTATGAATTATAAATCGATTTATGTCTTTAATGGGAAAAAAAGCCCTACAACACAGCACAGGATGAACTTAAACTGCAATATATTGCTATTCATAGTAAGTGCTAAGTGAGCCTTGTATCCTATGCTGCAGATGGTTGGCGCGGTGGCCAAAGCGTGGTCAGACAGGCCGTACCTCTTCATGGTGAAGGTGGACATGGGCCACCGGGATGGAGGCGAGGAGGAGAGGACCAGCAACAATCCTAGTGGACCATCCTTCACAAGTCAGTATAGGAAGGAAAGAGCCTCTTTTCATCATACTGTAGATCTGTGCTTCTCTCAATATGTTTAAAGTTGATTTTTACTAACCTTTTAACAGAGTTTTTTTTCTATTCATTAACAAACAAATTGTAAATGTTTGATAAATATAAAATATTCACATAACATTTCCCAGTCATTTACAAACATTTGTTAATCTTTTGTTCATCATTTGTTCATTATTTACTAAGTGTTATTAATACTTTATAAGCAAACATTATTATAAAGTGTTACCCCTTTTTTGAAAACTAACAGTTTAAACTGAGGCAATAAAACCGACATCCTGTTTTTTCTCCAGTGATGGTGGAGATGAAGGGTCCTCGTGGATACTTGTCACCAGCTGACTGGCCCCTGATGATGGTAAGCTATTAAAGGGGTATGCCACTATTTTTGGGCTTAATACAGTTAAGACCGTTGGCTGGGGTTTGTAAAGGTGGTAAAGTGTCTTATTTTTCATGTTAAAGGGGTATGCCACTATTTTGGGGCTTAATACAGTTAAAATCGTTGGCTGGGGTTTATAAAAGTGGTTAAGTGTCTTATTTTTCATGTTAAGCGTTGTCTTGCTTTAAGACAAGTTAAAAGCGGGAATATGTCGCTTAGCTAGTGAAAGTCAATGGATCCATATAGCATTGTAGCATGCTGCACGGATACATTGACTTTCGCTGGCTTGGCGACATGGTCCCTCTTTTGACTTGTCTTGAGGCGGGACAACGCTTAACATGAAAAATAAGACACTTTGCCATTTTTATAAACCCCGGCCAACGAACTGTATTAAGCCCCAAAATAGTGGCATACCCCTTTAATACCACTTCACAGTTGAGGACGATATTATTAGCCCCGCTCCCCGAAATTAGACATATCTCTTGATTTATCAGTGAGAATGACCATTATTAACAAGTTTTTTTTTATTCTGGAAACAAACACACCATGGAGATAATGTCCACTTAACATTATACACACTTACAATTTTGACGTTTGACATGTAGAAATGCCATTAGAGCTGGATCATTTGGCAAAGTTGTATTCATATTCCACTATGTTGTGGTCATAAATGAAAATGTCAATGTGGATGTGTTATGCTCCCCGCATACCCCCCCCCCCCCCCACCCCCCCCTTTTTTTTTTTTTTTGTAGTTCTACATGGTCATGTGCATCATGTACGTCTTCTTCGGAGTGCTGTGGCTGCTGTGGTGCGTCTGCTACTGGAAGGACCTCCTTCGGATCCAGTTCTGGATTGGGGCGGTCATCTTCCTGGGAATGCTGGAGAAGGCAGTGTTCTACTCGGAATACCAGAGCATCCGTTACAATGGCGATTACGGTGAGTTAGTCCAAAATGCCACAGTGGGTTTACATACAGTGTCCAATCTTGCCCTCCAACCCGTGCCTGCAGTTCACCTAGGGAGCGCTGTCGAGACAGCAGAGGCCATAAGGCTGGGGCTAATAACTGACAATTGTGCTCGCTGTCGGCTGAAACTTGACAATATTACTGTAAGTTCTGAGAAGCCAATGTTGATTTACGTAAATCAAATGTACAATAACCTGGGAGTTATGTCCTTCTGATTTCTTACAGCTTTGGCATTTATGAGTCAGGCTCCGCTAGCATCTTGCTAACAAAATTGCTTTACGGCCGTCGTGATCACAGCAATGCAGCCGGCCGACCAATCCAAACGCAGTGTGTGAAGCCACTCGTGACGTCATATTGACAATAAAGACGTATTTTACAAAGATCCAGCGAGTTTAAACATTCAAACTAAGTGCTGTTTGAAAGGATAATTTATCCTGCCTTTGGGAAAAATAAAATGAAACGATGATACCAATTCTCTCCCAAAGCAATGGCAGCATCTGTGGTTGAGCTCCATGGGACCCCCATTCATTCTAACAGCCTCTGCGCTCCTCTGCACTGTCTGGATGGCGCCACTTAGTGGACAGTACCATCCGGAAAAAGTCGCAAGATTCCTCTCTCATACTACCCATAGATCCTCTCTGAAACTGCCTTTTCTCTTCAGGTTACTGGTGTTTAAATCACAGGTGAAAGCCACTGTCTCGGATCATAAAATAAATAACTGATATGAATTAATTATGTGTACATAGCACAGATAATTAGACCTGATTTAAACTTCTTATTGGTTGATGTTTATGTTTCTTTGGAATTGGGCTGGCACTTTATCCATAGCCATGTACAGTATAAAATCAATAGTAATCATTTCAAGACACAGATGATAGGTGGATGATAGGTATTTCCAATAATAAAATGCAAAAAACATAAATGGTGGATATGTCGTTTTGCAGCAAAACTCTTCATTTCCAAACATAATACATGGCTAAATTTGTGAAGATGATTCGCAACCTTTTAGTAACAAAAAAAAAAAGTAGTCACAGTTCATTTCTACTACATAAATATCGTCCTAAGTAATTAACACACGTTCCAGTTCTTCCATTTTCTACAGCTTGAATGCTACCAGCAGTCTAACCAGGCTTCCATTTTTGCCCTGTAGTTCAGGGCAATGTTATATTTGCTGAGCTGCTGTCTGCACTGAAGAGGTCTCTGGCCCGGATCCTAATGCTGATCGTTAGTCTGGGCTATGGCATCGTCAGGTGAGTTTCTCTGCAACAGAAATGCACTTTCAACTTAAAGTGATACTGTCCCATTTTTGGAAATAAGCTTATTTTACACCTTCCCTTGAGTTAAATAATAGGCTCTTTCCTTCCTCCTGTACTTCCATCTGTTTTCTAGTTATGGCAGTGCACATTTTACCTCCAAACTAACAGTTAAAGGAGAAGTCCAGTTTTTTTAACATTAAGGCCATTTTCTGAGTGGTCTGCAATGTTTTAGAGTTCCCCTCGCCGTCTATCTCATGTTTGTTGCAGTCTCTGTTATTTGGCTGATTTGGATTTGATCTCAACCAGCTTTAGAATGGCCGTCTATGGGCACCTGCAAGTTTGTTCTTAAAATCACCTTTAACATTTGTTTTCAAGAATATGCAACTCACCAAGTGTTCAGCAGTATTCACTGGTGTTCCTTAACAATTTTTGTAGAGAAATATGGCATCTGTCCTGTTTTATGTGTGTTTTATGTAGCAATTTGTAAATTAAGTTTCACTTTCACTTGACAGAAGGCATATTTCGCCTTGAAACTTGTTAGGGACTGCTAGTGAACACCCCTAACCACTTTGCGAGCTGTAGACTTTCGAAAACAAATGTTTAAGGTGATTTTAAGAACAGAGTTGCAGGTGCTCATAGACGGCCATTCTAAAGCTGGTTGAGATCAAATCCAAATCAGCCAAATAACAGAGACTGCAGCAAACATGAAATAAACGGTGAGGGGGACTCTAAAACATTGCAGACCACTCAGAAAATGGCCTTAATGTTCAAAAAGTGGACTTCTCCTTTAACACTGGGTCTTTCTCAAAGCCTAGGCCAGTGTCCTTCCAAGTGTATCAGCCTAATTAGTCACGCCCAGTGATTGGATACCCTTTATTAGTCACACCCAGTGATTGGATATTCTGTAGAGTTCACCAAAAAGTATCCAATCACTGGGCATGACTAATTAGGCTGATACACTTGGAAGGACACTGGCCTAGGCTTTGAGAAAGACCCATTGAGTCCTATGAGACCAATTAGCCGTGAGCTGGTCTCATAGGACTCAATGTTAACTGCTAGCATGGGGGTAAGACTTGCACTGCCATAGCCAGAGAACTGTTGAAAGTACAGGAAAACGGTAAAAACCTATTATTTAACTCAAGGGGAGGTGTAAAATAAGCTTATTTCCAAAAATGGGACAGTATCACTTTAACAGTCTCTGTAGCAGATCAATGATGTTTGTTGTTATGTCTGTGGGATACAGGGAAGTGGAAGGGATGCATGGAATTACGTTGTTTCAAATGTCACCATGTGTATGTTTTAATGATTTTAGATATTGGAAATATCCCCCTCACCGATAATTGCTCATTGGATTTATGTATCTTTTAATCATGTGTGAAAGGTATTTCACATGGTGTCCTGTTTTTATTATGGAATTGAAATCAAATCGCCACATTACTAGATTAGTAGAGTTTTCATATTTTGTGTTTGTGTTCCTTAGGCCTCGGTTGGGGACCACCGTGCATCGCCTGGTGGCTGTGGGCCTGCTGTACCTCCTCTTCTCGTCAGTAGAGGGCGTACTTAGAGTCACAGGGGTGGGTCACTGCTCCTTTTAAATCCTGACAATGTGTTATTTATTCAGTGTTAAAGGAGATAATAATAATAGGTATGTATCCCTACAGAAAAAAAAATGTTTTCACATTCCCTGACAAGCCAGACTATAGCATGAAATGAATAGTCTGGGTTCGCACCATTGGCAGAGCTGTGGACCCAACGGTTGGCGTTCAGGTTGCGTTGTCACCATGCTAAGCCCATGACCCGCTACATGAACTCAAAACTACACAGAGGGGGTCAGAACCAGGCCAGATTCATGGCCCAGCTATGATTATCCCCTATAGTGCGAGGCTAGACAAACCTGCCTGGTAAATAAAACATATTCTTGGTCTAGTACTTGGCTAGTCTTTACATGCTGTGTGTGAACAAAAGAAAATGTCTACAATGTCTGGCAGCGATTTAATGTTGAGATTATCTGGGGGGCTCTAAAGTAAAGCCAAAAAGTCTGCACACTTACAGTAAATCCTTTTCTGTTTTGTCTTACCAAAGTTGGTCTTTGAGATTGAAAGCTTGGCAATGAAAAACGGAAAATGATGTAAGTGTGCAGACATTTTGGCTTCTGTTTTCACATTTTTTTAGTCATGTCTTGCACCTTGTAGTTGTGACTGAGTGTGGTGTAACCAGTTTAAGTTTACACTAGGGAGCTGTAATAATAACTGTATTTGTATAGCACAACGCATACAGGACATGGCGCTCAATGTGCCTAACAGTTAGATTGACAACAATGTTAAAAACAAAAAAATAATGAAATGAAGTAAAAGAGAAGAGAAAATGATAAAATAGATAAGAGAGATAAAATAAAATAAAGCTGAAATAAAGGAGACAATAGCATAAATTAAGTATCAAAGAGGCATAAAATCTACAAGAATCAGAAGGTTTAGACCAAAAAACAAGCATCATATAGTCACAAGGAACAGGGCCCTGTCTCACCATAACTGTATTTGGGCGTTACCTTCCCTTTTTGATCCGTAATTACTTTACTGCATTACCACATCAATCTTAGTCACATACGGTACTGCAGCTGACCTATCTCCACTTGCCTCACCATGAATGTATTTGAATGCTACCTCCCCCTTTGATTTTTTCTTGCATTCCTGCATTATTACATTCACCTCAGTGAAATGCGGCAGCGGTGTGACCTCTATCTGTTCCACTGCACCTGCATTTGTCTGTCGAGTACGAGTGGTCAGATACAGCTCTAACGTCTCTATTTGCAGGATCAAACAGTACCTGCATCTGTGTGTACCATCTTGGTAACACTTTATTTTAGGGATACATCTATAAGCACTAATACATACAATGTTAATGCCTGCATAAGTACCTTGTAATTCAGAACTGTAAAAGAAAGTGATCCGGATACTTTTCTAACATCAAAGAAAATGACAATCTTTTTTACATGTGGCTCCTCCATCGTACAGGTTTAATAACCATCTTGGTAACACTTTATTTTAGGGACACATCTATAAGCACTAATACATACAATGTTAATGCCTGCATAAGTAACTTGTAAGGCATGTACTAAGCAAACGCTAAGGCCTACTAGGTCCTTACTAAGGTTAAATTGGTAATACATCCCTTATTGTGCATGAACAAGACATTGGCGAATACATGCCTAACAAATGTTTGATTTTGCTTTGTACATGCCTTACAAGTTACTTATGCAGGCATTAACATTGTATGTATTAGTGCTAATCAGGGCTTGAAAACGAAATTATTTTTCAAACGTTCCGTTCCGAACGGTTCAGGCAAGTTTCAGTTTAACGTTTTCGTTCCTGCAATCGTTCCCCCACAAAAATATCGTTCCTGAACCGGTTCGGAACGAAAAATAACGTTCGTTCTTAACGTTCCTGCAGTGTTTAACGGCAATATTAAGTCTATTTTCGTGGACTTTATCTTAGAATAGACGTACTCATTATTTCCCCTTGATTTACACAGGTATTCTCAAAAATAATAACACACCCAAAAACACTCAGATGGGCTATCCATCCTGGCAGATTTAACCGGATGCCTATAATTCTTATCAAAAGTAGCCTATGCCAGCCCAGTAGCGGTGGGTGGATGTTGATTAGGGAGGCACAATACAGAATAGGCAGAGAGAGTTTTAAAAAATAGCCGGAGAGAGTTCCTAAAAAAATCTCTGGAATAGCGCAGGTAAACGTCAGCATAATAAGGTGTCGATAGGCATGGATTTCAGTTCTTGCCTAGCTCTAGGCCATGATGAGGTTTGCAGCAAGTGAAACGTGTAAGTAAAAGGGACGCAGTTTGCTCCACAAAAAAAATCCCAAACTGTTTTGAGATGTGCACGATGCAAGGGGTCACTAGTTCTAGAGAAGGGACAGGTTGCATAGTCTGAAACCTCGGATATGCTCTCAGATATCGGCTACCAACCATTCCAGTGCAAGTCCATCACCACAAAACCGGAGACCTTTTGTAGCCTAACAGACAAGCGTCACAAAATAGTAAGAGTTTCCACGTAGTCCATCCCATCAGCCCAGCCCTCTGCACGACAGAAGAGAATAATAACTTAAACAACAACAAATGCGCTGTCTTTCTCTATCCCTGCTTGTTGTCACACGCGACCTAGTGTTATTCGTGATGACAGCCAGGAAATATTGCGCAATAGGCTACTGAGGAAACCATCGAAACATTGAGCGCGTCAGCTAACGTCAGCTAGCGTCTGTCCATCTGCCACGAATGACTTTATCCCGCATTGACCACAACAACAGATAAATAAGACGTCCTTGATTACAGCACATAAAACACCAGCGCTCACCTCTCTTCTCTACAACCGACAGTGGGATACACTGCGCACAACAAACGCACTTCAGTAACTTTACGACAACATAATTTGCCATAACCGCATTGAACATCGAGGCACTCGGCGGTGCCATTACAAGTAGTAAAGCTATGACTTACCCACCAGTTGCCTCTCGAGACGAGCACTCTGCGAATTAGGTTCATCAAATCGCCTATCCAATTCCTTTGCAAATCATAGACTGTATGGTCCAAATACTCTGTCCCTGTAGGAATCCCAACACCGATCTCAAGACATGTTCTCTTTTGCTCTCCATGGTGTCAATATAAAACTCTGTAGGCGGCGGCCTACTGTCCGTGAATGAGACTGAAGAACAGCGCGGGTAAAGTGTCATTTCTCTTACAAAAACGTATTTGATATTGGTGGTCAACAACTTTTATTTTATTAGAGCCGACTTCCAATCACTACGAGAAAGCCAGGAGAACAGACAGTTTAGTTCTAGTTTCCTATCAAAATATCTGAGAAGCACATCCTAAAATTTACCCAGGAAGCTTCTCCATACAATGCACAGTCGCACTCTGATTGGCCAATGCTCCTCAATATTTTATCAATCGGCGGCAAGAGCTCAGGTGAAGCAAAATGCTGTATACATGTTTCCCCTCATACACGTCAGTAGCCGAACTAAAAGACTGCTTGTCGCCATGGTTACTCCTCAAACAAAATCGTGCACTTGTATGAAATATAGAGAACGAAAAGAAAACCGTTATTAACCGGTTTGTGGATTTCAGAATAACGTTTTTGTTCCGGAACACTTGAAGACCATTTCGTTTTCGTTTCCGTTTCCGTTCCTTGTAAAATTCCTTAAAGGAACAGACCACCCTTTTTTGATTTTCACATATGTGCAGTATTTCCAAGCATTATTTATGAATGTGCATATAATTTTCGTCTATGTGTTTGCATTGCCCCGTTTAACAGTATAGCCACATTAGGCATAGCAATGCAAGTCTATGGTACAAAATAAAACACAATCAAATGTACTTATAAACCATTTTAAAATTAATGTAAAATTCACCAGAGTGTAAAACGGCAATTTAATTCCATCCAGTGACCACTTGTGGCTTGATGCTAAAGATACCAGTTACTTCCAGTGATTATGCTAAGCTATGCTAATAATTCTGATCCAATAAATCTAAGTACTGAAAACACTGAGACGAAAATGATATGCACATTCATGAATAATGTTGGGAAATACAGCAAATATGTGAAAATCAAAAAAGGGTGGTCTGTTCCTTTAACATTTCGTTCGTTTTCGGTTTTCGTTTTCGTTCCTTGAACCGGTTCGGAGCCCTGGTGCTAATAGATGTATCCCTAAAATAAAGTGTTACCACAATCTTTTGTCTTTGCAGAGTTTCTATGGCACCGTGGCGCTGTTGGCCAACATCAGCCTGTCCCTCATCGACTCCTGCGTGATGTGGTGGATATCCTTTGGCGGCCGGGAATGACCTTCAGACACGTGTACAGGGTTTCCCCCAGCACTTTATTGCTAAGGCGGCCACCTTGACAAGAAACGTCTACCACCTTGAACAGGCCCCTGAAAAGATAAAGATTTCATGTTGTTAATGTAATTTCTAAAGGTGCTTACCCAAAATAATACATTTTTAACGCCCTACCACCTTGACTAACACAAATTCTGGGAGAAACACTGATGTATAAATATTTGCTCATCTAGTTGTTTATTACTTGTTACTTTTTCAGGCTTTTATGCCTTTATTTAGAACAGGACAGTTTGAGATTGATAGGAACTGTGTGTGGGGACTGGGGAGAGAGATAGGGAAGGATCCAGGAGGTTGGACTCAGAATCTGGCCTGGCTCCCTGGATTTATGGTATGACACGCAGAGGTGGAAGAAGTGCTGAAGTTGTGTACTTAAGTAAAAGTAGAAGTACCCTGCGAAAAAATTACTCAAGTGAAAGTAAAAGTTGTACACCAAAAATGTACTTAAGTAAAAGTCCTAAGTACTAACTTTTAAATGTACTTTTTGAGTACAAAAATACAAGTAGGCCTACTCGTGCAATGGCTGTCTTTCTCCATGTCTGTCAACTTGATCCAATAGGAAAAAGTTTCTGCAACGGTTTTCGGTTCTATTGAACATGACTATGGAGTCATGTTAATGTTTTTTAAAGTATCTTTTCTGACTGGGTGTCAGTTTGGAAGAGGGGCTTGGTCCCGCCTCCCTGCCTGCAGCTGAGGCTACTCAAATATCCACGAAACACAACAGGAAAACCTAGGATAAATGTAACTAGTAACTAAGTCTTCTTCTACAAATGTAAGGAGTAGAAAGTTCAAGTAATTGTCAAAAAATGTAACTGAGTAAAAGTAAGAGTCTGCATTTTTATTTTTACTCAAGTAAGTACAAATTCCAGAAAAAACTACTTAAGTACAGTAACAAAGTAAAAAATACTTAGTTACGTTCCACCTCTGATGACACGTTAGCCTTGTTTATTATTTGTGTATGAGAACAAGTATACTTCATAAACTTGCTTGTTTACAGGAGATTTTTAGGGGTGACATCTGTTGTGCCGAATGATGCTGTTTTACTGCATACTCCCTTAACCACTGGACTGCCTGCACAGGACTGCAGTTCACAGGAAAACAACGAGCATTTTAGATGACCCCATCCATCCTCTTCACTCTGAGTTTGAACTGCTGCCCTCAGGGAGGCGCTACAGATCATTCATTGCTAAGAAGAACATTTGAAGAGTTCAGATGCAAAACCCCCTAAGTGCCATTTCAGAAAATAATCTTAATTCATTTTTATTTAATACAAAGCTATCAAAATTGCATATTTTTTTATTTTATTTATGTAATATAACTATTTATATGTATTATCAAGTACATGAATGTAAACCAAACCAACAACGGGGTTCTCTAAAAATATAGAAGTGCAGGTCTTCAGCAATGGAGTTAGGGGGTTTTGCATCTGAACTCTTCATTTATAAACATTCTTTTATTCCAAATGCAATTTCCTTAGTCAATAAGCTATGGAATAGCTAGAGATAGGGTCTTGAACTAATGCCTGACTTGCATATGATGTGTGTGCTGGGAGGGGTGGTTGGAGGGGGGGTGGATGCAGCATTTGTATGTGTGTTTTCTGTCTATTTGTGTCTATCCGTGTTTATATCCTGTTTTTTACCCTGTGAGACCAAAGGCAATTTTCATGCTTGCATGATAATAAAGTATAATCTATCTATCTATCTATCTATCTCCCTTAACCTTACAATCTGCACATCTACATCAGTCTGTCCCAGACCACAAGACTTCTTAAACTTCGCAGAAATCTAGTGAAGCTGTCCCTCTACCAGCACTTTACCAACACCCTCATGTTCTCCGTGTTGGGTAAGTAAAAGTGTGTGTGTGTGTGTGTGTGTGTGTGTGTGTGTGGGCGCGTAAATATGATGTGTCTGAAGACAGCTGTGCAGATCAGCCTGTCTCTTCACCAGTGTGTGTGTGTGCGTGTGTGTGTGTGTGCATGTATGCGCGCATGTGTGTGTGTATATGTGTCTGTCTACCTTTCTGCTTGTGTGTCTATCTGTCTGTTTGCATCATTCATGACACTGATTTGTAATGCAATGTATGGTATGTAATGTAATGTAATGTATGGTATGTAATGTAATGTAATGTAATGTAATGCAATGTAATGTAATGTAATGTAATGCAATGTAATGTATGTAATGTATGTAATGTAATGTAATGTAATAATGTAATGATTTGTATTTTTTTCAGCCTCCATTGTATTTGTTATCTGGACAACCAAAGTCTTCAAGCTCGTGGATTGTCAGACTGTGAGTATGAGTATGTTGTGAATTGTCAAATTTGTGAGTATGTTGTGGACTGTGGACTGTGAGTATGCTTATATTATGGACTGTCAGACTGTGAGTATGAGTATGGTGTGGATTGTTAGACTATGAGTATGGTGTGGACTGCCAGACTGTGAGTATGAGTATGTTGTGGGTTGTCAGACTTGTAAGTGAGTGTGATTATGTTGAAATAAGGACGTTGTGAGTATGAGTATGTTGTGAATAGTCAGATTTGTAAGTATGAGTATGTTGTGGACTGTCAGACCTGTGAGTGAGTATGTTGTGAATAGTCAGATATGTGAGTGAGTATGTTGTGAATAGTCAGATTTGTGAGTATGTTGTGGACTGTTAGACTATGAGTATGAGTTTGTTGAAATAGCCAGACTGTGAGTATGATTATGGTGTGGATTGCCAGACTGTGAGTATGAGAATGGTGTGGACTGTTAGACTGTGAGTATGATTATATTATGGATTGTTAGACTGTGAGTATGAGTTTGTTGAAATAGCCAGACTGTGAGTATGAGAATGGTGTGGACTGTTAGACTTATAAGTGAGTATGAGTATGTTGAAATAAGGACGTTGTGAGTATGAGTATGTTGTGGACTGTACAGGCCTGTGAGTATGAGTATGTTGAAATAAGGACGTTGTGAGTATGAGTATGTTGTGGACTGTACAGGCCTGTGAGTATGAGTATGTTGAAATAAGGACGTTGGTTGTACTACTGTATAGGAGCATGTGGAGGTTTTATATTTCTTGGCATGCGCCAGCTGCATGGTGGTTCTATATTTGTGTATCAGCCAAATGTACTGTATGTGTTAGCCAAGGGTGAAGAAAGTGTGTGCATAGACTAAATGATACACATGAAAAGATGTGGTTTAGCATAGAAAGTTTAGTCCCTTGATATGTTGTACACCAGGGGTGGGGAACCTTTTGAATTTTAAGGGCCACTTCAAATTCCTCCAAGGGCTGTTAAAGTCCTTCAGGGGCCATGCTATGAACTATGAGGCCTATATTGAAGGTGACCACCTTTACAACAGAGCCCACCTTCTTTATTTCCCCTGAAATATAACTTAATTGTATTGCAAACGTAATGTCTAAGATTCCTTTACAAAACATGTCATATTTCATGTGAAGCTGCATAACATTAAAATTATATCGGAGGCCGGATAAGATGGCATCAAGGGACATTAACGGCCCCCGAGACATACAGTGCAGGCCAAAAGTATGGACTCACCTTCTCATTTATGCATTCTTTTTTATTTCCGTGGATTTTCATTGTGTATTTTCACGCAGGGCATCAAAACTGTGCTTGAACACATTGAGAATTACGTACTTACGAAAAAATGTTATTCTAGCTGTTGTCAGCAATGTCATCTGTCTATCCACCTGACGTCGACACGGCACAACTGATGGCCTCACACATAAGCTTATTTTTGTCTATTTTCAAATAAAAATGCCCAGTCAGTCATGTCAATCCTAATTGAACATTAAAGTCCTTCAATAACTTACTAGAATTGTAGAACTGGAATTTTGAGACCTAAAAAATAGTTTTAAACACTTGCCAATACAAGCATTTTACTGACATTTTCTTGATATGATATTGAGTCACAGCCAGTTACTTGGAGACGTCAAACCTGTGTTGGAGGGAATCTGTGGCAGGGTTTTTCACTTTCACTTTTACTTTTTGTATCACTGTTTCACCTAGATAACCAGCTATGCTGACCAAGTGACCTATTATCAGATCAAGATTATCTGTCTTGTATTGCTTGCTTGTGGACTCGAATGACAGGGTATTTTTACTTGAAAATAGACAGAAAAATAAGCTTGTTGAAACATGTGGGGCCCTTAGTTTTGCTGTGTTGACGTCACTGTTTGGTATTTTTTGATATTTTTTAAATAATTGTTTTTATTTTTTTTACATATTTTCCTTTTTTGTTAAGCAAAACATTATACATGTGTTCATGCACATAAATGATGTACTCTCTGAAAATGTATTATGTTCTTTAAAAAGCCACAAAAATAAATAGAATTAATTAAAGGAGAAGGTGAGTCCATACTTTTGGCCTGTACTGTAGGTTTCCTACCCTTGTTGTACACGAAGACTGCATCTACAGCTCCAGGCCTTTTTATTAGAATACCATGAAAAAGTTGATTTATTTCCATAATTCCATCAAAGTATTGACCATTGCATGTTATGTAGAAAGTACCAAATTTCAACTGATTTAATGTGACCCGAATTTTGATGAAGAAAATTGTGATTTTATAACAATATTCTAATAATGCGAATTCCCCAATTCATGGGTTTTTTGAGCTGGAAGGCCAACGTATATAAAAAAAAAAAAATAAAATAATGATTGGAATAGTTAAAAAACTGGGCCATGAATCTACAATCCATGACAGTTTAACATTATTGATGAAATTATGGAAATAAATCAACTTTTTCATGGTATTCTAATAAAAAGGCCTGGAGCTGTATGTTGCTGCTTTTTTGTTTCTTGACTTCCACTACCTAATATACATGTTATGCAGTGTGATTACCGTAATGTGTGTGTGTTGGGCAGGGCTGGAGGGATCTCTGGGTAGACGATGCCTTCTGGAGGCTTCTTTTCTCCACCATCCTGCTCGTCATCATGGTCCTACTGCGACCCTCAGTCAACAGCCAGAGGTGTGTGTGTGTGTGCGTGCGTGTGTGCGTGTGCGTGTGCGTGTGCGTGTGCGTGTGTGTGTGTGTGTGTGTGTGCGTGTGCGTGTGCGTGCGTGCGTGTGCGTGTGTGCGTGTGCGCGTGTGCGTGTGCGTGTGCGTGCGTGCGTGCGTGCGCAATCTGTTGGTGTCTTAAAACAGTTCTGTAGTTTTCAACATGTCTCAGCACCAGCTGTGTACTGTGTAATTGTGTACTGTGCTGTGTAATTCTCCTCCACATACCTAGATAATAAAAGACCCATTTTTAATCTGTCACCTATAATGTAAAAGGATATAAAACAGTGATTCTGTTACTCACTCTAAGGTTACACTTTGTTTCACTGTCCCTGGTACACTAATTAGGTACAGTGTAACTAAATATGTAATAACATGTAACAGTATGTGCTTGTACAGTACCATGGGTTAGGGTTAGGTATCTACAGTGTTAGCACATAGAATAATATATATTACAGGGGTTCCCAACCTTTTCCAACTTGGGGCCCACTCGAAATTGTCACAAATGTTCTCTGACCCGATTACGAATAAAACTCACATAAATCAGCAGCAACACACACCAAAATGTGATTATCATTTTTAGAATATTATTTCAAGGCCCACTTGGTATACCTTCAGGGCCCACCAGTGGGCCCCGGCCCATAGGTTGAAAATCACTGATATTTTACATGTCAATATGGTGTATTTAGCTACACTAAAAAAGGCTCCATAAAATAAAGTGTCATCCAGTGATTGTTGTTGTGCTGTGCTCTAGGTTCTCCCACTCTCCTCTCATCGACGATGATAATGAGGAGGAGGAGGAGGAGGAGGCCAAGGAGCCCATGCTGAACAAGGCCTTTGGTGAGACACTAAACGCACTCACATACAGTCAGTGTTGCCAGATTGGGCTGTTTCCCGCCCAATTGGGCTGCTTTGGATGGCCGTGTGCGGGACAAAATGGCATTTAGCAGAAAAACCCTCACAATTTTTGCCATAGAAATCAATAGAATTGGGCGGGATTTTGTGCTTTTAGGCGGCTTTTGAGCATTTTTTGGGCTGGAAATCATCAGCCTCATCTGGCAACCCTGCATACAGTACACTCAGACGAAGTAGAAGTTGAAGTCTAAAAAAAGGGGGTGGGGGGGGTCGTCAAGGGTCATGGGGCTAGTGACGTGTGTGTGTGTGTGTGTGTGTGTGTGTGTGTGTGTGTGTGTGTGTGTGTGTGTGTGTGTGTGTGTGTGTGTGTGTGTGTGTGTGTGTGTGAGAGAGAGAGAGAGAGTGTAAACATCCAAACCAGGAGTGGAACTTAAAAAAATTCCCCACCAGTCACTGTGGCAGGTAGATTCTAAAATACTCTTGTTTCAGAGGTCATAAATTCAGTTACTGTGATGCCAATAACTGTTTTCATTATCAATTTGCTTAAACCTTTGATGTTCGATGCTGTGTATAATTCAGCATTAACCTGGGCGCCTGTAGAAAAATGTCACCCGTCAAGGTGACGGGTGGGTTGACATTTCACCCGCCAAAGGCCAAATTCACCCGTCATTGGCAGGTTGACGGGTGCTTATTTCTATCCCGGATCCAAACTATAAGGAAAATATAGAACTCGAAAGTGGTTGTACCGTAAATATTCATGAAAAATGCCATCTGTGTATGGGCACTGGGCAGCATTCATTTTGCAAATAAACAGCAAAAAATATTAATATAATTTAAAAAAATATCTACTTTTAACAAATGTTTGTGTTCATGTTTACATTTGTTTCTCTTATTTGCCGTTCACCAGAGGGCATGAAGATGAGAGGCACTAAACCAGAGGCCAGTGACACTCAGAAACTCCTCAGCAAAGAGGTGAGGATACATTTCACACTCCAGGTTCCCCTCTGTCAAAAAAAACAACACATTTAGATTGTCATTTGTCCCCAGTGCCATTCCCTGTTAAAGACCCTCAGATCTAGCCTCGCGAGCCATCCTATGTACTTCCGCCAAAGGATTGGCTCCACCACTGTAGTCTGGCCGTGCTTCTCTGTGGAGTGCCTGGAGCAGTAGAATTTTGATCGCAACGCCCCCCCAGAAAACGGCCAATGTGTAACTGCCAGCGATTGGGTGAGAGGTGTCCAATAATTTCAAACCATAACTGAGTGCAAACTTCCTGCTTCCTACAATCGCTTCTGAGCAAACAAATGCCAGACCATAAATATGAAATGAAATGGTAGTATTATGGGATGGTCAGAACCAGGCTACCTCAGATCCTCAACTGATCACATGACTTTATCTCTGATGTTGTTTAATGCATTTTACGATGTGGTGTTTTGTTTTATTTTACGATGTTTGTATAATGTTATGTTTTGTATTCCGTTTTATAACCTTATCCGTGGTCCTTTTAACATTTCAATGACTTTTTGTTTTGTCCTGTGTAGGGATGCACCGATACCACTTTTTTGAAAACCGATACAAGTACGAGTACATTAATGTGTGTACTTACCGATACCGAGTACCGATACCGATACCTTTTACCACCAAAATACAATGAAAATAAATGCATGGCCTTGTTTTTTTCCACCTGTGATATTTTTATTGTCCATTTCCAAGTAGATTTAAATGTTAGTAAATGTATGAGGTGGCACTTTTTCCATGCTGATTTCAAGTCCACAGAACATGACAAGATTTTGCATTGTTTTGAGTAATAGTAGTACTCGTAGCTGGTATCGGCAAGTGCTTGACGAGTACGAGTACGAGTATAATGAGCAGTATCGGGAGCCAGTATCGGTATCGGTGCATCCCTAGTCCTGTGTTGTTACCTGTCTGCCGTACAGTATATTTAAGCAATATGACATGAGTGGGAGTGAGTTTTTTCTAGAATACCCTCACGGGTTTGTCTAATGTGCTTGCCAGTAATATATAACCTTGATTTAGAATCTGCAAACTTGCATTACATTTTTTCAAATCACACACAAATCAAGTTGTGAATACATGCTGGAGCATCTTGAAGGACTGTAGTCAGTAGATTTCTATTCAACTAGACTGGTACCATGTAAATGGCTTGGTGCAATGTTTAATTCCCAATACACTACTTACTTATCAGTGACGAGTAACCTTGATTTAGAATCTACGGTTAAACTTAATTTTAATGGTTCACTATTACAGTGGATCTACTGCATTAAGTACAGTGTAAAAATCAGTGTAACAATAATACCATGTAATACCAGTGTAACATGATGTACAAATTTTGTACTTACATCTAGGGTTAGGGTTGGTACATGGTATCAACACTGTTATTACATATTGTTACACTGGTTATTACATTGTACCTAATGTGGTAGATCCACTGTAATAGTGAACCATTGAAATAAAGTGTTACCGAATCTGCAAACTTGTATCACATTATTCCAAACCACACAAAGTATCACATTATTCCAAATCAGACAGGGTTCTACTTGTGAACTTAATACAGCAGACTTCAGTAGTGAACGTCTTAACGCTCTAGAGCAGTAATTCTCAAACTTTTTCAGACCGAGGACCACTTTGTCCCCCCAAAAATGTTCAGGCACCACCTGTCAACCGAATTGACAGTTGACGGGTGCTAATTTGACACTACTAATTTCAATGCAGATCACTTTTTTTTTTACTCACATGTATTATGTGGTTATTGTGATGAAAATAAGACTTCAGCTATGCTTTTCTTTATAATAATGTTACAAATATAGCCTACTGCTAGCTTGTCTTCGAAAATTAGAAATCCCCGTACGGACCACCTGAGCGGACCACCACTGGTCCCCCGACCACACTTTGAGAATCGCTGCTCTAGAGTTACAGTATGTCAATTAGATTTAACTGATTTTGAACAAGATCTAGCAAGGCCCTGCCGTGGCCAACCGGTTGGGCACTCGTCTGCCATGTGGCCGACCAGGGTTCGATTCCCGGCCCGGGTCATTTGCCGACCCCTCCCCATCCCCATTCGCTTCCTGTCCACCTCTCAAACTGTCCTGTCATCAATAAAGTCGTAAAAGAGCAAAAAAAAAAAAATCTTTAAACAAGTTCTAGCAAATAGTGTACTGTTAATTTACTTAGATTGTTTTGGCCATCCATTTGTCCTGCTGAAGTCAATAGCATATTTCATGTTAAAATTAGAGATGCACCGGATCCTGATTTTTAGGATCCTGCCGGATACCGGATCCACTGCTTAAGATCCTGCCGGATCCGGAACCGGATACCGGATCCTACGAAAGGGTTGAAACACATAGCCTACTCGCACACGTGGGCCCTTTTTATTATGTTGGCTCAAACTATTTTTTTAGACTCATTGGGCTTTCACTCCATGCAGCGATTGGGGTTGTGAAAGACTGGCTGAAAAGCCTAGGCTAGAGATGCACCAGATCCTGATTTTTAGGTAACAGCCGGATACCGGATCCACTGCTTAAGATTCTGCTGGACCCGGATCCTGTGAAAAACCCTATTATCCTGCCGGAACCGGATCTTGGATCCGGTGCATCTCTAGTTAAAATACAGATAGTGCTATTGCTCTTTATCATTTCTTGACAGGATGAAGACCTGAAGTGGGTTGAGGAGAACATCCCCATATCTGTGGCTGACGTGTAAGTTATGAACAATACTACTAGACCAGAACTACTCATTTCATGCTTTTGATGAGGTGTCAATCTCCGGTCAAGAAAAATCCTGCCACAAATGAGATCAAACCAGCTTTGTATCAGACAGATTATAATTCGCTCTCAAAGCAGGTAGATCCGGTTCTTTGTGAGGTTTTTACTTTCATTAACTCAATATGAACACCTCTGTTATTCTATATGGCTTTTTGCTTTTCATATGTTATCATTTACATGACCAAAATGACAAAAAATCACTGCTTCTTTAGGAAAAGCGCTCCCAGAGAGAGTAGAGAGAGAGAGGTTCCATTGGCCCATTGTTTCCGGGTTCTATTATTGCAAGGGGGAGGGGGGGAAATCTAGCCTCGCGAGCCATCCTACGTACTTCCGCCAAAGCATTGGCTCCACTACTGTAGTCTGGCCGTGCTTCTCTGTGGAGTGCCTGGAGCAGTAGAATTTTGATCGCAACGCCCCCTCCAGAAAACAGCCAATAATCGAATACGCCCCCCACGTGGGGACGAAAGGGGGAGGACGCTCGTGACAATGACGTACACATCTGCGCCAGAGCCATTGGTGTGCGCTATGTTGTTGAGTAACTGCCAACGATTGGGTGAGAGGTGTCCAATAATTTCAAACCATAACTGATTGCAAACTTCCTGCTTCCTACAATCGCTTCAGAGCAAACAAATGCCAGACCATGAATACAGAATGAAATGGTAGTATTATGGGATGGTCAGGACCAGGCTAGGGGAAATCCCCCTTTAGGCAGACCTAGGCAGACCTAAGGACTGTTCTATTCAATGCTAGGAGCATTATGACACGCCCTTTTAGGCAGACCGGAATCTGGTCACGTTAGGTGCCCATAGAAACCTATTATGTTGGCATATCTCTATATGCTTAAAGAATCTCTGGCGCTCCTGTGTAATTGTGATTCTTCTTTTCCACTTCACAGGGCCCTTCCTGTCATCCTGGATGAGGAGGAGGTAAAGGAGTGCTTGTCTTTTATACCCCCCCCCCCCTCTCTCTCTCTCGTGACCGTATGTCACATTGTCATCTATTAAAAGCCTGCAGTCAGTCACAGATGCTGTGTTTTAACAGCAGAAACAGCAGCTACAGCACTTGCTAGACCATACCAAATTATGAATCACTTTGTACCTTTTTCTGTCTCTTCTTCCTCCTGCCTTTTGTATCTCTCTCTCTCTCTCTCTCTCTCTCTCTCTCTCTCTCTCTCTGTCTCTCTCTCTCTCTCTCTCTCTCTCTCTCTCTCTCTCTCTCTCTCTCTCTCTCTCTCTACTGTAGGAAATTCAAAAAGCTGAAATGGAACGATCTAAAATGGAGTAGCTGGGGGAAGTAAGCTGAATGACACACAAGCACACTGCTGTGCTCAAATACAGTAAGATACAGTCTGGCCTGGACCTGCCTGGTGCCTATAAATATTACTGTTTTGATGGACATGATTGACATTTGGACATGTTATTTTGTACAGCTTGTAGCCTACGGTTGTACGACACTGCTGTGACAATGCTACCAATTAACTTGCTGAAAAATCCTCTCTCAAGCGGTTCTTTACTCAACTTCTATACTTTGTCACTGGGCTGCAATGTTGATGGATCATGTTTCCTGTATGCTGGTTGTCTAAGTTAAGTCCCCCATTCCGGCCATGCATTTGTGTGCAATATTATAAGAATTGTTAAAAGGCAATTAACTTATTTATTTTTGTCACTGTTAAGGTTTTAAATGGGAAGAAGGGTATGTATGATAAGAGTATGATCATGTATTGTATAGATATAAAGGTTGATTTGAAGTACTACTGTTTGTGAGACTTTCTGTTGCTGGGAATTAAAGTTTGTATGAAACTGTAATCACTTGCATTATTGTTTTATTTATTTATTTTATTTTTTGTGTTTATGTTTTTTTTCATTTACTGTTACTTTTATTCTCAGTTTTTTATCATTTACATTACCGGTCATTTTTGTAGGCCTATTATTGCACATGATTTTTGAATTGGAATGACCTCACCACAGCTGCTGGTAAGGTGTTTACAAATCTGGTCAAGGTGCAGTAATAGGAATTTTAGCGACTTTGTGAACAAATGGCTTAGTTCTAGTGTTTCCGTGTGTTGTAGAACATGCCAAGCAAAATTATTCCTTACTTGAGAAAAAAAACTGTGTGAATATGAGAAGCTTCTCACCTCCACCACTCATAATTCGTCTCTCGTGAGTTTATGGGCGGAGATCACGTGCCTGTCACAACACCAGAAGGCTACATCACTTCACGTTAGTGCGTCTGGATGAGTCGCTGACTTTATGGGATTAGGGCAGCGCCCACAACAACTTTTAAATACTCATCTTACGGAATATTTCCCTGCTACACAGGACGACGGCTATGTATGCAAGGATGGGATGAGACTTTTCTTAGACATGTCAATGTTCGTTTTCTAGAAGTAGCAGCTAGGTAAGCTAGGAATTAGCTTCCTGATACTGTAGTCTCACTGTTGTTGGCTTGCTAGCCAGCTAGCATAACAGCTAACATTACAGGACGCAGTTCAAGTGACATAGCACTCAAAATTAACATTTCATGAAGCTACACTTTCAATTGCTACATGCATTAGAGTTACATAAAGTGTATGGAATGGACGAGTTTTGCTTTGGACGCTCGGTTGATGTAACGTTAGCTACATAAGTGCTATCTTTGACAAGATGGCTTGCTTGGTTAGTTGACAGCCCATACTTTTATTTTCGGCTGTACTAAGTTGTCTTTTGACTTTGAAGGTTAGCTAGCTTGCAAGACGCTGTCAAATCAAACAAGCTCCACTGAATTCCATTGAAGTCAGCCAGGACCAGCGGAGGCTACCCAAGAACCATTCACCATGCATGATGCCTACGAGCCCGTTCCGATTTTGGAGAAACTGCCCCTTCAAATTGATTGTCTTGCGGCTTGGGGTAAGTGCCTACGCCGATGTAGCACTGGGAGGCTACCAAAACTAGAACTAGACACTGGGTCTGGTCGCATTTTTTTTTTTTTTACAGTAGGCTGCAGCAGTACAAAGAATGATGATGTGTTGTATTTTCAAATTAGCAAACGAGTGTCAACGTTTAAAACTGTCATTAGTCACAATTATCTTTGATGATTTGAAAGTTTAAACCACAGTGACACACACATTGCCTTGTTTGTTTTCCCCAAGGCCATGGCCTTACAAATCTAATGTTGTGTTATGAATGTCACCTTCACAGAGGATTGGCTGCTGGTCGGGACCAAACCTGGCCATCTTCTCCAGTACAGAATCAAGAAAGATGCAGGTAAAGGTGTTGGTGGTGGGGGGGTTGGGGGGGGGTTGTAATGGTGTACTGGGTCATTTGAGAGATATTTTGTATTGGAAGTTGGTACCAATCATGAAATAAACCCCCCACCCTACCCAAAAAACTAAATCGGACCTGATTTTTCCCCCTTTTCCCCCCTTTATCATTAAAATTAAATATCAAAATCTTAGGAAAATACTTTGGTTCACCTGTCAGATGTTGCAATGTTCTAATGTGATAAAGTACATTTACATAATACATTATGGCTGTGGTTGACTGCAAACAAACCGTTGAAATCCCTGAGCAGACAGTCATATTCTATCAATGAGGCGAGCTCAGCTGTGACTGAAGTAGGCAACACTATATTTGGACATTGGAAAAGTACTGGGGAATCTGATGAGGTCTTTGACAAGGATACAGTCCCAAGTACTAGAACAGGTGTGTGGAATGTATGTCTCGAGGGCCTAAAGGGAATACAGAGCCAGTGACCATAGCACATGAATGGGATCTGCCACATGTTATTTTGCCTTCTTTGTCATCTGGTGTGACAAGCTATGATGCAGACTGTGATTCCTTTGTCAAATATGTGCATGTACTAGGTATGCAAAGCGCGTCAGATTGGAGACCGGTCAACTCACAAGTCTGGAAATGTTCTATGCCAAGTAGATCAGAGAATTTGACACCTAAAGCCATTATAGTCTGCTCAATAGTCTTGTTGCTCTTTCCAATGCACTTTATGCCCTGTGTCCCCAATATCCTTGATGCAGGTAAAGGGAATACAGAGCCAGTGACCATAGCACATGAATGGGATCTGTCACATGTTATTTTGCCTTCTTTGTCCTCTTATGTGACGAGCGATGGTGTAGACTTTTCTTTGCCAAATATGTGCATGTACTAGGCATCCAAAGCATGTGGAGATTGAAGACTCATAAGTCTGGAAATGTTCTATGCCAAGTAGATGTGAGAATTTGACACCTAAAGCCATTCTAGTCTGCTCAATAGTCTTGTTGCCCTTTCCAATCTCCTTCATTTTCGGGCATTTGGGTAAGCAGTTAGGGCGTCAGACTTGTAGTCCAAGGGTTGCCGATTACTGACCCGCCAGGTTGGTGGGGAGAGTAATTAACCTGTGCTCTCGCCCATCCTCCTACATGACTGAGGTACCCTGAGCTTGGTACTGTCCGCTGCATCGCTCCCTTGGGACATTGTTTGGGCCTGCCCCCCTTGCATGGGTGGGGCATAAATGCAATTTCGCTGTGTGCAGTGGAGTGCTGTGTCACAATGACAATGGGAGTTTACCATGTAAGCTTTCACTTCACTTTTTCACTTCACATTTTCCACAGGTACGAACAGGTTTGAGGTGACACTGGAGAAGTCGAATAAGAATTTCTCCAAGAAGATTCAGCAGGTAAGTTGGTTTAGGTTCTACTGTACATTCCTCTGGTATCGTTATATTAATTTCATTATGTTGGAGGATGCAAATAAAAACATTGTGTTCACAAGCCATACTACATTTCCAGTAGTTTGACATAACATTACACTTACTGAGCTTACACAATTGCTCAAGGATTCTGCAACCAATACTGGTTAGTCTGGGATTCCAATCTGCAACTCTGATCCCCAAAACAACACCCTAGACCCAGTGTTTCCCGCAGAACATGTATTAGTCAATGTGGGTAGGGGGTTTACCATGTCAGAGACATGTAACAATCATCACTGGAAAGGATATTTCGTACAGTTTCATCTAAAAAAATGTATATGAAATCCCCAGAAACCTTAATGTTTTCAGGGGACTTACTCAAGGTAGTAGGTGTTTATAGAAAAGGCACCCAACTTGTCAACAAAGTGCGATGCAAAAACCTGGCTGGCACTAGCCATTAGGGTACAGTTGGGATGACTACCATTTTTTAGCTGGGAGTGATCAGTTGTCTTAAAGGGACACTGTGCAGGAAATGGTCAAAAAAGGTGCTGCAACTATGATGCTCTTTGAAACTGGGCTGTCTATTGCCAAATTTGATCTTTACATGAAAGTTTACTGAGTAATAAACAAACATTCCCTAGTATGATCCAAGTAGAGTCATTTTTGCAGCTAAAAATGGCTATTTTTGGAAATTCAAAATGGCGAACCATGGAGAAGATCCCCCTTTTCATGTATGAAAGGTGCAATTTTTCCAGTCATAATGAATACTTAAAATTTGATGGTGATGGTAAGTATTCATGAAAAACACATAATCGCTAGTCGTGTAGTTTGAGCCAGGCTTAAGTTCACATGTTTTGGATGAAAGATCCTCACCTCAGATGAGTTCACACAGTACCTTGTCTTGCTTACCCGAGCCGAACGTATCCAACCCACGAAGCAGAAGTGAAAGGTCCTGTGTGATGATCCTCACACTTCCTGGAAAAGTTGTTATCGAAAATGTTGCAGTAGGGTCAAAGACGTGCAAAATGGCATTGTCATTCAGTGTAACGGATGCCTTCTGCTGACTGTAACTGTAAAAAACATGACTCTTTTTATTTATTTATTGTTACAGGGAATTCATGAAAGCCTCGGCTGTCATCCATTCACTTGAAACAATTAAAAAATCGTGCTTTTTTGCAGTTACAGTTGGCGGAAGGTGTCCGTAACACTGAATGACAAAGACGTCTTTGACCCAGTATCACTTTGCAATCTTGTGTGCTTTTCAGCGTATTTATAAAGACTTGCTTCATCACTAAAATAGTCACTAAGGAAATGGGTTCTCTGCTTTTCAAATGTTATTGAACCCAGCAAGGCCGTGGGTGATTTGCAGTTCTCCATTTGTGATTGTGTACTGTATTGGGCAGTCATGGGTGAGCGGTTAGGGCGTCAGACTTGCATCCCAGAGGTTGCCGGTTCGACTCCCGACCCGCCAGGTTGGTGGGGGGAGTAATCAACCAGTGCTCTCCCCCATCCTCCTCCATGACTGAGGTACCCTGAGCATGGTACCGTCCCACCGCACTGCTCCCCATGGGGCGCCACTGAGGGCTGCCCCCTTGCACGGGTGAGGCATGAATGCAATTTCCTATATGAGAATTAATAATAAAATGTTTATAACTATGTATATGATGCTTAAAACGTATTGGCTTATTGGCGAGACAAGAAATAATTTCCTTGGGGGAAAATAAAAATAAAAATCAGATGTCACAAGCCCCCCCTGTGATGCCTCCGCGCCCCCCCCAGGGTGGCTTACGCCCTACTTTGAGAAACACTGGTGTACTGTATTGTGTGTCGAGGTTTGGCTTCCTCCTGCGTAGCACCTGTTTTGTGTTTTGTGTGTGTTTCTGGAGTGTTCTGTTTCAGTTGTCAAGGTTAAATACGAATTTATGATTATTGAATGTTAACAAATCCTGACCCAGTCTGTCTTCTGTTTCCCTTTAGCTGTTTGTGGTTTCCCAGTTCAAGATATTGGTCAGCCTTCTTGGTAAGGGAACCTTGTTTTCCTTTATATAGATAAATACTCTGTTTGCAGCATCTCTTGTACTATACTATATTTATACACCGGTATATTTATAATTCAATCTCTGTCACTGCAGTATATGACTCAAATTTCCCTCTTTGGGACATCGAAGTAAAAAGCAAAACAATCAGCACACTTTTTGGATCAGTGCAGTTAATGGCTTTACTGATTTCACTGAAAGCTTTTGATGTTAAGACCTTCATCAGACAGAATTCCTTCCTGGACACAAGAGTGTCTCGCATCTTATCTGTCAAGTCAAGTCAATCTTATGTGAGTGGTGTTTGAGTGTGTATTGGGTCGATTTGTTTGTTTGTTTACAGAGAACAACATCCACGTGCATGACCTCCTGACCTTCCAGCAGATCACCGTGGTGTCGAAGGCCAGAGGGGCTACACTCTTTGCCTGCGACCTCCAGGTCTGTTCTAGGACCCAAACTTACTTTCCTACTCACTCACACATGCGGGCATGTACACGTACTGTACACACACACACACACACACACACACACACACACACACACACACACACACACACACACACATGAGCTCTATATCTGTTGTAGAGCCTTACTGCCTACACACACACACACACACACACACACACACACACACACACACACACACACACACACACACACACACACTGAAGACAGTGCACAGCCCTCAGAATCTACTCGGAACACTGGCCTCCTTTCCTCCTGACCTTAAGTCACGTTTTAAGTTATAAACTGTAGTAAATCAGTCAGTCTTCTCTTCAGTACATTACCTCATTAATGTTAGCATTTGTGTGTGTGTGTGTGCGCGCGCGCGTGTGTGTGCATATGTTTGTTTGTTTATGGGCTGGGACGATTAATCGACTATAAAAATTAGTCGTCAAGAATTTTCATAGTCGACTAATCGTTTCATTTAATTCAATGTTTTTTTTCTTACTTTACTAATGCTTTATTACTTTATTGAAACCTAAAATTGCCCAGCACCTATGAATTGGAAGTTGCATCTCGGAGTAAATAAGCTACTATCATGCTCATTGTGAGCTCAGGGACCTAATTTTAACGGTTTCTTTCTTTTTTCCCAATTTCCTTGAAGATTAAAGTGCTAGAGTACTTGAAAAATTAATCGTTTGACTAATCAACTATTCGAAAAAAATAGTTGATAGATTAATCGGGAGAAAAATAATCGTTTAGGACAGCCCTAGATTGTGTTTATTTGTTTATTTGTTTGTTGTTTGTTTGTAGCAATCTGCATCTGGAGAGGCGAAGTTGAGGATGTGTGTGGCGGTGAAGAAGAAGCTGCAGATGTATTACTGGAAAGACAGAGAGTTCCACGAGCTGCAGGTGAGACATAGCCTCGCGCGCCATCCTACGTACTTCCGCCAAGACACTTGGCTCCGCACTACGTCTGGTACCTGTCTTCTGTGGAGCGATGTTGACCGGTAGGATTTTCGCCGGTGTTCTGACAAACGGTCCCACATTGTAATTTTATCCTACGGTAGGATGTTCTGTCAGACATGTCTGTTAAACGGTCCTACATCGCCATAGATAGACGTCAGACATGTTTGTTCAACAACTTATCAGTTAAATCCTGTTTTTTTCCAGAAAATGTCCCTCCTGTTTCTTGCAATCACGTCAGATCAAACAAAGTTCAGACCATGAATACGAAAAGGAAATGGTAGTATTATGGGATGGTCAGGACCAGGCTAGGTGAGACATACAGTAAACAGGGTTCCCACTGGTGCTTGAATTCCTTGATAATGCTTGAATTTCAATTAAGTGTTTTCAAGGTTGTGAAAATGCTTGAATGTTTGGTGAAGTGCTTGAAAATTCTTGAAATGTGTGTAATGTCAAACTCAGTATGCCAAATGATAGAAATAAATTGTTCAGGTACATCCATTTTAGGGTGTCAAATGTCAAATCCCATCGGACATCTCACTACCTCAGATTTTTAAATAGAATGCAGGAAAAAAAAACGCAAAATTTTCTGGGGGAGGACCCCCACACCCACACTTCCTGCGACCTATGAAAGGTGCTGGAAAACTGAACAATTGGTGCTTGAAGGTGCTTGAAAAGTGCTTGAATTTGTTCATGAAAACCTTGAGTAAAGAAGCTGACAATGCTCTGCTGATTGGACTTAGCCATTGTAGCAAATAAAGAGTGTAGATGCAAAACCCACTACAGAAAACTTAGAAATAATTTCACCGCATTCAAAAGGAGATTGTATGACTGATTTTAAACAAATTTTTAACAAAATGTTTGCCATTTATACCATCTTTGACACACACACACACACACACACACACACACACACACACACACACACACACACACACACACACACACACACACACACACACACACACACACACACACACACACACACACACACTACTGAACAGAACCAACAGGTTAAAGAGAAGTCCATCACCTACTGTTTTAAACAGTGTAAAGGAATGCAAATGTGTGCTCTGAAAGTACAGTAAATGATTCTTTTTCAAAAACAGAAATGCATATTATAAAGTCGGATGGAACTGAAGGGGGTACTGTATTCCCAAGAAACTGCTTCAGCAGCCTCTTATGAGAGTATGCTGGAAAGGCTTCATGATGAGAAACGAACCATCTGGAATGATTTCTGTTTACACATGAAAATTACATAAGGTGTATCTGATGACAGCCGTTATATATTTCTACGTATCTCCATTTATTATTTTCTGGACCATATTTTCTGATGGAGATGTCAAGGTGGCGTATAGGTGAGCTATGTACAACAGGACAATTTAATGTACTGTGTGGACCTGTTATGTGTGTGTTTTAAAGTTTGAAAAACCTTGAATTTAAAAAAAAAAGAAACTGCTTCAATAGTAAACCAGGTGAACTTTGACCTTGAGATAGTGGTAAATCATCTAATAGAACCGCCTGTAGTCCTCATTTTCATTACTAAATGACACACGCATGCTACCTATTACTAGTTTTAGTGGACTGATTTACTGAATAAGCGAAACCAAGGTAGTATGATCAGTGGTGATGGATTCAGACAATGGCTGGGTCACTAGGAAAAAAGCTTTCACCGATTTATTTTGGTCTCCGGACTATGGGGAGAACATCAATTTGACCTGGGGCCGGCGTATCTCTTTAAGTAACGGATTAAGACTTGGTCATTACCATTTTGGTAAGGTTATGACAGAAGCTCCTGCGCTAAGGGGTAGGGCTGGGTTCAAAAGATCGAATCGCGATCCAATATCGATTCACGTTCGAAAAGTGTGATATCGATTCCCAACTTTGTGGATCGATCTTTTGCAGATGATCAATCTTTTGCAGACTACACAAGACAAATACACACGGCCTGTTCAAGTAAATAGTGCCAGTTTCTCTCTCATACCAAGTTTCCCACTTCTTTCTCTCATACCAAGGTATTTCATGTTTGTGTGGGTATCAAAGGTTGAGATATTTAGGTTTTTATAGCCGGTCTTAGAATTTTAGGCATAAATGGCTTAACCCTATCCAGACCGGGGGTGGGGGGGTGTGGGGGGGTGTGGCTAAAAGTGCCCGCACCAACTTTGATGTTGTATAACTCCTGAATGACTAAAGCTATGACTACGAAACTTTGTGACTTTTCCTAAAATGAAGTTGGCTACAAGGTGATACCAAAAGATTAGGTTTATCATTTGTGTTATTGCCATGGCAACGGTTTGCTGACAGGTACGCCTGACCAAAAATCACTGATCTAAACCTCATCATCATCACTTTTCATATTTTTTTACATTTTCATTAGCATCAGACACCCTTGTGAACATTTGAAGTGGTCATATGCACATAATAACCAAAATTGATGTGCATTACCCAAGTTATGTGGAAAATACATTAAGGTGACATTTTGGGCAATAAAATCAGGAAATGACGTCATAATGACGTCATAATATCCAATAATGACACCAAACTGATGTCTGGATAGGGTTAAGTGACAACCCAGCAATACAGACGATCGATATTGAATCGAATTGAATCGGATCGTGGATCGAATTGGATGGTGACCTTCTGGATCGGAATTGAATCGATCCAGGAAATTTGGATCGATTCCCAGCCCTACTAAGGGGTTAACCGCTTCCTTGGAATATCCCTTTGGGCTGGGTCTGTAACCAACACACCCCACTCTGGTCTCCTAGGGGGATTTCGCAGCACCTGACATTCCCAAGTCCATGGCCTGGTGTGAGAATTCCATCTGTGTGGGATTTAAGCGGGACTACTACCTCATCCGAGTGAGTTGGTCAACACTTTTTTTCTAATGCTCAATGTGTCAAATGCTAAACTGAGTAGGAGAGTATCTATTCATAAGGATCAATAGGGTGTCTTGTCTGCTTTGCAGTTGTGTCTGATCTCAACTCTTGTTCAACTCTAGTAGCAATACAGCGTACTGGATATTGTGTGTGTGTGTGTGTGTGTGTGTGTGTGTGTGTGTGTGTGTGTGTGTGTGTGTGTGTGTGTGTGTGTGTGTGTGTGTGTGTGTGTGTGTGTGTGTGTGTGTGTGTGTGTGTGTGTGTGTGTGTGTGTGTGTGTGTGTGTGTGTGTGCGCGCGCGTGTGTGCGTGTGTGTTTGAGAGACACACACAGAGTGTGAGCGCAAGTGTGTATGAAGATTCACATTCAAAATGGTCATCTTAGTCAAACGAATTTAGTTTTAGACAACGAACTGACCTTCCTTCTGTAGCTCGAAAGTTGTATTGTCTGTTTTGTGAGATGTCAATTTTGATGTCAGAATCGTGTGTGTGTGTGTGTGTGTGTGTGTGTGTGTGTGTGTGTGTGTGTGTGTGTGTGTGTGTGTGTGTGTGTGTGTGTGTGTGTGTGTGTGTGTGTGTGTGTGTGTGTGTGTGTGTGTGTGTGTGTGTGTGTGTGAGAGAGAAAGCGAACAAGTGTGTGAAGTTTCAAATTCAAAATGGTCAAAAGAGTTACGTTTTAGACAACTGGCCTTCCTTCTGTTTTGTCAGATGAAATTTTTGATATAAGAGGTGTGTGTGTGTGTGTGTGTGTGTGTGTGTGTGTGTGTGTGTGTGTGTGTGTGTGTGTGTGTGTGTGTGTGTGTGTGTGTGTGTGTGTGTGTGTGTGTGTGTGTGTGTGTGTGTGTGCGTGCGCGCGTTTCAGATGGATGGGCGTGGTTCCATCAAGGAGCTCTTCCCCACAGGCAAGCAGCTGGAGCCCTTGGTTGCCCCGCTGGCTGATGGGAAGGTGGCCGTGGGTCAGGATGACCTCACCGTCGTCCTGAACGAGGAGGGAGTTTGCACCCAGAAGTGCGCACTCAACTGGACAGACATCCCTGTTGCCATGGGTACTGTTCTAACATTCTTTATTTTGCATTCTACATTCTCATTCCTCATTCCTCACTCTACATTGTCATTCCGCATTCTACATTCTCATTTCCACATACTGCAGTCTCATTCCGCATACTGCATTCTATTTAGTACTTGCTCATTGTTTACAATGAATGGATAGCTGTGCATAGCTTGATCTCCTTGACCTGCATAAAATGATGTGTATATGTCCTCTTCTGCTATCATGTGCTTCACATTTGGTCATGCAGTTAAGACTTGTTGTGCTTTGTTCAGTTTCTCAAGAAGGTTTTTTTCTAAGAATTCTAAATTTAAATCAATGGCCTTGGCTCTGCCACACCTTATCTCATTTGCAGTTCAGATTACGCTGTCACCAGACAAAGATCAGACTTGTTTTTAGAATTACACTGAAGAAGACACACACACACACACACACGCACATGCACACGCACGCACACACACACACAGTCACACACACACACACACAGTCACACACACACACACACACGCACACGCACACGCACGCACACACACACAGAAAGCAATTTTCCTCTATGTTGATTGGAATGTATTCAGATGGGGGAAATTATTCCACTCAAACTGCTCAAGTACAGATTGACCAACACTGCAATATCAACTCAGTAGTGCTTTTTTTCCTCAGGCTCTTTGTTGACAACTTTTTTGTGTATATCCTAGTAATGGTCCATTTTTTTTTTAAAATATAAATCAGTGGCTCCGTGCTGCAGCATAATGCATATCTGAAATCCCGCCAGCAACCTTAAGTTCCATCACTTGTATTAGTTGCCTGTTGTTGGGAGCTAGGCTTGGGTGAATGAACATAGTTTTCTTTCCATATATGCATTCTTCATTTTTGTTCATTTTTTAAAATATAATATTACATTTAGACTGTGCTGTCTTTAAGTTAATGTACAGGAGGATTAAATAAGAAGGTTTCATTCATTCGGCAAGGCTCAGTAATCAATCTCTAGTAGTTCCAGAGATGTCCAGCAGAGGGGGCCATATGCTTTGTTGGTCTGTGCTGCTTGTGAGGGTCAGTGTTTGAGAAGGGCTATGTAGTGCACCCCCAAGACACCGTGCTGCAGGGATGCTTTGCTTGTCCAAGGTGTATGCAGGGTTTTAGAAAGTATTAAAAGGTGATCAATTAAAAAGCCAAAATGTAATGGCCTTAAAAGTTGTACATTTGTTCAAAAGGTATTATATTTTGAAAAACAAGGTACTATTTTTTTAGTTGTGTCATTTTGACAAAAAATACATTGATTGATTCTGTATCTGAGGGCAGTATGAGGCCAGTCATGGGTGCTCGGTTAGAGCGTCAGGTTGCCAACCTGCCAGGTTGGTGGGGGGAGTAATTAACCAGTGCTCTCCCCCATCCTCCTCCATGACTGAGGTACCCTGAGCATGGTACCATCCCCCCACACTGCTCCCTTTCAGGCATCCTATTCCAAAAAATGAAAGTGTAATGTAATGTTAAGGAGGTAGAAATTACAAAAGATGCCTTGTTAATACTCAAATCAGAGTGTCGTGATGGTTGTAAAAAAAATCTAAAAGGTAGTGAAAAGGGGTATTAAATGGTAGTAAATTTGACTTATTGGTGTATATACCCTGTTGTCCAGTCCAGACTGTAACTGCTTCCTCAGGCCTCCATTTTGTTCATTCAGGCCAGTGAACCTGGAAGCTGCCCCTGCCTGTGTCTCTATCGCTATGTCTTTCCTTGGACTGCTTTGATTTCCCCGATAAGCTGAGAGGTTGAACAGAGGCCAGGCTATTGTCATGTTCTAGAATACCAATGGCTGTGCCAATGGGCTGGGGTGCCTCAGGCCTCCCTCAGGGGTGCCGCGGAAACGTGGCTGATAAATAAATAATGTAATATAATACATATTTGTCTAAATTGATAAGTTAATGTTAGTCAGTGGAATCTTTCATCTGCCATTTACGCACAATAAAGTAAATATAGGTCGCCCCAGTCAGCTGCAACTTCGAACGTAGGTCATGTGACGTCTCCAAATGTGTTACTTTTCTAAGCTTTTGTGGTATTGGATGTGATGCCATGTTGCAGCTTGTTGTTTTGGGGTGCCTTGAAATTTTTCATGAATTGCAAGGGTGCCTCGCCTAAAATAAGGTTGTGAAACACTGTTCTAGAATACCAATGGCTGTGCCAATGGGCTGGGATGTGAACGAATGTGACTGTGCAGTTAGTTTGTGGTTATTTCGTGCTATTTTGTGCACTCTCTACTTTCTCATTTTAATACCTAGAGCTGACGATTGGCGTGACCCGGTAATCACCTATTTCACCTGTGGGGAGGTATGCGAATGTCAAAGTGAACCTGACGAAGCGCAAGGGCGAAACGCGTTGTTCACCTAACAACACTAAATAAAAAAGCAGCAAAATCAAGTCGCCCAGTGTGCGGTGATCCTTCTTGTTAACTGTGGTTAACTGTGTTAACTGTGTGTTACTGATGATTTGCGTTTAATGCAAGTTCTTTTGGAGACAGTGGTGTCTCACTCAACAAATCAAACAGGTTATTGTCTCTCGCATTGTTCAGGTTTCAAGTCACACACTCCAAGGGATGTAAACGATTAATCGATTAATCGACTTTAATCGATCAATGCGTTAATCGCAATTAATCGACAATTCAACTGACAAGAGACCCAGGTGAAATGGACATCCGAAGAGTGTGTGTGAAGAGGGGTGTGAATAGTGGGAGTATTTAAATCTCCTTTGGATTAAAGAATTTAAATAGAATTAACTTAAACTTGTGTAAAACTCACTTGTTTACCACCACACATGCTTGACGCCATCTAAAGCAAATTTGTTTATCTTGGTCTCAAGAGAGATGAACAGACCAAGGATATGGATCACTGGAACCATATTGTGTGGTCTAATGAGACCAAGATAAACAAATTTGCTTTAGATGGTGTTAAGCATCTGTGGTGGTAAACGACTGAATTTTACCAAAAAAGTGCATCATCTGGCTTGTCAAGCATGGTAGTGGGACTGACATCGTTTGGGGATGTATGAATGCCGTCAACATTGGAAATCTGAATTACACCTAAAGAAGCATGCATGTCAACCTGCACTGTGACTACAGAAACAGATCATGATACTCTCCATATGATTTCATTCAAAACTCACACCCATCTATTTTAGCCAGGTGCAGACTCAAAATGTACAATTTCAATGTACTGAAAGGTTGAAACACACACCGATGACCTCCCTTTTAATCCCTTTTTATTTCGAAATGAAAAAATAAATGTAGTTGGCTGCCAAAGGTGATTCTAGAAAGTATTAAGCAATGGCTGTGAATACTTTTGTAAATATGATTTCTTTGTTTTTTATTTTTATACATTTTCAAAACTGTCAAGACCACTTGTTTTTCACATGGTCATAATGGAATAATTTGTGTAGGATTCTGACCACAGAGATTCATTTGTAGCATTTGGAATAAGGCTTTAAGATAATAAAATGTGAAAAAAGTGAAGCGCTGTGAATACTTCCCGGATTTAATGTATACGTCACATCCTCTCCCAGAGGCAGAGCTGTCCCGCTAAACGTGATGGACAGTTCTCTCGGTCCCTCCTGAGCATTTTCAGATGGGGGTGTCTCAGATGGGGCTTCCTCTACCCGCAGGGGCCCCCTCTGCCCCCTCTGCCGTTCGTCACCTCAGGAGACTTGGGTGGCTATCAGCCCAAGGGTTCTTTTCTCAAAAGAGAAGTTGTTAGTCTGTTAGCAACTTCGGTAGTTGCCAATGGGAAAATGCATTGAAAACAAACAACAAAGTAGCTAATGTAGTACGTAGGCAACTTCGGTTTTCAGAAATTCACCCCAGTTTTGTAGCACGGAAAAAACGGCAAATCCCTCTGACCCAAAACGTTCCCCAAATCCCTTCGATCCTCCCGATGCAAATCCAAAATAATCCATGTTGGAAAAGAAGGCCTATTGTTGTTGTGTTTGTATTGTACTGCAGCCTCTAAGCCGGTAGGTAAATACTACTGTACTGAGGGCTATTCAGCGTGCTCTGTGTGTCTGGGGGAACAGTTAGGAGTGCACAGTACAGTATTGTCTTGTGGATTTTCACACTTTATTTCAATCTCTCTGTCTTTCTTTTTCTCTCGTTCTCTCTCTCTCTCTCTCTCTTTCTCTTTCTCTTTCTCTTTCTCTTTCTCTTTCTCTTTCTCTTTCTCTTTCTCTCTCTCTCTCTCTCTCTCTCTCTCTCTCTCTCTCTCTCTCTCTCTCTCTCTCTCTCCATCTTTCTGTCCCTTCCTTTCATTCTCTCTCTCCCCTCTCCATCTCCCCGTCCCCTTCTCTCTCTCTCTATTTCTCTTTCTCTTTCTCTCTCTCTCTCTCTCTCTCTCTCTCTCTCTCTCTCTCTCTCTCTCTCTCTCTCTCTCTCTCTCTCTCTCTCTCTCTCTCTCTCTCTCTCTTCATCTTTCTGTCCCTTCCTTTCCTTCTCTCTCTCCCCTCTCCATCTCCCCGTCCCCTTCCCCTTCTCTCTCTCTCTCTCTCTCTCTCTCTCTCTCTCTCTCTCTCTCTCTCTCTCTCTCTCTCTCTCTCCATCTCTCTCTCTCTCTCTCCATCTCTCTGTCCCCCTCTCCTCCCCTCCCTTCCCTCTCCCAGAGCACCAGCCTCCCTACATCATCGCGGTGCTGCCTCGCTACGTGGAGATCCGCACGCTGGAGCCGCGGCTGCTGGTGCAGAGTGTGGAGTTGCAGAGGCCTCGTTTCATCACCTCCGCAGGGTACACACACACACACACGTACACACACGTACACGCGCGCGCGCACACACACACACACACACACACACACACACACACACACACACACACACACACACACTGCAAGAACAATATGTGCTCAACTCTTGTTCAACTCTTAAAAGCAATATAGCATACTGGATATAGTGTGTGTGTGTTGGAATATTGTGGTAAGCCACGGTGACTTTTCTATTTCCTATCATCTGGAAGGAGTTTGATGCTGGAAGTGTGTGTGTGTGTGCACATGTGTGTTAATGTATGCATTGCTATGAGAGCAGCATCTGCCGAATGATTAAATGTTATCAGCTGGACACTGGGGCGGAGCTATAGGGAGGGCGAGCAGGGCACTTGCCCCTGGGCCCAGGGCCCTCCCGTCTTAGTGGTGGGGGCCTTATTGTGAGCTGTGCAAGCTGTATAGGGGGCCCTATAAGTGTCTTGTCTTGTTCCGCCACTGGCTGGACACCAGCTGCCAAGTCGAATTCTACAACAGCAGCACCCCCTCGGCAGGGGTGTAGTGGGTGCGGTAAGCGGGGGTACGCAGTCCACCCACTTCTCCTGAAGTGAGATTTTTAAAAAATCTTCTGCCCATGTTTGAATACAAAAAGGAATGACCTTGTGCAATATTGCAGGTGATTGACCAAACAGATGAAAACGGAGAAGTAATGACAGTAGATCAAGGACAGTTGGGAAGTTTGACATGATATGTTGCCTAATTATTTGATGACGCAAAAAATCGCGTACCCCCACTTTAAAAATCCCCACTACACCACTGCCCCTCGGCCCCGACCGCGACCCAGACCCTCTCATCTTGAATGTATTTAATTAGACAGGTTGTTTTCCGTTGCTTTATAGTAACACCTTTGAGCATTTACTGTATAAACACCCATGTGTGGTGCAGTTTCTTGCAGGTGTCATGGAAGTGATTAACCGGCTGCTGTCAGCCAATCACAAGCTAGAGGACAATTTATAAGGGGTGTCTTCACTTTGCTTGTGTAAAAACTTGAGAAAGGCCATACAGGCCGAAACGTTGTTTTGTTAATAAATTACAGCACGATGGACAAGTGTGCGGTATCTTCTTCTACAAAATTGATCTTGCACCTCGAAACCTCTGGTGTGCATTGGTTTCCTCCTTCAAAAGATGATGCCGTTTCTTAACATCTGCACTGGCTTCGTCAAGATATCAGTAATGTTGTTTGAACTGTGTTGGAAAATAGGCTAGATTCTGAGGTCCTGAAATATAATGCATTGTCTTACAGCAAGTTGTTCAGGTATTCATTTGTGTTTGCAGGAAATTCTACAATATTTGGTTATGATTAAAAACATTAAAATAAATGTGTCTTGTTGGTGGGCACTCAAACCATTGAGTAGGCCCAATGACCCCATGTGACAATCATGGGATGCGGATGTTGAGTAAGTGCCCCATTCTTTTAGGAGAGTCTACAGATGTCATCAAAACAGTATTGTGAGACAAGCTGAAACCCAGTCATGTGATGTTTGATTAACTGATTGCTTTTGAAGGAGTCTGAAGTCCATAGAATACCCTGGAAGAACAGCAATGTGCATACTAACCCTTTGAAGTATCATTCCTTCTAGGACACAGGTTACAGTGATGTCACTCAGAAATTAAAACTATTTGAATTAATATTTTTTAGGAAGCCAGGAGTAGGTGACAATGGGAACGACTAACATTAGATTTCTATCTTTTTCAGAACCAAGGACTCACAAATATGTCAAAAGAATGTGCTGTTGTATGTGCTGTTGTATGTGTATTGTTTAATCAAGTTACAGAACTCAGGAAGTCCACAGATGAGGTCATGAAGACCTAGAGTGATGAAATCAAGGCCCACCCGGAAATGAAGACAGCAGTTTACAATCGACACAGATTAGGCATATTCTGGGTTAACTAACAAATCACGTAATTGCTTACACATAACCACACCCATACACCCACAAACCATAAATACCAACAGATAGGGGATATTCAGTAGGTCCTAATTTTTGTTATCGGTCAGGGCGAGAGAAGGTTAGGATCTCCGGAACGTTCCGTAATGCTTTCGTTGTCATTGTCATTTTTATGTAGTAGACTCTGCAGTTCTGGAAAGCTGTAGTGTTTACTGTGTATGGGCCATTGCTGGTATTCTGGATATTACCAGTGGTGGTTATTTTGTTATTTGGTAATTTTAGAAAATAAATAGATTAATTTGGCTTTTGGAGTTTTTGATTCCTTTGACTCGGATTTTGAACATGCAAGAAGTAGAGACCAAGACGGTAAACTTCAACAACATGGTGACCGTCCTCTGTGATTCGAGCAAAAGGAATTAAAATATATTTTTTCTTTTGAAGAACATTTTTACTTTTCACAATAGGATTTACATTTTTTTCTTTCCTGGAGGATATCGCAGTCGGGTGACAACAACGAAAAATCGTGGCCACAAAACCAGGTAAGCAGAAACCAGTTAAATCAAATTCTGCGATTGGCTATTCCAAATTGTGTGTTGTTACTCTGTTGCATATGCCTCCTTGTATTTGACGGCGACAGCGAAAGCATCATTAGGCCTATTTGTTTGTTTGGTATTGTCTTTGACTGTATTACATGTTGTGGTTTGCACATAGTCTAAGTTGGGAATGAGGGCTTTATCAGGTGTACAGTAATAGAGGAGTTTGGTGCTTCCCCGTGGGAGGATTGGGTTCGAAATAGCCCATCTAACTATGTAACAAGTAATTGCGGACATCAAGGTTTCCCCATCTGTTAAAAATCGAAGAGATCTGGGATCTGCGAATCTCAACTAGACAAGAACCTTGGAGGTTAGACAGAAGGTTGTTGAAATATCTGCCCTGAAAGAACGGTTGAATGTGAACGGAACTTTTTGCGGTCCAGATGGTCGTCAGTTGTGAATTTGGTCGAGTTGAGAGTGAGGGGCTTTTATCGGAAGTCAGAGGGCAGTTCGGTGTTTCCCCCTTGAAGATTAAATGTCTGAAAGGTAAATTTGGTAATAGCGGTCATCGAGGCTTCCTCAATCCGGTAAAAACAGAAGGGGTCGAGTAATCTCAACTGGAGGAGAACCTGTGGTTCATCAAGAAGTAAGTGAGATCTGGATCGGAGAGGTCTGGGACCTCTGGAGGGTCTGGGACCCTCCCAAAGTAGTTACTGATACGCATCAGGGAGATCCGCGCGCGCTGTTGAGCTTGGAGTTCAACGAATAGGCCTATTATTTTATTATTTTGATTTGTTTTCTTTTGGTTAGGTTTCACTCTGGTAATTATTGATATCAGGATTGAGCTGTGAACCTTAGTGTGTGGACCGGGTACCCGTGTGTATGTGAGAGCGTGTTTGCGCGAGTGATTGAGGAGCGAGTGACGTACAAGCGAGTACGAAATGAGCGGTGATTCTGCTAAAGGCAGGATGAACGGAGAAAATGTATTGATTATGGAGTCAGGTATACGAGAGAAGAATAAAATAAGGTGGAACACTGTTTCTGAACAGTGGGAGGAGATATTGAGAGAATTGCTTAGTCATGCATTGGAGAAAGAACGAGCGGGAATGAAGAATGTGTGTGTCCAACTTTGGCGAGATTTAAAATCGGAAGAATTGGTACCCTGTAATGATGAGAGAAGTCCTTTATTGCCATACCTAGAAAAGGCTGCCGAAAATGCTAGACTAAAATTGGACTTACATATGAATAAGAAGCCATCCCTGTTAGGAAAGGGTCAATGGAAGAATAAGAAGCATGAAGCAAGTACTAGAAGTGCGTAACAAATATTTGCATAATATGTCATTAACATGCGCAGCGATGGAATTGTCACAAAGAAAGAACGAGCGTAGAAAGAATAGGCCTACAGTAAACTTGCCCCCCTCTGCCCCACCCCCACTGCCCCCATTGTACCAGCTGCCGCAATTCCAAGTCACCAGTGGTTTAGTCACAGCGGAAGTAGTAGGCCTACCTGCGCAACAGGATGATCTGGCAACTGAAGTGGATAGGCGGATGAAAAACTTGGAGAGTTTTGTTAATGAAAGCATTCACGAACTGAAGCGCACACTCGTGCAGAGTTGTAATGGGTCAATACATTCAGACATTACGGAGGAAGAAAGTGTAGGAAATGCAGAAGCCGTGGGCATATGTAATTCAGATTTAGTGTGGGAGCAAAAGCGCATACAAGAGGCAAATGAGGAGAGACTGATTGAATTGGAAAATCAAATGAGTGAGAATGCAAGGAGAGAGTCAGACAGAAGAGAAATACAGGACAGGGAGCGACTTGACTTGACGCAACATGACCAGGAAAACGGACGCGAGATACGTAGGGACGGTACACAGACACAGGGGACACAGGCGAGTAAGGCGACTCTGACAGGCACATTGACATTGCACTCAACCCCCCAGAGATATGACTTGCGCGAAACCATGGCACGTAAAGGCCCAACCAAGACAGTTGGAATGTATCCGTTGGTGAAAAAGAACGGAGTGGATGAATATAAGCCTTTTAGTTTTACTGACATGAATTCGATCCTGGAAAAAATGCCTTCACCCGCCGAAGGGGGTGCACCGTGGTTGTCCAAATTGACGAAAGCTACAATGTCACACAATATAACGATTGGTGATTGGCGCGCGCTGTTATGTAAACAAACAAGCACGTGGGAATTACAGATAGTGGAAACAGAAGCAAGAACGAGCCTTTTGCCAGATTCATGCCCATTTGCGTTATACGCAACTGACATAGGCACTGCAATGCGTAAACGCTACCCAGTGCCCGATGGAGCAATAGCAAATTCGTCATTTACTTTACGAGAAGGACAAAACTTAACAGATTTTTTGACAAAAAGTAAGGAATTTTGGACAGACATAGCCGGAAACCATCCAAGCTCTGACAAGCTGCAAACTGCTATGTTCAGAATGGCCATTCTAGAAGCAATCCCAAAGCCGGTACGAGAAACGATGTTAAAATATAGCTGCAAGCAGCAATGCGGGGCCAAGCAGTAAACTTGCCAGAGCCGCCACGGCAACAGAAGGAACTGCAGCGCCCCCTTTGGTCCAAATCTCGCCAATGTTGGTGTGCATTCCTTGGACGAGAGTGTGATCACGTAAACCAAGTTTAGTTTGAATCCGTTGAAGAGCTGCCGAGATATGAGCTCACTTCCTGTTACCTACCTGTTGGTGGCGCTAGAGAGCTTGGGGTCTGGATTTTTTTGTGGGAGGTCATGGGATGGACTAGAATGTGTGCAAAAAATCCTAACAGAAATTGACTAACGGTTGCTGAGATATGACCTCACTTCCTGTTTTGCCACCTTTATGACAATTTTGATTGGCTGTCACTGGCAAACGACAAGAGGTGTTCAAAATTCTTTCCTCTCCCCCCTCCCTCTCCCTCCCTCCCTCCCTTCTTCCCTCTCTCTCCCTCTCCCTCTCCCCCCTCCCTCTCCCTCTCCCTCTGTCTGTCTGTGTGTGTGTGAGGAGGGGGTGGGGGGTGGTGTGCAGGGGCTGGGGCAGTGGGGCTTGACCCCCTGCCGAGAATGGTGTCAGTGAACGTGCGCAAGGGGAGCAGAGGAGACAGAGAGATGAGAAAAAATCCCTCCATTCTTTCCACAATTTTGAATGGCTGCTGTGAGCTGATAGTTTTTTCAATCGTTACGAAAATCCATACCTGGGTGCAACATGGTGTGAAGATAACCTGTGTACCAATATTTTGAAAATTGGGAGTAGGGTTCAAAAGATACAGGCAAAAATGTAGCTAAAATTTTGACCTGCTGGTGGCGCTACAGAGCTTGAGCTGGGGATTCGATTTTTTTTTGTGGTAGGTCATGGGATGGACTACTATGTGTGTACAAAATCCCAGCCTAATTCAACAAACGGTTGCTGAGATATGACTTCACTTCCTGTTTCACCACTTTTACGACAATTTTGATTGGCTCTCACGACTAAACGATAAAAGATATCCAATATTCCTGAAGACCCCATGTGTAGCTCAGTCCAGAGATACTATATACCGAGTTTTGGGCGAATTGGTCAAAAATTGCGGGAAAATTTACATTTTTATTGAATTTTACAAAATTCAAAATGGCGGGAAAACTATCCTGGCGGAAAATGACGTCATATGGTGCGTTGGATTCGTCTTGACTCAAGGATTCCAGGGATACCAAGTTTATGAAAATTGGCCCAGCGGTTCAAAAGTTACAAGCAGAAATGTACCTGCAACTTTGACCTGCTGGTGGCGCTAGAGCGTTGGGGCTGGGGTCCTATAAATTGCTGTGGGTAATGCTGAGACTGCCCCGAATGTGTGTGCCAATTTACAGCATTTTCCTGCCTACGGTTCTATGGGCTGCCATAGACTTGCAGAGGGATAGGAATGGTGACTAGAGAATAATAATAATAATTAAAGCTGCGAGCAGCCTTGGCGGGCCCTCGCACCTACGGCCCAGGGGGCATGGCACATCGCCCTGCCCTAATACACCCCTACCTGTGAAAAACGGATGAAGTGTAACAATTTTCTGACAGGTATGAGGAAGGAGAAGGCGTCATTGTCTTAGCACCGCTATCTTGTCCAATTCCCCTCTCTGTATCCCTTTGCATTGCCATTTCAATCATATAGACACATGCAAAATGTTTTAATTTCCACATTTATAGCAATTCATTCGCCTAAAACATGGTGGCACGGCACTTGGTAGCCACTGCAATCACATATATGCCAGCTTCGGACAGGTCTCTGCAGGGGGTTCTATTGAGTCTGACATTTTTGGATTTGTAAATGCACCATACTGAACAACCATGCCATGTAAGTTTTACAAGCAGAAATTGGGACCTGGAAGTTCTTGTGGGAAGTCATGGGACAATGAGAATGTGTGTGACAATTCACAAAAGATTCTTACTATGGGTTGCTGAGATATGACTTAACTTCCTGTTTGGGGGTGTTAGGAGGATTTTGATTGGCTGTCCTGGCCAAACTGTAAAAGATGTAGTAAAACCCTTTCACAAATCTCTTCAGAGTGCTCCTGAAATCATATGTATCAAGTTTTGAGAAAATCAGACCGAATTTGAAGGATTAGGACCACGTTATCGATTTTCACCAAATCCAAAATGGCGGACATTCTGAAAATGCGGGTATGATGTCATGGGGTTTGTTGGATTCGTCTTGGCCCAAGGATTTTAACGCTATCACCAGAATTAAAATTGAGCATGCGGTTAAAAAGTTACTGGCAGAAATGTAGCTAAAACTTTGGCCTGCTGTTGGGTGGTGACTTTGAACTTCGAACTGCTGGTGGCGCTAGAGTGTTTGAGCTAGCGACCTGATATTTCTTGTGGGGGGTCATGGGATGGATGTCTGTTTCAATTTGCAGAAGACTCTGACCATGGGTTCCCAAGATATGACGTCACTTCCTGTATAGCGACTTAATCCAAAATGGCGGACATTCTATAATGGCGGATATGATGTCATAGGGTTCGTTGGATTCGTATTGGCCCAAGGATTTCAACGCTACCCCTGGATTTAAAATTGAGCGTGCGGTTCAAAAGTTACAGCTAGAAATGTAGCTAAAACTTTGACCTGCTGGTGGCGCTAGAGAGTTTGAGCTAGCGACCTGAATTTTTTTGTGGTCGGTCATGGTATTGACGGAAATGTCTGTGATAATTTACAGAACATTGTGACGATGGGTTCCCAAGATCTGACCTCACTTCCTGTTTGGCGAGTTTTAGGCGAGTTTTAGGCCATTTTTGATTGGCTGTCACGGCTAAACGATAAAAGATATCCAATATTCCTTGAGACCCTATGTGTAGCTCAGTCAAGAGATACTTTATACCAAGTTTCGGGCTAATTGGTCAAAAATTGCGGGAAAAATAGCGTTTTTATTGATTTTCCCAAAATTCAAAATGGCGGGAAAACTATCCTAGCGGACAATGACGTCATAGGGTGCGTTGGATTCGTCTTGGCCCAAGGATTCCCGTGATACTAAGTACTTTAAAATTGGCCCAGCGGTTCAAAAGTTACAAGCAGAAATGTACCTGAAACTTTGGCCTGCTGGTGGCGCTAGAGGGTTGGGGGTGGGGACCTAAAAATTTGGTTCTGAGTAGCGGTCGGCATGTCCAACCACTTTGCAAAAGGGCGTACCACCAAATGTTTCTCAGACGAAATGCTAGACCAGAACAATGTGAATATCCGATCAAATTTGAAGGATGAGGATCATTTTATTGATTTTCACTAAATCCAAAATGACGGACATTCTGAAACTACGGATACGATGTCATAGGGTGCGTTGGATTCGTCTTGGCCCAAGGATTTCAACGGTACCGCCAGATTGAAAATTGAGCGTGCGGTTCAAAAGGTACTGGCAGATTTGTATGTAAAACTTTGACCAGCTGGTGGCGCTAGAGAGCTTGAGCTAGCGACCTGATTTTTTTTGTGGTGGGTCATGGTATGGACAGAAATGTCTGTGACAATTTAGAGAACATTGTGGCGATGGGTTCCCAAGATATGACTTCACTTCCTGTTTGGCGAGTTTTAGGCGAGTTTTAGGCCGTTTTTGATTGGCTGTCACGGCTAAACGATAAAAGATATCCAATATTCCTTGAGACCCTATGTGTAGCTCAGTCAAGAGATACTTTATATCAAGTTTCGGGCGAACTGGTCAAAAATTGCGGGAAAAATAGCATTTTTATTGATTTTCACAAAATTCAAAATGGCGGGAAAACTATCCTGGCGGAGCATGACGTCATATGGTGCGTTGGATTCGTCTCGGCCCAAGGATTCCAGGGATACCAAGTTTATGAGAATTGGCCCAGCGGTTCAAAAGTTACAAGCAAAAATGTCCCTGAAATTTTGGCCTGCTGGTGGCGCTAGAGGGTTGGGGGTGAGGACCCTTAATTCTGGTTCTGAGTAGCGGTCGCCATGTCCGACCACCATGCCAAATTGCGTACCACCAAATGTTTCTCAGACAAAATGGCGGACCCGAACAACGAGCAAAAAGAAGAAGCGAAATAATAATAATAATCCGAGCAAGAACAATAGGGCCTCGCACCCTCCGGTGCTCGGGCCCTAATGAAGAAAACCTACTAACTCTATAGGGGCCTTCGCCAGCTTCGCTGCTTGGCCCCTAATGATCCAAATTTGCCCTATAGTACCACCGAATACTGGGAACGCCATCTCAAGCACCACATGAAACAGTATAGTGCAAAACGTGAGGAAGAGAAACTAAGCACTGATACAGCACATGCACAACTAGTTAAGTTGCAATTAGCTGAGTCCAAAAGAGCGACGGAATCGAAACACTATTGATACAACTCATGTTACAACACAGCAGTCACACATTCTTCATCCAAGCCTGAAGTTGAGGATGCTTGAGGATGCTTCATAATGAAACGGGATCCTACAGGAGACGCCACCATTCAACGTAGCCTAACAATAAGAAACTGCCGTATAACACCTCAAGGAACTGGTAGTGGAAAAGGGGGTCCCAATGTTGCGGAAATGGGTGGTATTGAATGGAGAAATTTCAATTTTAGGTTTTGTTATAGCAGGAGGATAAGCAGTGGAGGATTTTTATAATTATTATTGTTATTATGAATTATTTAATTTGTCTTTTACATATTTGTTTTCATTTCTTTGTATTTCTAACCCTTTACATTTTTCCACAGCCTTCGGCAATGGAACTCACTGTGGTTTCCACATTAATATAATGTCTTGGTGCAATGACAAATTGGGTGATGAGCAGATGATGTGGTATTCTCTTTGCACTAGGTTTCTGAGGCAAGCAACTTAGGTTCCAGAAATGGACAAGAGAAGTTGACCAAGGAAAGCTATGTGGTCATGTTGGTTACAGAGTCTAACACTGAGGTCTAACAAATTTGATGAGGTCATATTAATTATGACCTCACGAAAGGGACTGTTGGAAAATAGGCTAGATTCTGAGGTCCTGAAATATAATGCATTGTCTTACAGCAAGTTGTTCAGGTATTCATTTGTGTTTGCAGGAAATTCTACAATATTTGGTTATGATTAAAAACATTAAAATAAATGTGTCTTGTTGGTGGGCACTCAAACCATTGAGTAGGCCCAATGACCCCATGTGACAATCATGGGATGCGGATGTTGAGTAAGTGCCCCATTCTTTTAGGAGAGTCTACAGATGTCATCAAAACAGTATTGTGAGACAAGCTGAAACCCAGTCATGTGATGTTTGATTAACTGATTGCTTTTGAAGGAGTCTGAAGTCCATAGAATACCCTGGAAGAACAGCAATGTGCATACTAACCCTTTGAAGTATCATTCCTTCTAGGACACAGGTTACAGTGATGTCACTCAGAAATTAAAACTATTTGAATTAATATTTTTTAGGAAGCCAGGAGTAGGTGACAATGGGAACGACTAACATTAGATTTCTATCTTTTTCAGAACCAAGGACTCACAAATATGTCAAAAGAATGTGCTGTTGTATGTGTATTGTTTAATCAAGTTACAGAACTCAGGAAGTCCACAGATGAGGTCATGAAGACCTAGAGTGATGAAATCAAGGCCCACCCGGAAATGAAGACAGCAGCTTACAATCGACACAGATTAGGCATATTCTGGGTTAACTAACAAATCACGTAATTGCTTACACATAACCACACCCATACACCCACAAACCATAAATACCAACAGATAGGGGATATTCAGTAGGTCCTAATTTTTGTTATCGGTCAGGGCGAGAGAAGGTTAGGATCTCCGGAACGTTCCGTAATGCTTTCGTTGTCATTGTCATTTTTATGTAGTAGACTCTGCAGTTCTGGAAAGCTGTAGTGTTTACTGTGTATGGGCCATTGCTGGTATTCTGGATATTACCAGTGGTGGTTATTTTGTTATTTGGTAATTTTAGAAAATAAATAGATTAATTTGGCTTTTGGAGTTTTTGATTCCTTTGACTCGGATTTTGAACATGCAAGAAGTAGAGACCAAGACGGTAAACTTCAACAAAAGAAACGTCCATTTTGTTGTAGTTAGTTTCCTCCTCTGGGTGAGGAAACCAAATTAAGTCTCTTCTTCTCTCTATCTGTCTGTCCCCTCCTCCCCCCCCCTTTTTCTTTCTGTCTCGCATTTGTCATCTCTCTGTCTCTTTCTACCCTTCCTCCTCTCTCTCTCTCTCTCTCTCTCTCACTCTCTCTCTCTCTCTCTCTCTCTCTCTCTCTCTCTCTCTCTCACTCTCTCTCTCTCTCTCTCTCTTTTGGGATTTTGGGGATTGGGAGGACTGTTGTGTGAGGTGGATGAGGAGGAGAGGTTGGTGTTGAGGCTGTAAGGAGGGAACTGGTTTGGTTTAAATAATGATGATGTTCTTTGGATGAATCTTTGGTCAAATAAAGGATTTTTTAAACCCCTCTCTCTCTCTCTCTCTCTCTCTCTCTCTCTCTCTCTCTCTCTCTCTCTCTCAGGCCTAACATAGTGTATGTGGCCAGTAACCATTTTGTGTGGCGCCTGGTGCCCGTGTCCATCGCCAGCCAGATACGGCAGCTCCTGCAGGACAAGCAGTTTGAGCTGGCTCTACAGCTTGCGGTGAGACACACACACACACACACACATGCACACGCACACACGCACACACACGCACACACACACACACGCACAATCACACACACGCACAAACACACACACGCACAAACACACACACACACACGCACAATCACACACACACACACGCATACAGTCACACACACACACACAATCACACCTACCCACACACACGCATACAGTCACACACACGCACACAGTCACACACACACACAATCACACCTGCCCACACACACGCACACACACACACACACACACGCACAATCACACACACACACGCACAATCACACACACACACACGCATACAGTCACACACACACGCACAATCACACCTGCCCACACACACACAATCACACACACACACACAATCACACACACACACACACACACACACACACACACACACACACACACACACACACACACACACACACACACACACACACACACACACACACACACACCAGCCCCCCACCCCTCCCCTCCACCTCAGAGGACCAAATCCCAGACTAAACAGAACAAACCCAGAATGCAAACGTGTACGGCGGAGAGATTCCCCATTTAAATCCCCTTCTGTTTATGTATATAAATATATACAAATGTATATTGCTTGTGCTTGTGAAAGCAGCACAGTGTGTTATTGTGTCTCCACAGCCACTGCACCATAACTAACTCAGTGCTCAGGGAATAGACTGTAGACTGCTTGTGTCTCTAAAGCCTGGCTCAAACTACACGATTCTCGGCCCGATTCTCCGCTGAAAACCCCCCTTACGACAATCGCTGGAACGTTACCCCCCAGGACCATCGCAAGCGATTGTCGGGAAAGATTTCCTCCTTGTGCCCGACGTTCTAAGATAGAACTTTGGCAGCTCAAAGAGTCGCTGATCGCAAGTCGTAGAAATCAAACAGTGTTTGATATTTGCGACTGGAAATAGAATGTCGGGCATTGTCTCGGTGGCTGCGAGCAGCGAGAAGATTGACAGTTGCGATTCTCTTCTATTGTGCGGTGCACCCCGACGCCAAAATCGGACACACAATCGCTAGTCCCGTAGTTTGAAGCCCCTGCAGTGTGCAGCCGGCATGGACACATCAGACCACATGCACATCTTTGGCTAATCATTAATAGGGCTTGGGAATACAGTAGAATTGTAGGGATGCACTGATACCGATACTGGTATCGGTATCGGCACCCGATACTGCTCATTATACTTATACTCATACTCGTCAAGCACTTGCCGATACCAGGAACGATACAGCTATCACATAAAACAATGCAAAATCTTGTCACGTTCTGTGGACTTGAAAGCATCATCAAAAAAAGTGCCACCTCATACATTTACTAACATTTTAAATCTACATGGAAATGGACAATAAAAATATCACAGGTGGAAAAAAACAAGGCCATGCATTTATTTTCATTGTATTTTGGTGGAAAAAGGTATCGGTATCGGTACTCGGTATCGGCAAGTACACACATTAATGTACTCGTACTTGTATCGGTTTTCAAAAAAGTGGTATCGGTGCATCCCTAAGAATTGAAGTGAATATAGTGGAAGCAATATGAAAATGTATTGCTCAAAGCCATACAGTCCCTATGCACACCCAGCCAGTGTCCAGTTGCTGGGGATATGTAGTCATTGGCTGAAGAAAATGGGCTAAAAAAAATTCATTGCTCACTTCTCTTCTAAAGAAATCAATAAAATCAATAGGGCTTCATTAGGTTCAGTCTGGGTAAACCTGTTGTTCACCAAAATAAACGTTCACGTAACGTAAACCAAAGAACGGTGTGCGGGGATGTACCCCCGTTTTATGAAAATGTTTTGATTGTAGTATCATGTTGCTATGCAGTACAGGGTGTCTATACAGGCTTCTACCAAATATAAAATTAAACATGAACTATATATTGGAGTTACAAGTAGGGCTGCACAATTAATCGAAAATAATCGAAAATCGTGATAAATTAGTGATGAAATCGAAGTCGGAATTTTAATCGTGATTTAATCGTGGCAATAGTGACCTACCTTTGAGAGCGTCCTTGAAGCCAGAACATACTCACAGGCTGGTGTTTCTGGTCAGAGATCTGTCCATTTTTCATGCTATTGCCTTTACATAATTATTGCAATTCATATTATTTTGCTCATCCTGTATATAGTTCATTCTTGGTTATATTTCATCTTGTTATAATTTTCAAAAAAAAAATTGCCAAAAAACAATAATCGTGATCACGATTTTGACCAAAACAATCGTGATAATGATTTTTTTCCATAATCGTGCAGCCCTAGTTACAAGATGAACCTACTGAGCGTCCTGGTCTTGTGGAACCATGTTTGCGTCATCCCTCGCCTTCATCAGAGATTCTTTAAGTATATGGAAATGTGCCAATGTAATAGGTTGCTATGGGCACCTAACATGATCAGGTTCCGGTCTGCCTAAAGGGGCGTGTCATAATACTCCTTGCATTGAATAGAACAGTCCTTAGGTCTGCCTAGGTCTGCCTAAAGGGGGATTTCCCCCCCCCTCCCCCTTGCAATAATATAACCCGGAAACAATGGGCCAATGGAACCTCTCTCTCTCTACTCTCTCTGCCTTCACTCTCTCTTTGTTCATCCACCTGTCCACTTTCATACCTCAACCATTTTCACTTTTCATACCCTCATACCACCCTGCTCTCTCTCTCTCTCTCTCTCTCTCTCTCTCTCCCCTCATCGTTCCATGTTGTCATCTTTCACTTATACTCTCCCTACCCTGCTCCCTCTCTCTGTCGTCCATCCATCCATCCATCCATCATGATGTGGTTGTGTCGTACATCACCCTCACGCTCCCTGTCTGTTCTGTCCTCCCTGTCCCTTCATCCCTCCCCTCCGTCCCTGCACCCTCTCTCCATCCATCCATCCATCCATCCATCCATCCCTCCATCCATCCCTCCATCTTGTGAAACCATGTTGTGGTTGCGTGTGTCATACCTGGCCCTCACTCTCACCCCGTGCGTCCTCCTTCCTCTGTCCCTTCATCCCTCCGTCCCTGCACCCTCTCCCCATCCATCCATCCATCCATCTATCCATACATCCATCCATCATCCCTCCATCTTGTGAAACCATGTTGTGGTTGTGTCATACCTGGCCCTCACTCTCCCTGTCTGTCCTGTCCTCCCTGTCCCTTCATCCCTCCCCTCCGTCCCTGCACCCTCTCTCCATCCCTCCATCCCTCCATCCATCCATCCATCCATCCATCAATACTTTCTTCTTTCCACCCTCCCTCCATCTTGTGAAACCATGTTGTTGTGGTTGTCATACCTGGCCCTCACTTTCCTGGTCTGTCCTGTCCTCTCTCCCCTGTCCCTTTATCCGTCCCCTCCGTCCCTCTACCCTCCATCCATACATCCATCCATCCATCCATCCATCCATCCATCCATCCATCCATCCATCCATCCATCCATCCCTCCATCCTCCCTCCACTGTCCTTAATCCCTCCGTCCCTCCTCCCTCAGAAGATGAAGGACGACTCCGACGGGGATAAGAGGCAGCAGATGCACCACATCCAGAACCTCTACGCCTTCAACCTCTTCTGCCAGAAGCGCTTCGACGACTCCATGCAGGTCTTCGCCAAACTAGGGACAGGTGCGTCTAGTTCTATTGAGCTAAGTCGGAAAAAGTCACTGAGTGTGTTACAATGATATGCGACCTTGCCTCCTCCACTTGTGCTTGTTGTGGCCTCGCCTCTTGTGCTTGTTGTTGCCCCTCCTCCGTGGAGAAAACCTTAAAGTTTCCCAGCTGTCAGCCTAGCCACAGCAACTTTTGAGGGACTGTTTTTCATTCACCATCCCAATTGCAAATGAGGAGAAGGCTTTACAATTGAGCTTTTTGCAAGATATAGAAATATAAAGCTGTTGTCAGTGATGTCATCATGACATATTACTTCCTGGTACGAGGAGACAAGCACAAGTGGAGGAGGCAAGGTCGCATATTGGAACGCACTCACTATAGGGGATGCGGTGGCTCAATGTGTTAAGACGGAATGTCCTTATGCCAGCAACCCGGGTTCCGACCCGAAGTCCTCCCAGTACTTGCTTTTTCCTTTTTGGGAATCCCCCTTTATATTCATCATAATTCATCTGCACAAAATAGTCCAATTTTGCCAAGCCCCACAAACTTTGTCCAACATCTGCGAAGCAAGGAACCACATGAATCTTAACCAATTCTAAATCAATGTTTGTTGTTTGTTGTTTCAGATGTGTGTCCAATCTCAATCAACTCTAGCCTGAGTATCATCCTCCGTAGTGACCGCGCTAGCTCAATACTTTCGCTTGCTGACCACGGAGTCTGACCCTGCAGCCACCCCCGGCAGTTGGAAATTATCTCACTTAATGAGGGAATTAGCCTTTCGCAAAACCCCTCCCACAAACGGCCGCCAACCAATCTGAGCTCAGCAACGGTAACTAAGGAGTGTAGAACTTGTCGAGGTCCGTCAAAAATCTATGATTTCAGGGAGACATACAACGTGTGCCTATGGCACCGTCAGGGTCCGACACCATCTGAAGATTAATTAGGACCTCATTTTTTCACTTTCCCGAAGCAAAAACCTCAAGCGGACTGATAACAGGGATGGATTAAGCCATGTGAAGGCTATTAGCTCCAGGTGATCATATTTAAAATTAGCAGGCTAACTGTGCAATCGTCTTGTTTGCTAATATAGCCCCCTTCCCCCTTGCATTTAGCTGGCAGAAAACGTACCCTAAACAAATAATCAATGCATCGCTCAGACTTAAGGACAATATTATATGATATTATAGTATTGGATCCACGGCATTATGATTCAAATTTTATTGGGAAACTACTAGTTGCGTTGTTTAATATGCGCCAAATGCACAGCCCACGGAGCAGCCCCCACCCTCTCTCCTTCCCAGTTTGTGTCTGTGTATATGCGTCGAGTGTGACAGCAAAAAAAAGTAACACTGAAATGGGGCTGCGCTTGTTCCAACCTTGTTATGAAGATATTAACTGTCAACTAAAACCATTAAAGTGAACAAAAGAGAAACGCCCAGTGTGACTGCCCAAGAGCTGCGCAGTGTCAGTGCCGAAAACCCTTCAAAGGTCTTGGCGGACGGCAATGTCCCAGTTTACACCAAGCACTATCAAATGTCCTGGTTACAGACATCACATCGCCATCATCAAGTTGTTGTATTTCAGTTGAATATGTAAGAGGGCTTGGGGAGGGGCTTAGACTATCAGCGAGCCTATTGGCTGTTCATATACTGAACGAATATCTGAATTCCAACTGCCAGGGGTGGCTGCAGGGTCAGACTCCGTGGTCAGCAAGCGAAAGTATTGAGCTAGCGCGGTCACTACGGAGGATGATACTCAGGCTAAATCAACTCAGCCTTGACACTCAAACCATGTCAACAGCATTTCAAAATATTTTCTTCTTTCTTTCATTTGTAACCTCAACCCCTATAAACGTTATGTCATTCGGAGTGCTGGATGTAATTAATGTAGTGTGGAAAACCAGTTTTTCTGAGACAGAGCGCCACCCATTATCAGTTGTAATGCCGTTACAGAATAATACAGAACATAGCATAATGCTACCCTCCAGGTCCAATTCTAACTTGTTCCCATTCGACCGTATATCTACGTACAGGGCTAGCAGCTGGCAGTACATCACTAGCCTGGTCCTGACCATCCCATAATACTACCATTTCATTTCGTATTTATGGTCTGGCATTTGTTTGCTCTGAAGCGATTGTAGGAAGCAGGAAGTTTGCACTCAGTTATGGTTTGAAATTATTGGACACCTCTCACCCAATCGCTGGCAGTTACTCAACAACAACATAGCGCAGACCAATGGCTCTGGCGCAGATGTGTACGTCATTGTCACGAGCGTCCTCCCCCCACCACCACGTGGGGGGCGTATTCGCTTATTGGCTACAGTAGTGGAGCCAATCCTTTGGCGGAAGTACGCAGGATGGCTCGCGAGGCTAGTACATCACAGCGTTGTGAAAAGCTTCTTCCTCCCTGTCCAGCTTATGTCGTCATGTCTTGTGTTCTGCAGCGAAATTGCCTTTTTATGGATATTATCCCCTTTTTAAGACCCAAGTTTCTGTTGTTGTTGTCAGATCCGACCCACGTGATTGGCCTGTATCCTGACCTGTTGCCCTCCGACTACCGCAAGCAGCTGCACTACCCCAACCCTCTGCCCACCCTGTCGGGAGCGGAGCTGGAGAAGGCACACCTGGCCCTCATCGACTACCTGACACAGGTGTGTGTGTGTGAGCGTGTGCGCGTGTGTGTGCCTGCATGTGTGTGCACTTGTGTATCTATATAGAGTTTAGATGCAAAACCCCCTAAGTGCCTTTTCAGAAAAAAATCTTAATTCATTTTTATTTAATACAAAGTTATCAAAATTGCATAGTTTTTTTTTAATTGTATTTATGTAATATAACTATTTATATGTATTATCAAGACCATGAATGTAAACCAAACCAACAACTGGGTTCTCTAAAAATACATAAAATAAAAATATTGAAATGCAGGTCTTCAGAAATAGAGTTAGGGGGTTTTGCATCTGAACTCTTCATATGTAGAATCTAATTTGGTAAGGTGGAGTTGGGTGCTTTAAACTACTCTTTTCAATCATATCAGAACATGTTGTATAGATCTTTTATTTATACCCTGAAATGAACTGAAGCACTTGTTTAAACATTTGTAAAGTAAATGGCAAATAAAAGATAACTTCATAATATGACTTCAGAAATTCTTAAAACCTAAATATTTTTTTTATATTAGCGTCATTGAATCAAAGTGTCACATCTGTCCAACCATTGTCTTTGGTGCAGAAACGCAGCCACCTGGTGAAGCAGCTGAATGACTCGGACCCCTCCACCACCTCCCCCCTCATGGAGGGCACCCCCACCATCAAGAGCCGCAAGAAGCTGCTGCAGATCATCGACACCACCTTGCTCAAGTGCTACCTCCATGTAAGCACAGACACAGGGCTGATAGTATTCAGGCTCCATGCCTGATTTCAGGCTTGACAGAGTTTGCAAAAATAAAAACATTGATAAAATTGGCCATTAGGTTATTCTTATCTCAGAAAGTGTTACAGGTTCAGGGTTTTCTTCTACTATCAGGCTTGAATAATGGTCATACACAGGCTATTAAATGTTTGAATAATGTGTCAAAATAGGCATACGTTACGTCACTATGCAGTATCTTGTCGTCGTTAGAGCAGGGGAAAAAGTTCAGGCTCAGGATTTTTTTTCACCATCACCCCTGCATACAGTAACTTACGTTTAGGCATTTGAAAAGTTAAACCACTTACTACACAGTGTAGGGAGGAAAAACTCGAGCCCTATGCAGATCATCGACATCACCTTGCTCAAGTGCTACCTCCACGTAAGCACAGAACTTACATTTGGGCATTTGAAAAGTTAAACCACTTACTACACAGTGTAGGGAGAAAAAACTCAAGCCCTTGAGCAGATCATCGACATCACCTTGCTCAAGTGCTACCTCCACGTAAGCACGGAACTTACATTTAGGCATTTCAAAAGTTCAAGTTCAAGTTTATTTAGCCATACCAACAGTATAAAAATACAGTTGTTAGGAATGTTACTTGGTGTGCTCACACAACAACACAACAAAAGACACAAAACTGGGGGGAGGGTATGAAAGAAAAACAGGGGGGTACACAAATAAATAAACAGGGAATGGCATACAAAAACATTGGAGACATAGAAAAGTGCAATGGAATATTTAAAGTGCATGGTATGTACAGAACAGTAGTAGCATTGTGCAAAGTAACAAAGGAGGTAGGAAGGCCAGGTAGTGGAGTAGCTGTAAAGTGCTAGTGCGTATTTAAGTGACGGATGGCTTGTGGGTAGGTACTGTCCCTAGAGCGTGTGGTTTTGCTTGGGATACTGCGGTACCTTTTCCCTGAAGGCAATAGTGTGAATAGGTGATGTGCTGGGTGTGTAGGGTCAGAGGTGATGTTTTTGGCTTTCCTAGCAAGTCTGGTGTTGTTACTACACAGTGTAGGGAGGAAAACTCAAGCCCTTGTGCAGATCATCGACACCACCTTGCTCAAGTGCTACCTCCACGTAAGCACAGAACTTACATTTGGGCGTTTGATGAATCTGAAATGTTTACCCACTTACTACATAGTGTAGGGAGCAAAACTCCCTTACCCCCTGGGATCAATAAATTATACTCTACTCTGAACTCAAGCCATATGGAGATCATCGACACTACCTTGCTCAAGTGCTACCTCCACGTAAGCACAGAACTTACATTTGGGCATTTGATGAATCTGAAATGTTTACCCAGTTACGACACAGTATAGGGGGTTCACTATTACCTAGCCAGACCGTGCCCTCCTAGTGACGCAACAGATCCAGCGTTGCTACTAGTCAGGTCAGGAGTCAATGCGAGTACATTCTCAGTTCCCGCAAATACGAGAACGTCTCACACTTTGTTGGGAAGCAAACAATATTTGCCAAAAACCAAGGGAGGCCATTTGGGAAATGCTTTTTGGGAAATGATAATTGTTATGGTCTTGGTCAGACCAAGTCTCGAAGAGATTTGAAAGTCGATGATAATCAGGCTAACTATTACCTACACCATGGACTATGTAGTGAAAATTACATTCATTCTTCCTCGGTTTTCAATACTGTCGACGACACTGGCAAACTGCTCTGCTCATGATTGTAGTTTTTCCTCTAACAGTCAAGAATAAGAATTTCATCCTATGCAAATACATTTAATGTGCACCAATTTATGTTGATTGCACCTCCTTTTTAACCCCTTGTAGACCAACGTGGCTTTGGTCTCCCCCCTGCTGCGGCTGGAGAACAACCACTGCCACATCGAGGAGAGCGAGTACGTGCTGAAGAAGGCTCACAAGTACAGCGAGCTCATCATCCTCTACGAGAAGAAGGGCCTGCACCGGAAAGGTAAGAAGATTTCCATAAGATTGCGGCACCATGGCTCAGTGGGCTGAGACAGATGCCATGTCTCAGATGCCGCACTTTTGTCAGTGCACTGACAGTCAGTGCATAGTGCTTACAGTGCACTGGGGGTCTTTAGTGCATAGTGTTGTGAAAAAGTTGGCGCACTATGCACTGTGCCCTGACTGGAAGTGACTGTTGGGCTAGCATTAGCTCACCAAAATATCGGTTGGCTACTGTTTACATTGCACAGTGTGTTGTGCTTTTATTTACATTTTCTACATCCCAACTGGCAGCTATTTTGTGTACAATACTTGGCTTGGCATGAAAAGGTTGGTGGCTCAGCAACATTACTGACAGAAATACAGGAGACAGTTGACCAAACTCTTCTACTGAACTGAACATCACGTTTCTTCTGTTTTAGCCCGTTTAGTGCGTGAAGTGTCCATCGTTCAAGCACTGCGTTTTCCGCCATTGTTAGGGCATCATCTTTTCAGTGCAGAAAGTTTCAGAAAGCGCCCTATGCACTGAAATATAGTGCCCGAAGTGCACAAGTGCGCCATCTGAGACACCCCAAGTGATTCCCAACCAGGGGTACGTGTACCACTTGAGGTACGCGAGCACATTGCAGGGGGTATGTGGGGATTTTCTCTTTTTTTTTAATAATGGCAAATGTATGGAGCATAGTCACGTTGGACTGGCGGAAGATATGTACAGCATGAGTGAGGGGGTACTTGTGGTATGGCAACAAGGCTCATGGGGTAGCCTGGGCGAAAAGCCGACTGTTGACTCCGTCAATCAGTCTGGCAAAAGCCATGAGGAATCCGTCTCCGTGGACGGTGGGAGATGGTCTGATCTTACTCTATCATTTAAATTAATTGGAGTTCCAAACTCAAATTAAAACCCATATTGTGCTTTATTAGCATGCCTGTTACATTATAGCGTCGCAAAAGCATACAAATAACAAAACGAAAGTGTGAATATAGTTACCCTAACCAATCAGTAACGGAGCTCTCGGGTCAGTTATACGTCACCACTCTCAACTGTTTGCTGATTGGCTAAACACTGAGAGAACCGAGCTCGAGGCTTTTGCCAGACGATGTGCGGGGCCAAAATCTTTGGGTGGAGCACATAGGATGGCGTCGCCAGGCTACTTATGGGGTACACAAGCCGAAAAAGGTTGGGAGACACTGTGCTAAGACTCTGTACCATTACACCTTTGACACACGTTCATTTCTGGCCTGAGAGGGTATCCCCAACTTTTCCCTCTCTCTTTCCACATTTTTCCTGTCACACCCTTTCACCGCCCTGTCCAAATAGACGCCCCAAAAATAAAAGCCCCAAAAATATTTTGAAAGGAATCTGAGGATATCTTAGTCGTTCACCTTATTGGTGGAGGGAGTGACAAGTCATCACACTTCCCCATCCACCTCCATGACTGAGGTACCCTGAGCTAACCCGCCACACAGCTCTCTTGGGGCACCGCTTGGGCTGCCCCTTTTCATGGGGTCAGACATAAATGCAATTTCTGTGTGTGCGCTCTGTGCTTTGATGTGTTGTGTCACAATGACAATAGGACTTTCTCAGTGGCTTAAAAAATAACAATTATTTTCTCTGCACCAGAAAGTTATCCACTCTCAAGATCTCTTTTTAGTGTTTTTTTGTCTCAACACACAAATTTCCCAATTCCCAATTTTATTTATAGTAGCATAATGATGAATTGCATTTGATTTTGGCTCTACGTATCTATGCCTCAAGATGTTATTATTATTTTGTTCTTCGTTAGTCACCATGGATTTATTTTATTGAATACAGATGGTCCCTATTGTGTAATTTCCCTAATGTCATTCCCCTATAGGGCTGGGTAAAATAATCGAGTTAATCAATAATCGATCACATAATCGATTCACAGGGCACAAAATCTTTTTTTTTTGTTCTTTTTCTTTTTGTTCTTTTTTTTTAGAATTTAGGTCTATGGAAAATACCCAGTAGGTATTAGTCAATTAGGCCTAGACCTACTTATTACAAATTAGCAATCTGTTAACACTGTCAAGCCACAGCCCTTTGACATTTTTATATAAAAATAGGCAACAGCATCTTTTGGGGGAAATCCTGGCACCAAGAAGGGAACGGATTGAATCGATTGGGAATGAATCGAATCGAATTGAATCGTGATTAATCGATTCAAAGCTCTAAGAATCGAAATCGAATCGATACAGGAACATGGCTGCGATAACCAGCCCTATTCCCCTGTATAGGAAAATAGTGGAGAAGTAGGGCAACAATAGCACCACATGTTAAACACAAACCACAGAGAGAGGGAAAAAACGATGTGTTGAATTGAAGGAATGGATTTATTTGATTATTTTTTATGTAAAAACATGGTACAGCAAGTGAAACCATACATACATCTCTGTTCAACTCGGCGATAGAAGTGAAGTGTTAAAGGGGTATGCCACAATGCTACAATGCTACACGGATCCATTGACTTTCACTAGCTTAGCGACATATTACCTCTTTTAACTTGTCTTAAAGCAAGACAACGCTTAACATGAAAAATAAGACACTTTACCACCTTTATAAACCCCAGCCAAAGATTTTAACTGTATTAAGCCCCAAAATAGTGGCATACCCTTTTAATAAATGGCGGTACACACAGTAGGAATATGCACGTAATATTGAATATTGAATCGGTGCAAAGACGGCCACAGTCTGTAAGGTTTAGTGTAGATTTTACAAAACGCTTTTACAAAAAAATAATAAAAAGAATCTCTAAAAACAAATCCTTAGCAGGATCACACAGGGTCATCATGTAAATTTCTCACTCATAATGACTTTGTGACTTTGAATGAGGGAAAGGAAATCTCATTAGACCATTAAGCCCGAGAGATATGTCTGGTGGTCTGGTTGCAGTAATGTGTTGGTCTGGTCGGTGCTTTAAGTGTGCCATTACACACCACCAGTGCACTATGGAGTAACTTACCAGCACTTCTCAATTTCTCATTTACAGCCTCAACATGTCTGGAACTCCTAATGACGTACCTGTATATAACACTGTATTTAAACTTTTTTTTTCTTTATTTGAGTACCAACACTTATTTTTTTGCGTTTGTCTGGTTGTTGTGATGTGGTGGTCCTGGGCCCCGTTTCTCGAAAGCATCATTGCTAACCTGTTAGCAACTTACAAGGTTTCCAGTGGGAAATTGTATTGCAACCACGTAAGTTGCTAACTTGGTTAACAAAGGTGTTGTCGAGAAACGCACACCTGAGCCGCAGTCTTATACATGGGATCACCGTGTTTATCAACACGGTATTGTGAGGAGGAGGCGCAAGACACTGGCAGCCAACCACGTGAGCTAATTTTTTGACCGACAGCGGTTTCCAACAATCAAACATTGAGTGGTGCGCAGCTAGTTTCGTGTGGTCAGGAGAAAACAAAAATGTAGAAGAACCCGTGTATTCACACTGCAGCGAGCGAGTGTTTTTAATCAGTAATCCTCCTCAGCTGCATTGATGATGTCATCGTGCTCCTCGGTGCAGCCGGCTGCGGATGAGATCTATACCCTACGCACTCCATAGCCCATGCCCTCTTTTCACTCATACACTTACTTTCACTCTCTCTCTCTGTCTCTCGCTCTCTCTCTCTCGCTCTCTCTCTCTCTCTCTCTCTCTCTCTCTTTCTCTCCCCCCGACTGTGCTTTTCTGCACGCACCTTCATCAATCTGTCCATTAAACCATCAGCCATCAGCTTTGCCAAACCAGCACTCTAGTTCAACATTGCACAGCACATGAGGGTCATCCAAATTCCTCTCTCTCTCACCCTCTCTCACTCTTTTGGTTTGGTTTCTCTCTCTCTATCTCTCTCTCTATCTCTCTTTCTCATTCCCTCTCTCCCTCTGTCATGCTCTCTTGCTGTCTCTGTCTCTCTTGTTCTGATACTCTCTCTCTCTCTCTCTCTCTCTCTCTCTCTCTCTCTCTCTCTCTCTCTCTCTCTCTCTCTCTCTCTCTCTCTCTCTCTCTCTCTCTCTCTCTCTCTCTCTCTCTGTCTCTCTCCTCCTCTTTCTCTCTCTCTTTCTCTCTCTCTCTCTCTCTCTCTCTCTCTCTCTCTCTCTCTCTGTCTCCGTCTCTGTCTCTCTCCTCCTCTTACTCTCTCTCTTTCTCCTCTCTCTCTTTCTCTCTTTCTCTCTCTCTCTCTCTTTCTCTATTTCTCTCTCTCTTTCTCCTCTCTCTCTTTCTCTCTTTCTCTCTCTCTCTCTCTTTCTCTATTTCTCTCTCTCTCTACCATGGTTCTGTATATTTCTCACTCCCTCTGTCTACTCCTGTCATGGTCTGCTTGATCTCCCTCACTCACTCATTCACTCACACTTTCCCGCTCTCCCCTTTCTCATTCACCTGCTCTCTCTTGCTCAATCACTCTTTCCCTTTACTGTACTGCACACTACTTTCAATGTTCTCCGCTTTTGTTGTTCAAACACAGTCTTTTGTATTTTTTTGTGTTTTTTTGTGTTTCTTTGTGTTTTTTGTGTGGTTTTTTTGTGATTTTCCATATTCCTCTCCTCTGTTTGCCTCCCCAGCATTGCCGGTTCCCCCCGGACCCTTCTGCATTGCCGGTTCCCCCCGGACCCTTCTACTCTTGCGTTTTCTTTCTTCTTTTGTGGTTCAAACGTTCTCTTTATCAACATCACCCTCCTCCTGCCTTTTCACCTCTGCTCCCTCTGCAACCTTGCCGAGTCCCCTGGGGGGCGCTAATTCACCAAGGCCAATGCGACACTCTTTCATTGACTTCACTCATTCACTCGCTCTCTCCCATGCGCTCTCTGTTTTCTCTTCTCTCACTCGTTCACTCACTCTTTCCCTCGTCCTCTCAGTTTTTTTTCTTCTCTTCTCTCCTCTCAGTCACACTGTCCTACAAACGCTCAGTGGTTTCTCTTCTTTCTTTTCTTGTCCAACTATTCCCTTTCATTGTCAGTATTCCTCCTCTCTTTACTCCTCTGTTCCGCTCCGCAGAGCAGACACGCGGTCGGATTTCTCTCTCTCTCTCTCTCTCTCTATGTCCTCTCTCTCTCTCACTCACTTGCGCGCTCTCTCTCTCTCTCTCTCTCTCTCTCTCTCTCTCTCTCACTCTCACTCTCTCACTTTCTCTTACTCACTCGCTTTCACTCTCCCTCTGTGCCAGTTTGCCCTCTCTCTCTCTCTCTCTCTCTCTCTCTCTCTCTCTCTCTTTCGGATTTCTCTTCTTTTGTTCTCAAAATGTTTTCGTTCTCAAGGTTCCTCCTCTGTGTTCTGGTTGTCAAGGTTCCTCCTCTGTGTTCTCCTGGTTCTCAAGGTTCCTCCTCTGTGTTCTGGTTGTCAAGGTTCCTCCTCTGTGTTCTCCTGGTTCTCAAGGTTCCTCCTCCACGTTCTCCTCTGTTCCCCTTTCCCTCCGCAGATCTAACAGGCGGTCGGATTTCTCTCCTCTGTGTTCTCCAAATGTTCTGGTTCTCAAGGTTCCTCCTCCGTGTTCTCCTCTGTTCCCCCTTCCAAATGTCCTGGTTCTCCAGGTTCCTCCTCTGTGTTCTCCTCTGTTCCCCTTTCCAAATGTTCTGGTTCTCAAGGTTCCTCCTCCGTGTTCTCCTCTGTTCCCCCTTCCAAATGTCCTGGTTCTCCAGGTTCCTCCTCTGTGTTCTGGTTCTCAAGGTTCCTCCTCTGTGTTCTCCAAATGTTCTGGTTCTCAAGGTTCCTCCTCTGTGTTCTCCTGTGTCCCCCCCCTCCCCCTCCGCAGCGCTGCAGGTTCTCCTGGACCAGTCCACCAAGGCCAACTCTCCACTCAAAGGTCACGAGAGGACAGTGCAGTACCTGCAGAGACTAGGTGAGAACTAAACCCGCCGCACTGCCGTTTACACACCAGTGTTAATTTTGTCATCCATTTTTTTATTTAGTCTTAGTCTTAGTCTTGTGTCAAAGTCCATTCTTAGTCTTCGTCGCTTTTAGTCTTTCAAAAATCATTTTTGTTTAGTTATTATTTAGTCGACTAAAATTCCTCAACATTTTTGTCTAGTTTTAGTCTTTCACAAATAATTTTTGTTTAGTCATTATTTAGTCGACTAAAAGTCCTCAACATTTTTGTCTAGTTTTAGTCTAAACATTTTAGTCTTAAGTTTAAGTCACAATACAATAAAACACAGGGCCTTTAGTAATGCACTGAGACCTGGTTATTGCCATTCAGGTAAAGCAGTCAATAGTGCATACAAATGTGAATATGTCGCTGGTGCTACGTATTCGTAAAGGGATTTTTGTTTTGTTAGAGAAGCTTCTCCCCCAATATTCGTTAGGGTCAGTCTGCTAAAAGTAAAATCGGTGGATGGATTCAGCTGTAATTAATCATTTTTTAAATCCCATAGTGTCCCTTTAAAGGTACAATTAACAATTAATTTATAGGTTTTAGTTGTGGTTGTACCAATTTATGTCTGAGCCCCCCAAAAAAGTCTACGTCTTGGTCGTTTTTAGTCTTTCACAAATCATTTTTGTTAGTCAGAATTTAGTCGACTAAAAGTTAGTTCTTAGTCTTAGTCACTTTTAGTCTTTCACAAATCTTTCACAAGTTTAGTCATTATTTAGTCGACATAAAGTCCTCAACATTTTAGTCTCGTTTTAGTCTTTCACAGATCATTTTTGTTAGTCAGAATTTAGTCGATTAAACTCTCAAAAGCTTAGTCGACTAATATATTTAGTCTTAGTCTAGTCGACAAAATTAACACTGACACACACACACACACACACACACACACACACATGCATGCATGCGCACACACACACACACACACACACACACACACACACACACACACACACACACACACACACACACACACAGTGCAGTATCTGCAGCGACTAGATGAGAACCCGCCGCACTGTCGTTTACACACACACACACACACACACACACACACACACACACACACACACACACACACACACACACACACACACACACACACACACGAGTGGGTGCATACACGCTCATGCATGCACACATGAGTGAGTGGACAGGACAGACATACGCACACATTCATGTATGCTCCTAGACGAGCTAGGGCACATTCACACACGCTCTCACACAGACACACACACTCATCCTCCTGCGTCTCATCCTGTTTGTTTACACCGAGTCCAAGTGCAGTGTGTGTGCCACAAATAAACACAGACGACCTTGAGGTAACTTGTTTCCTTCTCCCTCCTTTATCTCTCTCTCGCTCTCGCTCTCTCTCTCTCGCTCTCTCTCTCTCTGTCGCTCTCGCTCTCTCTCTCTCTCGCTCTCTCTCTCACTCGCTCTCGCTCTCTCTCTCTCCATCTCCTCCCTCCTCCTTCTCCCTCTCTTCTCTCCCTCTGTGCCAGTTTGCCTTCTCCCTCTCCCTCTCTCTCTCCTTCCTCCTCCCTCTCCCTCCCCCTCTCCGTTTCTCTCTCGCCCTCTCTCTCTCTCGTCCGCTCTCCCTCTCCTCCCTCCTCTCCCTCTCCCTCTCCCTCTCTCCTCTGTGCCAGTTTGCCAGGTTGGTCAGCATATTTATTTGCCCAGTGTGTGTGTGTGCATTTGGCCTGAATTGGCTCCTCAGTGCCGTCCAGACTGGGGTGTTGTTGTTGGGCTGGGTTTCCTTGGCATTAGCTTACACCGCTATAGTAAACAAGTAAACGTATGCCTACATATTGTCCCGTCCTTGGCTTTTTTTTTTTTTTTACACGGTTAAGGTTTTCGGTGCTGGATCTTTGTAAAGATGTGAGGTGTGGTCTGTTTGACAGGATTTGGATTAGGGATGCACCCGATACTGCTCATTATACTCGTGCGCGTACTCGTCAAGCACTTGCCGATACCAGGAACGATACTGTTATTACACAAAGCAATGCAAAATATTGACTTGAAAGCAGCATGGAAAAAAGTGCCACCTCATACATTTACTAACATTTAAATCTACATGGAAATGGACAATAAAAATATCACAGGTGGAAAAAAAGGCCATGCATTTATTTTCACTGTATTTTGGTGGTAAAAGGTATTGGTATTGGTATCGGTATCGGTACTCGATATCGGTATCGGCAAGTACACACATCAATGTACTCGTACTTGTATCGATTTTCAAAAAAGTGGTATCGGTGCATCCCTAATTTGGATACATTTGAATAAAGTGGGTTTTATAACTTCCTCTGACTCACGTTGTAACAAGCGGCACATATGGAGGGGTGCCATGAAACGAATAATAACAAGTCTGTTTAATTCTGATGAAAATTAGAACAACTCCACAATTACCGTGAGGAGGTCCAGGTTTATTTTTCATCCTCAAAGGTCATTCAGAAGTTATGGGTAAACAAATTGATTTAATAGACGTTTGTGATGATGATGATGTAGCACTAAAATATTAGCCGTCTACTGGGTGCCTGCTGGTACCAGCTCAAGTCTCCTCACCCTCAGGGATAGGGCTGTAACGATATTGTATCGAACCGAGAAATCGTGATACACAGAGTCACGATACTGTATCGTGATACAAGGAGGCAGTATCGTGATACACCCTGTCAAAGTTTTATTACCCATTTGTCCAGAAAACAGCCTTATGATTTGATGTGATAGTGTTTCCAAACTTCAATGGAGATACATTTCAGAAATCGTGAGGTGTATCGAACTGTAGGTCAAAAATCGTGATACGAACCGAATCGTGGGTTGAGTGTATCGTTACAGCCCTACTCAGGGAGCACAGTACTGTATAATGATTTTTTGGCCGTAATTTATTGGCTGGACATACATGGGTAGAAAAAAATAGGAATAAAACTGCCTGGCGATAAAAACAAAGCTGCACAGCTGCCAATGATACATGGAATGACCCAAACACACACAAAGGCATCACTGAACTGAACTGAGTGCTCCTGGTATGGCTAGGAGAGAGATTGATTCATTCATTCTCACTGATGTTTGTGATCAAATTCAGGTCATTCCCTGTTTTTTGATTGTGAAACACTACACTGTGCACGACTGCTGCTTTGACCATTTCTTCTGTGTTTCTTTAGGCGTGGAGAACATGGGCATCATCTTTGAGTTTTCCCCCTGGGTGCTGAAAACCTGCCCAGAGGACGGCCTCAAGGTATGTGGATGATGCATGTCTGATTGTTTTCAGGCTAGAACAGTGCCCGATCCAGCATCAGTTATCTTCCAAAATTGAAGTGCTTAACTGCCACGAACACCCAGAGTTCATTTCAGGTTGTGTTCATCATCTGACTCCATGTTACTCAAATATGAACCTAATGGCGTTTACGTTGTCACCATGGTTTGCAGAACATAGCCAAATATTTTCATTGTGTTTTATTGTGAAAGCGTCAGTCGGCATTAGGTGTGGTAACGGCTACTGGCACAGTTCTCTGTTGGTCTGAATGTGCCTTGAGAGAGATGGATATACAGAAATTTTGTGGGAATTTGGAACAGAGAGTAAACGAAGCAACATACGATTAAAATAACATTCCACTAATTTTTAGAGATGCACCGGATCCGGTTCAGGTTCCGGATCCGGCAGGATAATAGGGTTTTTCACAGGATCCGGGTCCGGCAGGATCTTAAGCAGTGGATTCGGTATCCGGCATGTTACCTAAAAATCAGGGTCTGGTGCATCTCTAGCCTAGGCTTTTCAGTCAGTCTTTCACAACCCCAAACACTGCATGGAGTGAAAGCCCTTTGGAAGCGGCCATTGCAGGCAGTGTGGCAATAGGCCCACGTGTGCCAGTAGACCATATGTTTCAACCCTTTTGTAGGATCCGGTATCCGGTTCCGGATCCGGCAGGATCTTAAGCAGTGGATCCGGTATCCGGCAGGATCCTAAAAATCAGGATCCGGTGCGTCTCTACTAATTTTCTCCCCTCAGGCTTAATAATTGAGGTTTACTTTCTCTTTCTCTTCTAGCCGTTCGCGGTGTCTGGTGATATTACTCCTAGTTCTAAGCTAGCATGTAGCTGCTAGCTAGTCCCATCCGGTTCAATCATTATGTCCCGGGGCGGGATAATAGCCGGATCAAGGAAGCAGAGTGCCATCAACGGATTCAATGCTACAGTTGGAAGAACAAGGGGATGACCATTCCTATCTCCCCTCGAGTTAATTATTTAACGAGGGGGCGTGGGAAATGAACTAATTTCCTGAATTGGCGGAATGGCGCTTTTAATCTTTCATTTTTACCTGAAGGCATTTCTGTTGTGAAATGATGATTTGCAACCCAGTAGCCGAGTAATAACCTCTCGTTGTGCTTGCTGTGAGTAATTTCAATGATCATTTTTATCCACACATGTTTAGTGTTCGTGTGCACCCACTCCCAATATATGCGAATATATTCAATATATGCGGCTGTGTAACGCCGCATTATGTAATAACGGTGCAATATGTAATAATGTAACAAATTATTACATAATGTGGTGACAATCGCCGCATTGTGTAATAATTTACGCATTTCGTAATACATTTCTTGAACGCATTTCGTAATAACTTTTTTCTCATCTTGTAATAAATTATTACAAAATGCGAAATTTATTACGGAATGCGGCCGCAACTTTTTTTTTTGATGGAAATGTAATAAGATGGTGCATTATGTAATAATCTATGGATATGTTTTTTCTGCACTTGGATTCAGTAGGCGCAGCACACACACATAGTCTCAGTGACATGGTATAGTCACTGCCCTCTCTCTCTCTCATTCTTCTCAGTTCTCAAACTGCTCGAGAGTCGCGAATGATGCGGTTAAAACCGTTAAGAAATAATTTCACAACTTGTTGCGTGCAACGAGTCCAACGAATGTCTCGCACTTTCTGCTACATTACACCAATTTACAGCGACATTAAATAGGCCAGGTCTAAACACTTCACGAGGTGGTGAAAACTAAATTAAATATCTAAATTAAATATCTTGGATAGCCTATATAGACCTAGGCCTAACTAGATTTGTTGCAATACAGATTCATTTTCTAGAGCCAGAAGTGTTCCGCTGGACTGACGAAACCGAACACGATCAAGTTTGCAACTTCTTTCCCTCGTGCGCTGTCCGTCAGCACCACCTGTCATTAGACGTCCGATTAGCTTTCATTACGTGCTGAGGGAAAAACTCCCGCCATTAGGCCTATGTGCTGTTGCACTGTTGTGAGGGATATCACCAAATAATTTAGATAAAAGTCAGAACATTATTTTGGCAATGAAAGGCACACAGGTGGCTGGAAGCTCAAGCAGTCTTCAGTCTGTTCATTTAAGCTTTTGGGTGCTCTTGGATATCGGGGATCAGTTCATGTAGAGAGAAGAGTTCATCCAGGCACTCCAAAATAAGGTGCCCAAACGATAAGTTACATTAAAAAGCCTTTAATGGTACTGGGCTGGGGTTACATTAAAAAGCCGACATGTTTCGACCTCACCAGGTCTTCATCATTGAAAAGAAAGGCCTCCCTTAAATAGTGACATCACCACATGTGACCCATTACGCACTACACACATTTGCGCACACCATAGAAAACAAAGATTAAAAATAGCCTGGGGTAATAAGTGATGCCACAGAAAAAATGACCAGAAGTACAAATAAAAATCACAAAAAACAAGTAAAATCAATATCCTCATTTAGACCAGTATAGCGCATGGCATCCAGTTGGTGTATCCAAAAAGTCTGCCTCTGATTAGGCCTAAGTCTTTTTAGCCTGTCCCCACCCCTCGGAAGAGGTTTGATATGCTCGACGCCCTGTATGCGCAGCAGATAATCATTTTTACCATGGTATTCATATGTTTCGCCATGGGATAGTCAAAATTGCCCACTCTGATACCATATTTATGTTCTGCTAGCCTATCTCGCATGCGCCTTTTTGTGCGCCCGATATAAAAGAACCCTTCAGCGCGAGGACAAGTTAGGCGGTATATGACAAATGTAGAATTGCAATTAATGAAATCTCTCTGTCCATATTCATTCGTGGTTTTAGTATCCACAAAAGATTTGGCTTGTGTAACATTTGGACAGTGGGGGCAGTTCATACATCTATGAACTGTCGTAACAAAAAAAGGACGGGACTGCTGCTGGCGATGATGTTTGTTTTTGGTCAATAACGTGTTGCGTTGTAGGGAGCGCGCTTCACTGTATGCGTTTTGGGTGGCTTCCTTGGAATATTCATTAACTAATATTCACTTTCTGGATTTGACGATATATAAAGACGCGGAGGGACAGCTGCACACCACCTTATTCAGAAAGGCGACCTCTCGGAACACCATTCTGAGAGCGGATTCATTCCATCCCCCGCATCTCATTAGAAATATTCCACACGGCCAATTCCAGAGATTAGGCGTATCTGTGATTTCGAAAATGATTTTCACGAGCAGGCCGAGCTGATGGAGAAAAGATTCAGTGATAGAGCCTATCACCCTAAAGCCATCCAAAACGCATACAGTGAAGCGCGCTCCCTTCAACGCAACACGTTATTGACCAAAAAGAAACATCATCGCCACCAGCAGTCTCGTCCTTTTTTTGTTACGACATATAGTACACAAGCGACGCGGATCAGGCAAATTATTAAGAACAATTGGTCCATTATTGAAAGTGATGCGCAACTACGTGAGGTGTTCCCAGAACCACCCATGGTGTCTTTAAAGAGTGCACCCAGCCTAGGAGATAAATTAATGCGCTCTCACCTACAGGTGAAAAAGAGAGAAACCTGGCTGCGTAAACCTATTGGCACCTATAGATGTATGAACTGCCCTCACTGCCCAAATGTTACACAAGCCAAATCTTTTGTGGATACTAAAACCACGAGAGAATACGGACAGAGAGATTTCATTAATTGCAATTCTACATTTGTCATATACCGCCTAACTTGTCCTTGCGCTGAAGGGTTGTTTTATATCGGACGCACAAAAAGGCGCATGCGAGATAGGCTAGCAGAACATAAATACCTGTATGCTATCAGAGTGGGCAATTTTGACTATCCCATGGCGAAACATTTCAATGAATATACCATGGTAAAAATGATTCTCTGCTGCGCATACAGGGCGTCGAGCATATCAAACCTCTTCCGAGGGGTGGGGACAGGCTAAAAAGACTTAATCAGAGGCAGACTTTTTGGATACACCAACTGGATGCCATGCGCTATCCTGGTCTAAATGAGGATATTGATTTTACTTGTTTTTTGTGATGCTTATTTGTACTTCTGGTCATTTTTTTCTGTGGCATCACTTATTACCCCAGGCTATTTTTTAATCTTTGTTTTCTCTGGTGTGCGCAAATGTGTTTAGTGCGTAATGGGTCACATGTGGTGATGTCACTATTTAAGGGAGGCCTTTCTTTTCAATGGTGAACGTAGCCCTGATGAAGACCTGGTGAGGTCGAAACATGTCGGCTTTTTAATGTAACCCCAGCCCAGTACCATTAAAGGCTTTTTAATGTAACTTCCCGTTTGGACACCTTATTTTGGAGTGCCTGGATGAACTCTTCTCTCTACATGAACTGATCCCCGATATCCAAGAGCACCCAAAAACTTAAATGAACAGACTGAACAGATTGCCAAAATAATGTTCTGACTTTTATCTAAATTATTTGGTGATATCCCTCACAACAGTGCAACAGCACATGGGCCTAATGGCGAGAGTTTTTCCCTCAGCACGTAATGAAAGCTAATCGGACGTCTGATGACAGGTGGTGCTGACGGACAGCGCATGAGGGAAAGAAGTTGCAAACTTGATCGTGTTCGGTTTCGTCAGTCCAACGGAACACTTCTGGCTATAGAAAATGAATCTGTATTGCAACAAATCTAGTTAGGCCTAGGTCTATATAGGCTATTCAAGATATTTAATTTAGACAGAATCCTTTCAAGCCGTGCAGCATCAACGTGGTCATATAGCCTACTGTCTGCACTTGTTCCGTTGCCTGCTTCATAGCAGAGAAGGAATGGCTTGCTGTTGTTGAGGATTTGTAACGTGGATTATCGAAACTGAAGACTTGATTTCTTTTATTGATACCTTTTTGTTTGGTATAATTACGGACAATGCAAATAACTGATTTTTGTGACGTTCGGACATTTTTGGAAGGAATATAATCGAATTAGTCCCGCCGCTTGGGTTATTGTTTTTCGCGTGCATGTGGATGAGCATAGGCTATTGAATTTGATTGCAGCCTAATAGGCCTACTGAACAGTGGACTGAAATTGAAAATATGACAAAGAGTGGCATTTTTCTCGGGTGCTATGACTTCTTGCTTTGCAAGAAGACAGTCTCCTCACTCCACGGGCAAAAAGCACCATGGTCAGACCCTGGCGCGCATGTAGGCAGACATGAAAGACTCGGAATATCGGGAAAAATTAAGCACCACCAGCATGGACAGCTCCCCACGAGTCACTTATAATGGTTGGTCTTTTCCTGGGATTTGATTCATGTTGTTTGGGGGAAAATATTAAAATAGCCTTTGTAATGTTAAGAATATTTCCAAAGAGCCAAGATGGGGCTTAAGATCAATATGGGCCAGGTTTGTCTCCGTGCGTACACACACACACACACACACACACACACACACACACACACACACACACACACACACACACACACTCTCTCTCTCTCTCTCTCTCTCTCTCTCTCTCTCTCTCTCTCTCTCTCTCTCTCTCGCCACAGACCCACGCAAGTGCAAGACAAGTTTTCACCTCCTCGTGAAGTGTTTAGACCTGGCCTATTTAATGTCGCTGTAAATTGGTGTAATGTAGCAGAAAGTGCGAGACATTCGTTGGACTCGTTGCACGCAACAAGTTGTGAAATTATTTCTTAACGGTTTTAACCGCATCATTCGCGACTCTCGAGCAGTTTGAGAACTGAGAAGAATGAGAGAGAGAGAGGGCAGTGACTATACCATGTCACTGAGACTATGTATGTGTGCTGCGCCTACTGAATCCAAGTGCAGAAAAAACATATCCATATAGATTATTACATAATGCACCATGTTATTACATTTCCATCAAAAAAAAAAAGTTGCGGCCGCATTCCGTAATAAATTTCGCATTTTGTAATAATTTATTACAAGATGAGAAAAAAGTTATTACGAAATGCGTTCAAGAAATGTATTACGAAATGCGTAAATTATTACACAATGCGGCGATTGTCACCACATTATGTAATAATTTGTTACATTATTACATATTGCACCGTTATTACATAATGCGGCGTTACAGGCTGTGACTTACCCTCCATACTGGAACTATTTGAGGGAAGGAGCATCAGGAAGGCAAAGAAAATCTTGGCTGATCCTAGTCACCCCAACCATGAACTGTTTACTATGTTACCATCTGGGAAACGGTACAGAAGCCTGAAATCTCATACTACCAGACTCCAAAGTAGTTTCTTCCACCAAGCAATAAGATTACTGAATTCATGCTGAAGACAACAAGGCACTTTCTTTGCACTTTTTCCCCCCCCCCCCCCCCTCTTTTTTATTTTTATTTTTTAAATCTTTTTGAGGACACAAGAAAAACACAACAATTTTTACTCTTTATAGGCTTCAAACCTATAATAAGACGTAATAAACTAATCTTGAATCTGAATCTCATGCTGTGATGTAAGATACTGAAATCTTGTATCACTTGTATCTTAACAATGAGTTGCACTGTTAAAAATGGGTGCCAAAAACCAATGAATTAATGATGATGAAGTATGCGAAGTATGTTTGATATGAATCTTCACGGAGGACATACCTGTGCTGTGCTGGAGGCAACGGTAGTAATTGTGACAATGTTGCAATGATGGTGATAATGAGTAGTAATATCAGTATTCATAATAAGTGTATGTCTCTCTGTCTGTCTGTCTCTGTCTCTCTGTCTCTCTGTCTCTCTGTCTGTCTGTGTCTCTGTCTGTGCTTGTGTTCAGATCTTCACGGAGGACCTGCCGGAGGTGGAGGCATTGCCGCGTGACAAGGTGCTGGTGTTCCTGAAGGAGGGCTTCAAGGAGCTGGCCGCGCCCTATCTGGAGCACATCATCCACGTGTGGGACGAGACCGGGCCCGAGTTCCACAACGTGCTCATCCAGCTCTACCTGGAGCGGGTGCAGGCCCTCATGAAGGAGTACCTCAGCACTCTGCCCGAGGGTACGAGTCACACACACAATACAAACCTAAAAGCACTATTAAGCCCGATTCGGACGGGACTTTTATTACCTATGGACCCCCCGGTAATTCGGAATAATTACGGAGAATGTCTGAGTTCTTTGTCCTGTGCGAATGTGCCATGTCCGCGATTTGTGAGGTAATAATTCCGCCGCGAATTACCTACTGTATTTCGACGAAACTCAGAATGGGCAGAATGCAGTAATTTCACATGGGCGCGCCTTCTGCACCCCCTTGTTATGTCTGTCAATTGAGTAAATAACGGATGTTTATTTATCCCGTCCGAATGCGCCCCGAAAAATGACGGAGATCCGGGGGTAATTGCGAATTACCAGGGGTCCATAGGTAATATTTATCCCTACCTGGAGCACATCGTCCACGTGTGGGACGAGACCGGGCACGAGTTCCACAACGTGCTCATCCAGCTCTACCTGGAGCGGGTGCAGGCCCTCATGAAGGAGTACCTCAGCACTCTGCCCGAGGGTATGAGGAGTCACACACAGCCGTCGTGGCCTAGTGGTTAGAGAGTTGGTCTTTCAATCTAGGGCAGTGGTTCCCAACCTTTTTCAACTTGGGGCCCACTCGAAATTGTCAAAAATGTTCGGGGCCCACCTCTGACCCAATTAAGAATAAAACTTAAATAAATCAACAGTAGCACACACCAAAATATGATTTTTATTTTTAGAAAATGATTTCAAGGCCCACTTGGAATACCTTCAGGGCCCACCAGTGGGCCCCGGCCCATAGGTTGGGAACCACTGATCTAGGGGTTGCTGGTTCGAATCTCCCCCTGACCTCTCCCAACATTTCCATCCATGGCTGAAGTGCCTTTGAGCAAGGCACCTAACCCCACATTGCTCCAGGGACTGTAACCAATACCCTGCAAAATAATAGTTGTAAGTCGCTTTGAAATGAAAGCGTCAGCTAAGTGTAATGTAATGTAATGTAACATACAAACCTAAAAGCACTATTAAAATGTGCATTGACCGTCTTGGTTCCTCAATTGTGCCACCTTTAGTCTATTAGTTGATCTGCGGTATCTGAACTAATACCCCTCCATTCTCTTTCCCTTTCCCTGTATGGTTGTGTCTTTCTCTCTCTGTCTGTCTCTGCCTCTCTCTCTCTCTCTCTCTCTCTCTCTCTCTCTCTCTCTTTCTGTCGCTCTCTCTTTCTCTCACTGACTCTCTCTTTCTCTCATTCACTCTCTCTCTCTCTCACCCTCTCTCCCGCTGCCCCCCTCCCTCTCTCTCTCGCTCTCTCTCTCTCTCTCTCTCTCTCTCTCTCTCTCTCTCTCTCTCTCTGCTCTCTCTCTCTCTCTCTGCTCTCCGTGTTCTGTAATAGGAGTGCCTGCGGTGGCTGCAGGGCGTGAGGTGGGCCAGCTGGGAGAGTTCCGGAACAAGTTGCTGAGCTTCCTGGAAGTCTCCAGCCACTACGAGCCGGGACGCCTCATCAGCGACTTCCCCTTCGATGGTGAGTTCACACCCATTCAGACATACGTTTCATACGTACATACATTTAGCTGCTGTGTTTCGTGTCAAATTACATTCCAAATCAACAGTTTCGGTAGGGACACAGACACTCGAACTTTGCCATTTATTCCTATGAGAGAGGCGAAGGCAAGCGAAAGCAAGCGAACAGGAGCGAAATTATGAAAGAAAGTTTCATGTTATGCACGTCCCTACCGTTAGAATGCATGAAACCTTCCTCACATATCTGTAACAGTCTCATATGTAGAGGTATGAGTGGGCCTTTAGAGGTGCTCGGGCCTGTCGGCTTAGCTACCAACCCAGTACCACGGTTGCCAGATGAGGCTGATGATTTCCAGCCCAAAATATGCTCAAAACCCGCAAGAAGCACTAAATCCCGCCCAATTTCAATCCTATGGGAAAAATTGGGCAGGTTTTCCTGCAAAATGCCATTTTTACCCACAGACGGCCATCCAAAGCAGCCCAATTGGGCGGGAAACAGCCCAATCTGGCAACACTGCCCAGTACAACGTGTTGCAGTAGAGCCCATAGGGGTTAGGGTGGGCTGTGCTAACAGCTTACTGGTATCATACTTCTACGAAGCAGCAAATCTCAACAAAACACCTTGGGACCCCTGTCAGTACATCCAAACACACACACACACACACACACACACACACACACACACACACACACACACACACACACACACACACACACATACAAACACACACACAAACACACACACACCACCCTGGATTCCCTTTAGCGGTTCTCACTGCCTTTTTTAATCAGCTTCATGTGATACATGTGTACAGTTACCTATTGTTTGTGATGCTCACAGTAAGCTCATTGTGCTGAGTCACAATGCGGCTGCTTCAAGCCTTCCATTTAGCTACAGGGAGGTGTCATATGGACTTGGTTAGCTATTAGGGATGCAAATTATCGATCAATTCATTAATCATTAGTTGATAGTCTTACCGATCGACTTACGATTAATTGATAAGCTGCGTTTCCCCCCCGCAATCTCAATGTTTCTTGGAAAAAAAAACTACTAAATCTAAAAATTTTAATCAAATATTGAGATAAAATATCACATTTAAATTAATTCTATTTCAATTATTTTATCCAAAGGTGATTTAAATATTCCCACTATTCACACCCCTCTTCACACACACTCTTCACATGCCCATTTCACCTGGGTCTCTTGTCAGTTGAATTGTCGATTAATTGCGATTAATGTTTTTTTAATCGATTAATGCATTGATCGATGAAAGTCGATTAATCGTTTGCATCCCTATTAGCTATTCAAATGTTTGGGCCTTGATATCAAACGTCTATGTGGATCAAGCTTTGAAGGCTGTAGGTATTGTCCTCATTAGAAGGACTAAACTAAACATCATGTCAAGATGTTCATGAAGAGGGCATGTTAAGTATTATCACCCAATTCAAACCTTCTCCCTTTGACTACGCCGTCGGGCTGTTGGAATGCTTCCGCCTCGTCCATTATTTTCAATGATATCGGGACACCTCGTCAGCTATTATTCCTTACTTCTTATCACATTGTCTTGTTCTGAATCACTTTTTGTTGTACATAACCATAGTAATCCACATGTGTATAACCCAGTGGTCTATGCTCCAGGCTAAACACTGGATTGGACTTGGACATGTAATTTGACAGGAATTACATTGTATTGAGCATGTGTGAAAAATACACGTGTGTTTCTGAATCGGTGTTTTACATTTGCAATTGTCTTTGTGTTTTCTATGTGTGCATGCGTGTGTATTTTAAATGTGTGCATGCATGCATGTGTGTGTGTGTGTGTGTGTGTGTGTGTGTGTGTGTGTGTGTGTGTGTGTGTGTGTGTGTGTGTGTGTGTGTGTGTGTGTGTGTGTGTGTGTGTGTGTGTGTGTGTGTGTGTGTGCGCGTGTGTGCGCGTGTGTGTGCGTGTGCGTGTGTGTGTGTGCGTGTGTGTGCGTGTGTGTGCGTGTGTGTGTTCTCTTGTGTGTGTGTGTGTGTTCTCTTGTGTGTGTGTGTGTGTGTGTGCGTGTGTGCGTGTGTGTGTGTGTTCTCTTGTGTGCTTGCGTGCACGCGTGTTTGCTTTATGTGTGTGTGTGTGTGTGTGTGTGTGTGTGTGTGTGTGCGCGCGTGTGCGCGCGTGTGTGTGCGCGCGCGCGTGTGCGTGTGTGTGTGTGTGTGCGTGTGTGTGTGTGTGTGTTCAGGTCTGCTGGAGGAGCGTGCTCTGCTGCTGGGCCGTATGGGGAAACATGAGCAGGCGCTCTTCATCTACGTGCACATCCTCAACGACACACACATGGCCGAGGAGTAAGCAGCGCACACACACACACACACACACACACACACACACACACGTGCACATCCTCAACGACACACACATGGCCGAGGAGTAAGCAGCGCGCACGCACGCACGCACGCACGCACACACACACACACACACACTAGACTTTGTTTCTTCCTCAACGACACACACATGGCCGAGGAGTAAGCAGCGCACACACACACACACACACACACACACACACACACACACACACAGCCAAGGGCCATCATAGATTTTCAACAACACACATGGCCGAATCAGTACATCCTCAACCACACACACACACACACACACACACACACACACACACACACACACACACACACACACACACACACACACACACACACACACACACACACACATTCTCAGCCACACACACACACACACACACACACACACACACACACACACACACACACACACACACACACACACACACACACACACACACACACACACACACACACACACACACACACAGAGCCAAGGCCCATCATAGATTTTCAACAACACACATGGCCGAATGAGTACTGTACACACAATCCTCAATGAACCACACATCTTCAACATATGGTCAGGAGTCAGTATCACACACACACACACATCCTTAACGACATACACATACAGTACATCCTCAACCACACACACACACACACACACACACACACACACACACTCAATGACACACACACGGTCGAGGACTGAGTATCGCATGCATATTGGCCACAGATATCTGTCTGACGTTAAATTATTAGTTAGGAAATGGATCGCACACAGTTTTTCTTCTTTTCTTGTTGTTTTCTTTTTATTTTAACATTGCAGGGACTGACATGACAGACGTTTCAGCTGCACAGAGCCTTCTTCAGTGTCACACCAGGCTCTGTGCAGCTGAAACGTCTGTCATATCAGTCCCTGCAATGTTAAAATAAAAAGAAAACAACAAGAAAAGAAGAAAAATTGAGTGTGATCCATTTCCTACTACTAGATTACTTCAGAGACGCACCAACAAGACGGAAGAGCGCGGTGTGTGGAAAATAACCTTGTGACATTAAATGATTAAAATGCAACCTTCTCTCTTGGCTTTCTTACTGTTTGCTGCAAAAGCCAAACGGTACGAAACATTTTGTTGAATAGTAGAGTAGTCAGGGCCCTAAATTAACCTTTTTCACCACCAGCCAAAATGAGGAGTAGATGTAAATCTTAGAAGCCATACACACGCTCACTAATGGGTCAAAATGGCTAGTACGTTGGTCTTTCTTACCAGCCAAACTGAAATTTCACCACCATTTGGCCAGTTGACTGGTGTTAATTTAGAGCCCTGAGAGTAGTAGAGTAGAGTAGAGTAACTTTATTAATCCCCAGGGGGAAATTCAGGTATCCAGTAGCTTACATAAATACACAAATAAACAAATGCCCACATGGACATTTCAAGACACAAATAACACAGGAATAGTCAGGGAGGGGAAAATAAAAATAAAAATAGTAAAGAATGTTTTAACATGAGCAACAACAGGCTTTATAAAGTTTATATTTTTTGCAGCTCAAGCACAGTGTGCTGATAAGCCGTTTTCTGCTGTCTGCTATTGTTGTCTAGCACCTGCAACAGCTCATTTGGATGTGCACACTCACACGACCAGGCAACGCTAACATTAGCAACAACACATAAATAAAAGTCCCGAATGGACATGTCATAATAATAATAAAGACATTTTTAATTATACTTTTTGGAGTGCCTTGGTGAAGAAAAGTTTTTTTTTTCTCTTTTCAAGCAACCTTTTTGACATTGAACCTTGAACCAAAGAGCACCCACAAGAATACTTTTTTCATCTTTCTAAAGGGACTGAGCACGCCTCTGACGTCCAAACATAAATAACTATATACAGTAAAATGAGCAAAACATTTGTGTCTGAGTCCCTGCTTCTCTCTCTCTCTCTCTCTCTCTCTCTCTCTCTCTCTCTCTCTCTCTCTCTCTCTCTCTTTCTTTCTTTCTTTCTTTCTTTCTTTCTTTCTTTCTTTCTTTCTTTCTTTCTTTCTTTCTTTCTTTCTTTCTTTCTTTCTTTCTTTCTTTCTTTCTTTCTTTCTTTCTTTCTTTCTTTCTTTCTTTCTCTCTCTCTCTCTCTCTCTCTCTCTCTCTCTCTCTCTCTCTCTCTCTCCCCTGTTCCCCTCAGGTACTGCCATAAGCATTATGATCGTCTGGCAGAAGGCAGCAAGGATGTAAGTATTAGCATGCCGCAGGAGACACGGGTTGCACGCACACGCACACACACACAAACACACACACACACACACACCATACCTTTTTAATTCGTTTGGTGTAGCACCTGCTGAAGTTTCTATCACGGATGTGCATACCCTTCTTCACTACAAGATGTAGTCCACTCTCCATCGTCTGTGCTGAGGAGTCCAGGCCAGAGTAGATGTAGTGTTGGAGTGCGTTACAATATGCGACCTTGCCTCCTCCACTTGTGCTTGTCTCCTCGCCCCGCTTCCTGGCCCCTCCTCCATGGAGAAAACCATAAAGTTTCCCAGCTGTCAGACTAGCCACAACAACACTTGAGGGAACTGTTTTTCATTCACCATCCCAATTGCAAATGAGAAAAAGAGTTTACAATTGGGCTTTTGCAAGATATTGAAATATAATGCTGTGGTCAGTGATGTCATCATGACATATTACTTCCTGGTACGAGGAGACAAGCACAAGTGGAAGAGGCAAGGTCGCATATTATAACGCACTCTTGGACTGCACGCCAGCGAGCTCCCTTTAATCCGGTCTAAATGGCTTAAAGAGAGCTCGATGGTGTGCGCTCTCAGCATTACAGCATTACCTCTACTTGACCTAACGTCTTGACCTTGCACCTGTCTTAGCTTAACTTGTACGCGTGTGATACTTGACTGTGTGAAACTTGTAGTGTCCAGACAGACACACGTAAGGGTACGGGCTGGAGTCCAGCAAGGCGCACACATGAATGAGCATGTGTGTAGTAGGTAGTAGGTACACATGGGTGCACCTGTCCCCGCTGTCTACAGGACCTGGGTCATTTCATGTGAAATCAGACACTTTGGGACCCGACCGCAATCATACTTGCTGTGCCTGTTTTCGTAGCAAGGTAGCACCCCAGAACTGCATTTGTGTGAATCTGACACCAATATTAAGGGAGAAACAGACTAGGAAAGGTTTACATATGAGGGTAGGACACTATACATTCAGCCTTGATTATATCAGTCAGTGTAAGTCACAAAAAGATGTCTGAGGTGTTGTTTGAAAGCTCTTTTCTGGCTCCAGTCATTGAAAAGCATTGAAAAGCATTGAAATATGTGTCGGTCGGTTACCAAAGTGTCTGATTTCACGTGAAATGACCCACCTGTCTCCTCCATAAGAAGCAAATACATACATATTTGGTTGCCTTTATTTACTCACTGTGTAGTCTGCTGTCTGTTGTTAGTGGAGTGCAGGCACATTAAAATACATACTCTATGTGTGCAAAAGAAGAGTTTTTTTATATTTTATAATATATCCATTTTCAAAAATATTTTTATTGTGTATCTCAGTTAAAATCAGTGTTTTTGATTCTTGTGTTTTGTGTGTAAATATCAGAAGACATTGACCCAGCTCCAGTTGCCCCGATGCCATCTTAGGATTTGTAAAAATAAAATAAGATTTAAAAAAATGTTGTTAATCATTTTTCTAGAAATTCATAGTGGTTTTAGGAAAGAGCTCTTCAAATGTATGTGTCTAATGTGTGTGTTTGTATGAGCCATATGTCTTGGTGCACCTGCCTCCCCTACCCCCTTCCCGCAGGTGCACTGCCTGAATAGATTACATTACATTGCATTTGTCAGACGCTTTATAACCAAAGCGACTAACAAACGGGGACATAATCATACTAGCCAAACTAAACTACAGTACACACACACACACACACACACACACACACACACACACACACACACACACACACACACACACACACACACACACATACAGTACATAGCCTACATATCATGTTAAGAGTCTGGCCTGGGGCTAGGGCAGCTCAAAATATTAGCCCAGTAGATAGTCAAGAAAGAGGAGAGTCTTTACTTGCTTCTTGAAGGCTCCTCCACTTGTGCTTGTCTCCTCGTACCAGGAAGTAATATGTCATGATGACATCACTGACTACAGCATTACATTTCAATATCAATTGTAAAGCCTTCTTCTCATTTGCAATTGGGATGGTGAATGAAGAACAGTCCCTCAAAAGTTGTTGTGGCTAGGCTGACAGCTGGGAAACTTAATCGGTTTCTCCACGGAGGAGTGGCCAGGGGGTGGGGAGAGGAGACGAGCACAAGTGGAGGAGGCAAGGTCGCATATTGTAACGCACACCATATCTGATGTGTGTGTTTGTGTGTATGTACCTGTGTTTGTTGCAGGTGTACCTGTCGCTGCTGCGCATGTACCTGTCCCCCCCGGACGTGCACTGCCTGGGGCCCATCAAGATGGAGCTGTCGGAGCCCCAGGCCAACCTGCAGGCGGCGCTACAGGTGCTCAAGCTGCACCACAGCAAGCTCAACAACACCAAGGTGAGTCGTCACGTCACGCAATGTTACGCCACCAGGGCTGTACATTTACTCTTCTCATCACCAGCCAAAATGGCTAGTACAGGGGTTCCCAACCTATGGGCCGGGGCCCACTGGTGGGCCCTGAAGGTATTCCAAGTGGGCCTTGAAATCATTTTCCAAAAATAATAATCATATTTTGGTGTGTGTTGCTGTTGATTTATTTGAGTTTTATTCTTAATTGGGTCAGAGGTGGGCCCTGAACATTTTTGACAATTTCGAGTGGGCCCCAAGTTGGAAAAGGTTGGGAACCCCTGGCCTAGTCCATGTTCATCCTACTAGCCAAACACACACTCACTAATGGGTTAAAGTGTCTAGTAAGTTGGTCTTTTCTACCATCCAAACTGATTTTTCGCCAGCATTTTTACTTTTTCATTGGCTGGTTTTAATTTAGAGCCCTGCCCGCCACTAATAATCAGGGAGACAGACTGTGTGTTCCAAACTCCACTCTGTATACTGAGCTTGAGTGCACTTTCTGCCTTCAGAGAGTAGAGTAGGCGCAACATTTGAGGGTGTCGTGTTCAAATCACGTTCTGTCTGTTGCACAATTACGTTGTAGCGCTCACAGTGGTCCCAGTTAGAAAGCATACTACGGACCTTTTATATAGGGGAGAGACAGAGCACTGGAGTATTGATAATAGATAGGTCTTATATAACGCTTTCATGACACTCAGAATCACTTTCATAAATACATCGGGGGTAACAGGGAATGGAGAAGTGAAGAGAGAGAGTGTGCCTTATATAGTGCAGGGTTTCCGCCACATTCATTTCACCGTGGCGGGCCGCCACGCCTTCGCTATGCCCCGCCACCCCTCAGAAAATTTCGGAGTCCTGTCAGGGTTCTAGCAAGCGCAAACTTGCGTTGGGCTACGGCCCATTACGCTATGATTTTGAACCGCTTACACAGTAACGGCGTCCTGTCTGTATTTATTTGTACAATAAAGACAGATCAATGTCAGTGGGGTATCGCCCTTCTGCCAAACTTGACACTTTTCCGTGGATTTTTGACGGTTTTTAGTCATCTCTGTGAGCTCTGCGTTAGATTTCAGCGATATCTCTCAGCGCTATACAGGGTCGGAAATGGCACCTTGGGTGGCACGCGACGGCATGAGTTATGTCCAAAAGTAGCCTATAATTTGTGTTTGCTAAAAGCCATCACTGTAAAACTAGTTCACAATTAAAAGCAAATAGAAAGGAAATATGCTGCTTTTTATTGAGCTAGGCCTACTGCGTAAAGTTTTTTGATCTGCCATCATGTTACGTGCGCTAAGAAACATCATCCAAATCTGACCGAGAGAACTGTTAGACTAACCATGCATGCCCACTTCGAGTAGTTCCAAATGTGGAAGTTGTTATAAGCCTAAGCTCTCTGCGTGTCTAAGCAGTGATACTCGTGATTTATTATAAAATAAAAAGGGAGAACCGCAACAAACGCGGTAAACAAAAGGGTCGGAAATGGCACCTTGGGTGGCACGAGACGGCATGAGTTATGTCCAAAAGTAGCCTATAATTTGTGTTTGCTAAAAGCCATCACTGTAAAACTAGTTCACAATTAAAAGCAAAGAACTATTTGATTTCCTCCATTTACTTAAGACCTGATGTAAAGCAGGAGGAATTTTCTACCAAAGACAGGAAATATGCCGCTTTTTAGCCATTGAGCTACTGCGTAAAGTTCCTTGATCTGCCATCATGTTACGTGCGCTAAGAAACATCATCCAATTCTGACCGAGAGAACTGTTAACCATGCGTGCCCACTTCGGATTGTTCCAAATGTCGAAGTTGTTATAAGCCTAAGCTCTCTGCGTGGCTAAGCAGTGATAGTCTTGAGTTATTAAAAGGGGAGAACCGCAACAAACGACACATTGCGTTCAAAGTTTAAAGAAAGAAAAATCAGCGTGCTGCCACAGCGTTTAGGCTACGTTAAATGATAATAGGCTACATATGTGGGTCTTGATATGACAAAATGATGTCCATATGCTTCATCATCTTTGAAAATAACCGTTCAGTAAAACGTGTTCACTCGTTCCGACTGTCCTGCTTAATTCTGTTATAGCTTCTGCAGTGCAGACACGTGTCATCCAAAAATCCTATTATTCCCCCTTGTGTCCGTGCACAAAGCAAAACGCTGTGTCTCTCAAAATCTGTTGTTCATTTAACATAAAATAACGGTATCCTTGCACTTCCGGTTTCCGGCCATGGCAGGTGGCTGCGAGTAAAGTCAGCTCTCGACTCAACCTGGTTTTAAAAGTTCTCCCGCGGTTAGAATCAATGATTTTCTAGAATTGAAAGTTGGAAATTAAAGCGGGGAACTTTGCAAGGAGGTGAAAGATGGGAAAGACGACGAAAGCGAAGGGAGCCACGGCAGGAACACCACCGCACCAAAGTGATAGCGAGCAAGCAACGCATGGTGAGACCAGTCAAGACATTATGGCCGAAATAAGAGAAATGATGCAAGGTATGCTCTCGGAGCTGAAATTCGAGCTAAAGTCGGAAATCAGAGCGCTCAATTCAACTCTGCAAACGTTTCGCAAGGACATTTCAGAGCTACAAGAAAGAGTGTCTCAGGTCGAGGAATTTCACACCACGGCTAACGAAGCTATACGTCTACTTCTAGCTGATAGGATCCGCCTGCGTGACAAAGCTACTGATCTGGAACGTAGGTCGCGGAGGTGCAACATTCGGATATATGGTTTGCCCGAAGACACAGAGGGCGGCTCAATGATCGATTTTTTGGAGCAGTTTCTCACGGAAAATTTAGCTTGGCCAGAGAATGAGCCTCTCCAAATCCAGCGCGCACACAGAGCAGCTAAACAGAAGCCTGAGGCAGGAAAGCCTCCACGCTCCATTGTCGCGTGCTTTCAGCAATTCAGAGTGAAAGAAAGTGTGCTGTCGCTGGCTTGGCAAAGTAAGGTTTTTATTGAGGACATTCAAATTTATTTTGACAATGATTATGCACTCGAGGGTCTAGAAGCGCAAAGCCTACAAGGAGATCAAGAAAGCTCTCAAGGTGAAAGGGATTCGCTTCCAAACGCCACACACCAAGATGCGTGTTCACTGGGGCACCGGAGCAGAGGTCTACAACAGCGCGAGAGAGGCAGCGAAGGCACTAAACAAGAGAGGCATCGCGGTGCCGGTGCCAACCGAGGAAGATCCAGGCACACGACTGACGAAGCTGATCGACTGCTCAGGATGGCAACGTGCAGGCAACGACACCGCGGCGAATGCGAGGGAGAAACTGCAGCGATACAGAAGAGTATCAGACTAGGAGGATAAATGAGCATCTTAAAGGGCCAGCTCTGAAAATCGGCTTATAGTTGCCCGACCCCTTTTACTCCCCAAGTTCTTTTTTCTCCTTTTCCCCATTGATCATAATATTTCAGTATGGATCACAACCAGGTAGAGTAATGAGGAAACCTTGGACACTGTTGGACATTGGTGGGTTTTTACCACTAAAGGGAGCCCCATCTTCAGTTGGGTTAACCTCTCCTCTCCTTCCAGCAGGAGATAGAGGGAGTCTACTTTTTCCCTCACTAATGGAAGTCTTTTTTGGTTGCTGTTCAGTAGCAAGTTTATGTCTTTTTTGTTTTCATTTTCTTTTTATTTTTGTCATGTTAATAGGGGAAGTGATTATTATTATAGGAGGTAATGTTGAAGTGCTAGAATCTGGTCATGGTGCTCTAAGTAGACAATTTAGAAGATACCAGTAATTTAAAATATGGTTAAGATAATTTCCTTTAATGTCAATGGCCTTCTCAGTCCTGTTAAACGCACCAAAGTTCTGGCAAAACTCAAAAAAGAAGGCATTGACATAGCCTTTTTACAGGAAACTCATATGTCAGACACAGAACACCTGAATCTCAAAAGATATGGTTTTAGGCATGTCTATTCAGCATCTAATGGTTCAAAACATAACAGGGGGGTCGCTATTTTGATCTCAGGCTCTGTGGTGTATGAACACTTATCAGCGATTAAAGATAAAGAAGGGAGGTTTATTCTGATTAAGGGAAAAATAAATGGTTTTCTCTATACTTTATACAATGTTTACATTCCACCAGGTACAAAATCACATTTCTACCAACAGATAATAGATAAGGCAGTCACACAAACTCAGGGAACCTTGATCTGTGGAGGGGATTTTAATATAACTTTATTTCCAATGCTCGACTCCTCTAACAGGCGGAACTCTCAATCTAAGAGGCTAATTAAAAAGTTTCTTGACATCACCTCAGAGGTGGGGCTGATAGACATATGGAGATTTCACAACCCCTCAGTCCGAGACTATACCCATTATTCGTCTCCCCATTCTTCTTATTCTAGAATCGACTATTTCTTCATGTTTGGGAAAGACTCTACTAAGGTAAATAGCTGTCATATTGGAACTATGGACCTCTCAGACCATTGTCCTGTTTATATGTCAGTGACAGGGGCCCTACGAGATAGCCAGCGAATATGGAAACTTAATTCCTCTATATTAAATAAGACCACGGTTGAGCAATTTAACAAAGACATTCTAAATTACTTAAAGGATAATGATAATGATACAGTTTCTCCTCCAATTCTATGGGATGCCTGTAAAGCAGTTATGAGAGGTAAGGTGATTGCTGTCACTTCAGCTCTAAAGAAGGAAAGGAATAAACGCCTTAGTGACCTCCAAATAAAACTTAAAAACTAGAGATAGATCACAAACTCACCCAGAACCCTATCATGGAGGAGGAGATAAAAAGGATAAGAAATGAAATAAACAGTATAATGGAATTAGAGATACAAAAGAAATTAATGTTCACTAAACAAAAATATTATGAAGGCGGCGGCAAATATGCTAAACTACTGGCTTATAAACTTAAAAAACAAGACGCAGAATCTTCCATTTTTAAAATAAGGGACCCCAAAACAAAAAACATTTTAGTAGAACCAATAGAAATTAGAAGATGCTTCAAGGATTACTATGCAGACTTATATTCTCAACCACAGGTCGACAATGATGACAGATTAATCTCTATACTCCAACTACTTGAGCTACCATCTGTGTCGGAGGATCAAAATTCAAATCTGAAGCTACCTATTTCAACAGAGGAAATCACATCAGCTATTGGAAGATTAAAGGCTAATAAATCTCCAGGTGCTGATGGGTTTACATCAGAATGGTATAAAAATCTCAAAGGGTCCTTGACACCTATCTTATTGAAGACCTTCAATTGGGTTATGGAGAAGGGTGAAATCCCCCTGTCATGGAGGGAAGCCATCATTTCTGTTTTACCTAAGGCTGGAAAGGACAAGCTCAATTGTTCCAATTATAGACCAATTAGCGTACTCAATATTGATTACAAACTATTTGCTTCTATTATTTCCAAAAGATTAGAGAACATTTTACCAAGCGTAATACATCTAGACCAAACAGGCTTTGTGACGTCACGTCAGACCCAAGACAATATTAGACGTTCACTCCAAATTATCAGACACATAAAACAAAACAAAATAGCTGCCATGCTCATTAGCATCGATGCTCATAAAGCTTTCGACTCTGTCCGTTGGAAATTCCTGTTCACAGTTATGAAGAAATTTGGTTTTAATACTCAGATAATTAAGATCCTAGAAGCCCTTTATACCAAACCCAGAGCCAGATTAAAAATCAATGGGGTGCTTAGTGATTCATTTCACCTGGAAAGATCCACTAGGCAAGGATGCCCATTGAGCCCCCTGTTATTTGCCCTTTTTATAGAACCCTTAGCACAATGGATAAGACAAAATGACTCAATCACAGGCGTACAACTGGGCTCAAAAGAACAGAAATTGGCCCTTTTCGCGGACGATGTCCTCATTTACCTTACTGATCCCACAAACTCCCTTCCAAGTTTAATGTCAGTCTTAGAAGAATATGGGTCCTTCTCAGAATACAGGATAAATACACAGAAAACCCAGGTGCTAAAATTCTACTATGAGCCTCCACACTCCCTACGTTCAAGCTACCAGCTTGACTGGGACAAAGAGTGTATTAAATATCTTGGTATTACCATACCCTCTGACCTAACCAAACTACAAGAGTCTAACTATGGTCCCCTTAGGGCAATCATTATAGATGACATAAATAGATGGAGCAAGATTCCTTATCTAAATATCTATTCACGCATAGATATAATCAAAATGAATATATTGCCACGATTTCTGTATGTATTCCAATCTATACCCATAGATAAACCCAACCACTACTTCATAGAATGGGACAAACTTCTAGCAAGATTTGTTTGGGCAGGGAAAAAACCCAGAGTGAGATTTAAAACGCTTCAGCTAGCCAAAGATAGGGGTGGACTTGCCCTCCCCAGTCTCTGTGACTATTATAAGGCTGCCCAACTCCGATTTCTGGTAGGATGGTGTAATCCTAGTTATGAGTCAAGATGGAAAGATATTGAATGTTCCTTGAGTAAGAAATACCCTCTGGGTATGCTAATAGGGGATTGTTCTCTTGTCAATCAAATTACTGATCTGGGGAACCCCTGGATAACCTGTTCACTAGATATTTGGAATAATGTAACAAAGAAACATAGTATTAGACAGAATATAGGTATTCTTAAATGGTTTGCATATGATTTAAGCTTTGCACCTAGTGTGCAGGATAAGCATTTCCTTGTTTGGACTGATAAAGGCCTTTCAACATACAGCTCATTAGTCAATGACCAAGGTCAAGTGTATAGCTTCCAACATTTGAAAGACACATATGGGCTGGCGAATCAGGACTTTTTCAGGTATTTACAGATCAGGGACTATATCTGCAAAAAATTCCCCAAAAGAGAAGGAAAAATAGAAAAGACAATTATAGGTATATTCTTGGAAGCAATAAAGGGTGTCAAGTGCAAAAAGATAATTTCCAGACTCTATGCTTCTATTACATCTATGACAAAAAACAACACTGTGTCAACCAAGTCGAGATGGGAAAAGGAGACTAAGTTAGATTTAACCCAGGAGGAATGGGAGAGGATATGCTCTTATCAATGGAAGACAACAAGCTCCCCCCAATGGAGATTCTATAGTTGGAAAAATATTATCAGATTCTTTTGCACACCGGCACAGAAAGCCAGCTTTTCCACACAAACAAACTGTTGGAGATGCTGTGGTTGTGATCACGCTGATCATTACCACATATTTTGGGACTGCCCCTCCATGACTCCCTTTTGGAAAGGGGTACATAGTGACCTGCAGGAGGCATTACGCATGGAAATCAACCTGGACTTTAAAACCATGTACTTGTGCGATCTTGAAGACCTGGACTGTGGTAAAGTGGTGAAATATCTGCTGAGGGTTTTGCTGGTGGCAGCAAAGAAGGCCATAACAAGGAGGTGGCTCCAAAAGGACCCACCTAGTATAAATGAATGGATAGATGTGGTGTACGAAGTGTTTAAAATGGAAAGGATTACCTTTGTAATGAAAAACCAACAAGATAAGTTTAATCATGACTGGATGATATGGCTTTACTTTGTGGCACGTAAGAGACCAGATTTTATTTAAAGATCTTGTTTTTATTTTCCTCCTCAGAATGGAAATACTCATTGTTTTCGTGTAACTCCCCTGGTTCCATGTGGTTACTTTTCTTTGTTTTTTGTTTTTTGTGTTTTTTTCTCCTTAAGTGGAGAACACTTGTGCTTTAAGGAAAAAAAAAATCAATAAAAATTTAAATTACAAAAAAAATAAATAACGGTATCCTTGCACGTCCTTCCAGCGGTCTAGTAAAGTTTTTGACTTTCGGCGTCCCTCTCGCTGTTATCCACATGCGTTTTAAATTAACCCTTGAAGCGCCGCGGCAACAGGGACTGTAGGCTTCAGTAGCTATTGAATTGGGCTTTTGGGCTGAACATCTACCATTGAAAACACTGAAATATGAGAGCTATAATACATTTTCACAGTCAACATTTAAATGTAGGCCTGAAATAACTGGCTATGGTGTGCTTTTGATTAGGCTAGCCTATGTTAAATTTCCAAATAGCCTATCCATTCATATTTTTCATTCATTTTATTGTGTGACTTTTTGTTTCATTAAATATCATTTGTAGGCCTCCTTAAAAGTGTTGTAGGCCTACTGCAATATAAAGACACCTGCTGTTTCTTTATATTGCTGTTATAAAAAAGTTTTTACAGAAGGCACAGTCTTTGCATCTATGGTTACATAAGGAGAGAGTTTGGGTCCTAGGCAGCAGCCAGATCAACTGTAAGACTATTATAACACATTGGTGTGATACATCATTGGTTCCCAACCTGGGGGCCGGGCCCCCAGGGGGTCTCCTTGGTTGGCGGGGTCCTGCCACCGCCCCTTCAAGAAAATCCTGGGGGAAACCCTGTAGTGGCCCTTATTTCCTCTGAAGAAACAAATAATTATATAAATTATAACTAAATATTACAGTGTATTTTGCAAACATTACAATGAACTTAAATGCTGATGATGAGGATGATACAAGCGAAAGCATTTTCCATGAACCTTTGGCATCTCTTCTCGCGTGCCACATGGGAATTAACCTACAAACATCCTCAAAAACAAATGAATGATTTATTATGGCTGTTGCTGTGTAGCTACGGTATGTATCCCATTTCTTATTCTTACTCTTCCTTCACCTACCCCCAGGGATGCTGACAAAGGGGGGGACAAAGGGGTCATTTGCCTCGGGCCCAGAGAGAGAGAGGGGGCAGGCCCCAGAGATGGGTGTTCATCATTCCATTGTATGCATTCGGTGGGGGCCCCATTAGATGACTTTGCCCTGGGCCCTGTGAAAGCTGTCAGCGGCCCTGCCCTCACCTACCCCCCATTCAACCCCGCCCATTCAACCCCTCCCCCCCGCTGTCTTCCCCCGCTCCCCAGAGTGTGAGAGGGGAATAGAAGGAGTGCAAACGCATTCCCCCTAAGAAATGAAACGAGACACCGCTTGATCAGTGTTGCGTCATTGCATGGTAGTCATCCTTTGCAGCAACAACACTGACTTGCTTACATCTGACTTGCTTACATCACAAGATGCATGCCGAACGTCGTCAAGTTTGTCACCCGTGATTGCTGGGTTGTTTCCACTTTTTAAATGATGTCGGGGTGAAGCTCTGACTGCAATGCATGACCTCTGTTTGGCTGTGATCCTGCCCATGATGCAACTGATCATTCTTGTTTCTGTTCATCTGTTTTGCATCCCCTTTTGCTGGTTACTCTGGGTTACTGTAGCTTTTAGCGTGCATACACATTTTTGTTTGTATTTGTTTGTTGTGTTTCGAGAGCATACAAGGAGTAATGATTGTTTAATTGTTGTGCAAAAAGATGTGGGTAGGTTAAGTATGTTTTTCACTGAATGAATACATGTTTGTGAAATGAAATGAAATCCTAGATGTGTTTTCCAGCAATTTTCACTTTTCCGTGGGAAACCTTTTGATGTTCCAGAAAAGGGATGTGACGGGGATGTTGGCTTAGGCATCCGATGCTGAGAAATTCCTCATACCTCTGTGTTTGAAGTGCAGTCCTGAGGGACAAAAGGGGGGGAAAAAACTGAGTTTCATGGGCTATGTAGGCCATAGTCTGTAGTTCCGTTCTGTTAATTCAATGTAGAACTAAGTCACAAAAAGAAAGAAAGATGCGGGACTAGGGAACACTGGCTAATATTTCTTTCCGAGTTTTATCAAAGCTAAAGGTGCACCGCTCCCTGACGTCAACACATTTAATTAACAGAGAAGGAGGCTCAGGGCAACAAATCAGGACTGATCTGTAAAACTTTTAATTTGGAATTCTTACTTTTTTCCCCCGAAAGATCCTCATTTGGAAGCACTTGTAGAGAGAGAACTCTTCACATCGAAGTCGCATTTTTATACACCGTTTTATATCAAACGAGCGTCTTCATTAAGCCACTCAGCGTGAGGTGAGATCATATCGCTAGTGGTGCTTTGCTGTGGTCACTGTGTGTTTCTTTTCACATGGATGTGGGTTAACGACACACAGATGTAATGCGTTTGGAGGCTAACATAAAATTTAAAAAACTCTACATCTGCTGACATAACCAGCCAGACTCATGGACCAGAGCCAGGGGAGTGGCTGCGGCGCGCGGCCCCAGTCATGTAACGGTAATGAGTGCTTGTTCAGTGTTGAAAGCCCCTTGCCCTATAAAAATACCTCATTTATTAGCACTACTTTTTTCCCCCTCTTTCTTTTTGCTTTTATTTCTTCTCTGTGGTTTGGTGGATTTGTATGCTCATTAAGTGAAAACCGTCGAGGGGCCCCATAAATTCAACATTTGTAGCTTTTTCTCATCATGGATATTGTCTCTTTCTGTTGTGGACATACTATTTCCATATTTTCTCCCTTACTTGAATACATTAAGATCTTGGACATCAAAACACTCCTTCCAGCATTGTTTTCCCTTTTTTCTGTACTCCTGCAATTGAATGGAATCAAAGGATTATATCTCCCCTTTGAGTCCATTGAAGGCTACAATGAAGTTGTTACATCTGTCTTGACATTTTTAGACTGGAGCCTCTATTCTTCCTGCTTTTCTCTCTTATATTCTCTTTTTTTTGCCTTCGGTCTTTCTTTGTCTTTGTCTCTTTTTTTTTCTTTTTCTTTTCTTTTATTCTTTCTTTTTTTCGTTCTTTCGTCATGATGTTTCTGTTCTTTTATTTCACTTGGCGGAGAGCTAGTGGAGAATCAGACATTGCCAGCAGTGCAGAGCAGAGCAGTCACAACAGAACACATGGCTACGTACACCTTCAGCCCACACGCGCCAGGTTACTACAGATCTCCTGCCCACACGCACCACGCCAGGCCCTCACTACAGAACTCCTGCCCACACGCGCTAGGCCAGGCCCTCACTACAGACCTGATACGGCATGCCAGGCCCCCACGCCACACTATATTTTTTTATATGTATATATATATATATATTTTAGGGGCTTTTATGCCTTTGACAGGACAGTCGAAGATGGTGACAGGAAGCGAATGGGACAGAGAGACGGGGGAGGATCGGGAAATGACCCCGGCCGGACTCGAACCGGGGTCCCCGGGGTTGGGCATGCAAGCCCAAATGTGTGCGCTGCGCCACAGCGCCCCTCTCCCACACCACACTAATGCACCCACGCCACTCTAATACCCCCACATGCCACACTAATGCCCACACGACTCATTATTAACCACACGCTAACCCAGACCTCGTGGCCAGGCCAGACCCAATGTATCACAGATTTGCCAAGACTGTTTTGTGGTAGTTATGGTAATTGTATTGAAAGCAGGGGGAGACTGTAGGTATGTCTGACATATCGAGATATGTATAGTATACACACAGTCTGACTGGTGGATGGATCCATCACAACCATTGAGACAGAGAGAGTAGAGAGAGAGAGATTCCATCTACTATCGCAAGGGGGAGTGTGGGGAAATCCCCCTTTAGGCAGACCTAAGGACTGTTCTATTCATTGTAGAAGTATTATGACACGCCCCTTTAGGCAGATCGGAACCTGGTCATGTTAGGTGCCCATAGCAACCTATTACATTGGCATGTCTCTATATACTTAAAGAATCTCTGATTGAGATCTGTCTGCAGACGGTGCCAGTGTGAATGAAGGGTTATGCCCACACAAAATGCCACCCGTCTTCCACTTCGCCTCCGCCATCTCATCTCATCTCGTCTCTGCTCCAGCTCGTCTCCTTTACCTTCCTGACAGGGCTATCAACTTCCTACTTTCCACTCCTTAATGCCCTGTCTAGAGTTTCACTTGCACTTGGCGTTCCTCATTCAGGCCTCTACGAATGTCATGTCCATGGTGTAGGATGCCCATTACTGATACTAGAGACCTGGACGCAGTTTCGGTGTTTCTGCTCCACATTCAGGTGCTGTTTCCACGTAGCAGGATATATTTTTAGCAGGGTATTTTTTTCTCCTGTTAGGTATAAACGCAACATGTGGATAAAAATAAATCCTCCATTGTAACGAATGCGTTTCAGCCCCCTAAACAGGATATTTTTTTCTCCTGCTTTTTATACCTGGATTTTAAATATCTGCTACGTGGAAACGGAAGGCCAAAACCAATGCAAAACCAATACAACCAGGAGAAAAAAATATCCACATATAAAAATATTCAGCTACGTGGAAACAGCACCTTGGACGCAGTTTCGGTGTTTCTGCTCCACATTTAAAATGGACAGACAGAAAGTGATGGTAACGATAGTAGATTTAGAACAGGTTTGGAATATAAACCAAAATAATAGCAAGATGTTGCTTGCAACTTTTCTGTAAGTAAGTAAGTAAGAAAGTAAGTTTTATTTCTAAAGCACATTTAAAACAGTACAAAACTGACCAAAGTGCTGCACAGAGGCTGGTTAGAATAAAAATAGCAAGATAAATAAATAAAGAAAAGCATATTAGTAGCACATAGCATTTCAATAGACATAAAGGAAAACAACATCTGCATACAGTGTACAGTTGCAGCACTGGCAGCATTGACTATATAAGATACATAAAAGGAGTTTAGAAAACTTTCAGTACATAAAGTGATAAAATAAAGGGGAAGGGGAAGTTAAAACTATAGGGCAAGGGCTAAAAGTATACATTTGGTGCAATAAAAACAACAACAAAAAATGAAGGAAACTAAAATCTAAGAATCAAAAGCCAATGTATATAAATAGGCAACTTTTCTGTGTGAATAATAAGAAATGATTTGCCATTTCATTCCTGCACATTGTAATGAAATGTGTTTAGATGAACCTAGTAGCCTATTGGTTAATATGAACCCTAAAAAGACCCCTTTCTTTGGTTGCCGTTTGAAGAAGGGTGGGAATATCACTTGGTCTTTCTTGCAAAGGCTTTGTGGGCCAGATAAAATGGCTCAGCGGGCCGGATGTGGGCCCCCAGGACCCAGGGTTTTAGAGATATGACGGCTTACCTACTCAGACCGTAGTACGTCAGGGCTGCCAGAGGAGACACTTTCTTCTTCTATGGTCAGTACTAGAGGCATGGTAAAGTGCAATGCCACTATCTCCACGGTTGGAATGTGGAACAGGTCATAAATAACTAGAGATGCACCGGATCCGGGATAATAGCGTTTTTCACAGGATCCGGGTCCGGCAGGATCTTAAGCAGTGGATCCGGTATCCGGCATGTTACCTAAAAATCCGGGTCTGGTGCATCTCTAGCCTAGGCTTTTCAGTCAGTTTTTCACAACCCCAATCACTGCATGGAGTGAAAGCCCTTTGGAAGCGGCCGTTGCAGGAAGTGTGGCAATAAGCCAATGAGTCTAAAAAATAGTTTGAGCCAACGTAATAAAAAGGGCCCACGTGTGCGAGTAGACTATATGTTTTAACCCTTTTGTAGGATCCGGTTCCGGATCCGGCAGGATCTTAAGCAGTGGATCCGGTATCTGGCAGGTTCCTAAAAATCAGGATCCGGTGCATCTCTATAAATAACTGTACATTTTTGTCAGCTGTCCTTTATTATCTCCAGCAATTAAGGCTGGCTGACAGCTGGACATTCGGACATCCACTTTCGACCGATTTTGCTGTTTCTGGAGTCGCAATTTGTATCCATCATGTCGTCAAACCCACCACTACTACCCATGCGCACCGTATCTTCAGGCTGTGCCCCTGTACTACACCGTGGCCAAAGCATTCTCCAGCGAGTGATAGAGCTAGTTCTTATTCATTCTACGTTCTTTGCCCAGCACTGAGGTGCTGTTTACACGTAGCTGGATATTTTTATATGTGGATATTTTTTTCTCCTGGTTATATTGGTTTTGCATTGGTTTTAGCCTTCCATTTCCACGTAGCAGATATTTAAAATGCAGGTATAAAAAGCAGGAGAAAAAAATATCCTATTTAGGGGGCTGAAACACATTTGTTACAATGGAGAATTTATTTGTATCCACATGTTGCGTTTACACCTAAAAGGAGAAAAAAATACCCTGCTAAAAAAATATCCTGCTACGTGGAAACAGCACCTAAATTTGCCCCCCTCAGCAGTAATGTTTCATATTGCCAGATTTCACATGTGCGTGTAATAGGCTGATTTTCTCCCTGATGATCTCATCCACCTGGAAGCGTTTTGCTAATGAGATGCAACTGATTTTTTTTTTTTTTACATGGCTGGAACAAATGAATCGGATGGACAGCATTATTGCATTTTCACGCCTGATTGCCAATTACTGATTGCACATAATTGTTCTTTGCCAACATACAGTACATCAAAAAGCTGAGGAACAACTTTGTAGCTACACAATTGAACCCTATTTACACGTGGATGTCTCTGTAAACCTATGCCTTTTTAATCCATTTCTGCTTTTCATTTAGACATAGAGTTTTAGTTGCCTTAGATATCTTTAAGATATTTATAGATATTCATAAAACTGGAGATTTAAAAGGAGATTTCTAAAATATTGTATGTAGTCAGTCACTGCATTTGGCTTCTGCCGTACTGTCTGCCATCATGACCAAGTAGCCATGTCCGCTTTATGACTCACTTCGACATTATGGGATTGTTCTCAGAGCTGAAAATGAGCTTTCTTGAGGTCCCAACACTGGGAGAGCAAACGTGTGGTGCGCTTCTTAGACTGGAGCGTATTTGTGCACTCCACCCTCTGAGCAAACTGACAGAGCAGTGTCACATTTTTTGCCCCAAGAATTTTTTTTTCCCCCGTTCGTCTTCTTGTTTCACCATCTTGTATTGCTCCACCGTTCTTGCTCCTCTCCCCTCCTGTGCTGGCCTAGTAAATTGAACCACCTCGCCCAGCTCCAGAGGAAGGAGGCTTTTGCCTTGCGTTACGTACTAGTTTAGCACTGTTCCATAGGAGATAATCCAGAAGTTTGTGAAATCTGTCCTTCAATCACAAGTATCAGTGTGAATCTTGTTTTTTTTCTGATGGGATGTTATGTGCAAGTAAACAGTTTCAACACTGCAAAAAAAGAAATCTTAGCAAGCTTATGTTTCTAGTTTCAAGTAAAAACATCTAATCAATCGTATTTTAAGTAAAAATCACCCAATAACTAGTACCTTTTAACTGGAATTTAGAGTACTTGTTACACAAGTAAAAATATCTTGCCCCATGGACAAATGTTCAAAAACAAGTATAAATTGTCTAATTTCTAGTTCTAAATTCAAGTTTAAAAGACTAGTTATTGGGTGATTTTTACTTAAAATGAGATTGACTAGATGTTTTTACTTGAACCTAGAAAAATCAGCTTGCTAAAACTTTTTGAAGCAGTTTGATCCCAACCAGTGCCTGCACAGCTTTGTTAATTGTGTGGTTCCAGACTATACAGTACTTTCCATGTTATAGTCTAGTGTGCCAGGCTACTCCTATTCTATACTCTGGTATAAGGATAGACCGATATATATATATCGGTATCGGGCCGATATTTGCATTTTTTAAGTGTATCGGTATCGGCCGATACGTGTGTGGTTTTGGCCGATAGGCAATATTTATTATTTTATATCATTCGACACTTTCTTTTTTTATTACTTGATTGTTAGACATCACTTGATTGTTAGAGTGGGTGTTTAAATGTTACAAGTTCTACCTCAATTTGATAATGTTAAAGGAATGTTTATTTTTAACTTGAGACCTAGAATATTTGTCATTTTTTTTACCTTTTTTTTTTAAACCCATTTCGGCCCCAAATATCAGGTATCGGAAATCGGGTATCGGTCAAGGGTGATGGGAAAAAAAATCGGTATTGCATCGGCCATTAAAAAACCTGTATGCGTAGACCCCTATTCCAGACTATACAGTACTTTCCATGTTATAGTCTGGTGTGCCAGGCTACTCCTATGCTATACTCTGGTATAGGGCTGCACAATTAATCGAAAATAATCGAAAATCGTGATAAATTAGTGAAATCGAAGTCGAAATTTTAATCATGATTTAATCGTGGCAATAGTGACCTACCTTTTAGAGCGTCCTTGAAGCCAGAACATATTGACAGGCTGGTGTTTCTGGCCAGAAATCTGTCCACCTAAGTTTCATGCTATTGCCTTTACATAATTATTACAATTCATTTTATTTTGCTCATCCGGTATATAATTCTTTCCTGGTTATATTTCATCTTGTTATAATTTTCAAAAAAATCTGCGAAATTCAATAATCGTGATTAATAATCATGATTACGATTTTGATCAAAATAATCGTGATTATGATTTTTTCCATAATCGTGCAGCCCTACTCTGGTATCTTATATCACTCCCAACCTCTAATCCTCTTTTTTTTTTTGCTCTCCTCTCCCCTTTCCTCCAATGGGTATCAACAGGCGGTAGTAGACCCTGCTAACGGCCTTGAAACATTTAGATGACTTTCAGCATATGGATTGTGCTGGTTCATGTTTGAATATCTAGAACAGTGTTCCTCAAACCTTTTCAGACCGAGGACCATTTCGTCCCCCCGAAAATATTCAGGGATCACCTCTCAACTGAATTGACTGTTGACGGGTGCTAATTTGACACTGCTAATTTCGATGCAGATCACTTACTTTTTATTCACATTTACAAGTCTGTCTTATTGTGTTGTTTAGCTTTGTAAAAATGTTACAAATATAGCCGTGGAAAAGTAGAAATCCCCTCGCGGACCACCTGAGCTCTGTCACGGACTACTAGTGGTCCCCGGACCACACTTTGAGAATCACTGATCTAGAAAGTAAATATCCTGCACACAGTCCATTACCCTTGCAGCTCACTTGTAAAATACAAAGTGCAAGTACAATGAGTGGTCAAGATGTGTTGGATGTGGGGGGAGGATGTATGCATGGTGGGCTATTGGAGTTAATTAGAGGAGATGGTGCAAACGTGGAGTGTATGTAGAGGTGAGAAGCATACTGTATGTGGATGTATTTGGATGTATTTGTAAATGGTGTCTATGACTGTATGTACTTGTATATATGCGAGAAGTGAGTCACAGAATATCTGACTTAATGGTGAACCTGATTAATTAATTGGCGTATGAAAACGAATGTGATGTGAAAACAAATGTCCATATGGGACAATAAAGACTTCAATAAAATGCATACCTGCAAACTTGTCACCTTTCGGCGAAATTCACCGTTATTCACCATTCACCAAAATAGGTCACTTACGTGAATCGTGTAGATCCGAGGAGGTTTTTTTTTGGGGGGGGGGGGGGGGNGTGTAGCCAGTGGTGATAGTTTGTCACCTTTTTCAACCCTTTTTCAACCCTTTCAAGCAGGTATGAAAATAACAATCTCAAATTTTGATCTTGTCTTCCGCCAATGGGTATAAACAGGCGATCAACCTGCTGCCGGCCAACACCCAGATCAATGAGATCCGCGTGTTCCTGGAGAGCGTGCTGGAGGAGAAGGCGCAGAGGAAGCGCTACAACCAGGTGCTCAAGAGCCTGCTGCAGGCAGAGTTCCTACGGGTGAGTGAGGCTCGAATCCAGTGATTTTCAACCTATGGGCCGGGGCCCACTGGTGGGCCCTGAAGGTATTCCAAGTGGGCCTTGAAATCATTTTCCACAAATTATAATCATATTTTGGTGTTTGTTGCTATTGATTTATTTGAGTTTTATTCTTTATTGGGTCAGAAGTGGGCCCTGAACATTTGTGACAATTTCGAGTGGGCCCCACGTTGGAAAAGGTTGGGAACCTCTGCTCTAATCAAATCAATCAATCAATCAATTAAATGAAAATGTATTTATATATATAGCACAATTTCACAACTACAAAGTTGATTCAAAGTGCTTTTGCATTCACACACATGGATACGCATTCACACACCTGCTGCAGGCAGAGTTCTTACGGGTGAGTGAGGCTCTAATCAAATCAATCAATCAATCAATTAACCCATTTTAGCCTAAGCCCTTTTTGGGTAAAGGTGCCTCTCCCTATTAAAACCTAAATATCTTAGCATCTGAAGCACACAAAAACATAAAATAAGTTGCATTTAAAAGCTAGAACATTCATTTTTGCACTAGAATATGTTCATACTTCTCTAACATACCCACATTTTTAATAAAACAGCTCAAATCTCAAGAACTTGAATACAGCGTATATGTCGCTCCAGGACACAATGGATTAAATGAAACTGTATTTATTTAGCACAATGTCACAGCTACAAAGTTGATTCCAAGTGATTTTGCATTCACGAACATGGATACGCATTCACACATCTGCTCTGAATGCTGCCCTGCAAGGGATTTGTACCTGCAACCCTCTGATCTAAAGTCCATCTTTTTAACCATGATGACAACACTGGGTGCAAGCTGCATTGTTTGGTTCCCCACATACATTAGTGTGCTATGTAGTGAGCATCACAGTTAAAGGTACACTGTGCAGGAAATGGTCAAAAAAGGTACTGTAAATATGCTGCTCATTGAAACTGTGTTGCCTATTGCCAAATTTGATCTTTTCATGAAAGTTTACAAACTAATATTACTAATATTACTAATATTTACTAGTATGGCCCAAGTACAGTCATTTTTGCAGCTAAAAATGGCTATTTCTGGAAATTCAAAATGGCGGACCATGGAGAAGATCCCCCTTTTCATGTATGAAAAATGCATTTTTTCCAGTCATAATGAATACTTAGAATTGGATGGTGGTGGTAAGTATTCATGAAAAAGTTAACATTATTGAATGGGTAGCATGAATTCTGGAAATAAACAACTAAAAATCTCACACAGTGTCCCTTTAAACATGACAGTTTTTACATCCAGGTGACGGTCTAAGTCCAGAGTCTCTTGCTGGAGTTCCTACTGGTCAGCCGTGCTGCGTTTGGACAGCTGTGTGTACAGTGTACAGTGTGTTTCCAAGACCCTGGCATGGCTGCAATGTTCACTCGATGGCTATTAATACAGGTCTCTATATATAATAGGGCATGAGTATTGCTTTCCCCCTGTGTATCGGACAATGTCACGAAGGTGTGTGCACTAGGCGTGGTGTTTGGACAGCTGTGTTTACGGTGTGTTTCTAGAAGACCCTGAAACATTTGACGTGTTGTTAATTCGTTCAGTATGTGGACGGTAGCTCCATTACATAGAGTACTGGTAGGGCTTTAAATGAATACCAGCCAACCAGCCAAATTTTGGCTGGCGATGAAAAAAGTGAATTAAGAGCCCTGAGTACTAGTATTTGTCATGCTTGAGAAGGAGACACCTGAGAGGAAGGCGTTCCGTCGTAAAAGGGGGCTATTAGTTTATTTTATTTTTTAATGTTAAGGAGGGCGTTGGCAGGTTCATGATGAGGTCAAGGGGGCATTTGTTCAAAAAAGGTTGAGAATAACTAGCACAATGAAATATTAACCTCCTTCAGTTCACACTATATAAAGCCCCAATTACGTTGCTGCACCCACCCCACCCCAGTGAGTGCACATTTCAGGTGTAGCCCTAAGCCTCTCTGCAAATATAGGACTGATAGATCTTAGGCGGCATGCATCGTGGCTAAAATCAGTAAGAAACATTGTAAGAACAGTAAGAAGCACTGTAAGAATGGAGATTATTTGATGACTCAGAAATGATACTGTCAGGGCTGATAGTATTCAGGCTCCATGCCTGATTTCAGGCTTGACCGAGTTTGCAAAGATAAAAACATTGATAATAATTAGCCATTAGGTTATTCTTATCTCAGAAAGTGTTACATGTTCAGGGCTTTCTTCTACGATCAGGCTTGAATAATGGTCATACACAGGCTATTAACTGTTTGAATAATGTGTCAAAATAAGCCTACCTTACGTCACTATGGAGTATCTTGTGGTCGTCGTTAGAGCAGGGGAAAAAGTTCAGGCTCAGGATTTTTTTTCACCATCACTCCAGTACTGTGAGGATGGAGTTTGTGCAGCTGCAGTGTGTGTGTTTAAAGGGACACTGTGAGATCTTTAGTTGTTTATTTCCAGAATTCATGCTACCCATTCACTAATGTTACCTTTTTCATGAATATTTACCACCACCATGAAATTCCAAGTATTCATTATGACTGGAAAAATTGCACTTTTCATACATGAAAAGGGGGATCTTCTCCATGGTCCGCAATTTTGAATTTCCTGAAATAGCCATTTTTAGCTGCAAAAATGACTGTACTTGGGCCATAGTAGGAAAAAATAGTTTATTACTTAGTAAACTATCATGAAAAGGTAAAATTTGGCAATAGGCGACACAGTTTCAATGAGCAGCATAGTTGCAGTACCTTTTTTGACCATGTTCTGCACAGTGTCCCTTTAAGGCCCTGTCTGAAATGGTCACTCGTCAACTGAACAGTTCACTACAGAGAGTGTGTGTTATGTTGCCTTGTTGCATTGCAATGAGTAAACCCTTCAGATATAATCTGTCTGTGAGTGTCAGCACTGATAGAGCTCGGGAAGCTCTCGATGCTTGCAATCAAGTGCAGGACAATTACAGGATGCATTTAAAATTTGAAAATAGTAAACAATTGTGATGTCTTTTAAGCATTTCGCGTTTTTGCTGCTCTCTTGGCTAGGGCCCAGTTGGAAAAGAGGAAACTGCCTCAATGTGACTACACTAGTGAAAAAATAAAGGAGAAAGAAAGAAATATTTTTTCTGTAGGTGAATGAACATATGATTTTGCTTCATATAGGCTACGGAATGTACAGTATGTATGACATTTTGAATCTGTTTGTGTGTGAAGGTCCAGGAGGAAAGAATCTTCCATCAGCAGGTGAAGTGTGTGATCACAGAGGAGAAGACATGCAGAGTCTGCAAGAAGAAGATTGGGAACAGGTACATGCTATTAAATATACATATATATCAGTAACGTGCGGTCAGCTTCATGGCTGGTGAGGCAGTGACTTATCAATATTTGCCAAATATCTATAAGTTTCATATGTCGCTTTCTGAACATAAGGTAGGCCTACTGTACATATTAAAACATACTGCATTTAGAGAAAATGCCATTAGAGATATCTCTCTCTCACACACACACACACACACACACACACACACACACACACACACACACACACACACACACACACACACACTTCAGTGGTCCAGACTCGGCGTTGGCGCAGGGGGCGTGGGTAAACAACGGTGGGACAGTGCCATTTAACAAGTTTGAGTCAAGTTCACCATATAACTGGCGGCAGAGTCACGTTTAGTTCTACCTAGGCTACCTACTGCACAGGCTGCGCTACTAGGCCTGCTAGGCCTACTCCTCCTCCCTACACCAATATGTCTGTTANAAAGGTGGACACCACATTCAGATCAGACGCGATATGTGTCCAGGATTATACTGTATTTTTATAGGCCGTCAAGATACAAGGCCATTCTCAGTGTTTTCTGGTCTTTGAAAGAGGGGACGCTGATAACCCCAAGCCACACGAGCATTTTGGACAAAAATGCTCTTATGGTGAATTTTGAGGTCTGCTTATCAGCGTTCCTTTCACTCCACCACTCGAAAATAGGCCTACAGATCCGATGCTTGCGTTGTAATAGGCTACCGCTTACACAGCAACAATTCACATTATGCATTCAACAACAGAATATCACCCCACCGGGATGATCCTTCTGGTAGCCTGTGAAATAGATAATGAAGCCAGACGTGGCCGTGATCATGGACAGCTACCACCTCCGGTAGAAAAGACTAGAGTAGACAGAAAATAGGCACGACATGGTGCGTCATTTGAGGACACTCCTCCTGAGAACCGTCAACTATCCCACTCATCCACATCATACCACTGCGGACCCAAACTCAACCTAAATACTATAGGCTAAACAATAGACAATGACGCTGAAATATTCCACAGTCGTTCATCTCGAGGATGGACATTTCAAAGAATGTCAGACGAGCCGAACCTCAAAGCGTGTATTATACAGCGTTAGATTATTATCATTTTAAACTGCCTCGTTAGGATAGCAAGCAACGTTATCACTTGGGCATACTGGGACTGGCAAAGTGAACACACAGCTGCAAACCAAACCAAAATCCAGGAACCCACAACCCCTAGTTCGTTCTGTTGCCAACATCACTCGTGATGAATTATTCTTTGAGACATGTAGCCATTGCTATGTCATTCAAAACATTCTCACTAGTTGCAGGTTAAGATTACGCCTGAAATGCATATGTGAAACATAGCTACTGTAAAACCAATGCAACCGAACTATTTTTCAAACAACTCTTCCTTCATCTTGACAAAATCAAATAAAACTTAGACCCAAGTCAACGCCACGGCGGGCAAATGTAATAATCAAATTTCCTTACCTTGAAATGCTGTCTTGATTACAGGGCTTCTCGCAATAATATTCTCACGGTTTGACATATCCAACCCAGCTAGCAAACTGCTAACGTTGTTTTGCTTGTTGCCCCCCACTCCACATAGCCAGTCTTTTCGGTTGTACCACTAACTGTGAAATAATCAAATAATATTCTGTCCAATCTCCTGAAACAATTTCCTCAGCTCTGGTGTCGGTCGTCCATTCTTTATCACGTCTTGTTTCCCTTGGAAATCCAACTTTGAGAATGATCTTAGTTTCGTTATGAAATCCACTTCGATGGTAGCAGTCAACGTGAACAAGCTAGCCAACACTAATGACTGACTGTATTGAACTTCATATAGTGGCGCTATGACGTCACTGACAAAGCTAGACCAATCTAAACTCTCTCTGGCTAGACTCAACGGCAGAATGAGGGTGAGGCCAATGTGTTGCTCGCCGCACTACTCTATTTTTCAATGGGGTTATGCCAAAGCGCTCAGAGTAAAGAAATGATAATCACACGTAGAAAATAGTGAAAACAAATATCAGGAAAATGTGGGCACACCATACATATTTCTGTTAAGTGTATAAAAACGTTTAATACAATATTACGAATTGCATACACAGAACGAGCAAAATGGCGCATGCGCTGAAGCTTGTTACTGAGGGATTGCGCAATCTGCGGTGAGGCCAACTCGGGAGTTGCCCCAAATTCAGTGTATTCGGAGCAGGAGGTGGGAAAATAGTGCGGTTTTGGCCACAAAAATGATTGAAAATGATTGAAACTGTTTAAATACTGCACAAATGGTAGTTATGGTAAATATGCTCGAAAACAGTAGTTATTATTGTTACTATTATTCACATTTACTGCATCTCATCATTCTCATGAAGTCTAGAAGAGACAGGTGAGGCACAGCCTCCCCTGCCGTATTGGAGTGCACGTGCCTGATATATATTATTATAATATAATGTAATATGATATGACATAACATAACATAACCCTTGCTCCGTCGGCATTGAGTTGATCTGTCTTGCTATTATACAACACTGCACCACACAAAATAATTATGTACAATTATCGGGCAGCTGTGGTTTAATGGTCAATGAGATGGACTTTAAATCAGAGGGTTGCAGGTTTGTGTCCCACCCTTCCTATGTCACTCCATGGCTGAAGTTGACCCCACAATGCTCCAGGGACTGTAACCAACAGCCTGTACTGATAATATCTGATAAAAGCATCAGCTACATGTAATATATAATACACTATTCTTGTTCTGTCTGCTTTGACTCAAGGTCCAAATAGCATGCACACACCATACACCAAGGGTTCTCAAACTTTTCCCATCATTCCCCCTTTCGGACGGGATGCTTCCAACCCCCCCCCAAGCAACAGTAGTACTCACGCAGACTGATTTTACGATCGCTGCGCAGAATCAAAGGAAAGGTGACTGGTGAGATAAAACAAAGAGGGACGTGTGTTCATTTCCTATGCTATTCAAATTCATTTTATAATATAACAAAACAAAACAATTTATAATATAATGTTGCTGAGGGCTTATCATGTATTGCTTATTGGCGAGACAGGAAACAATTTCCTTTGGGGAAAAAAACTCAAAATCAGATGGCACACGCCCCCCCTGGAAAGTCTCCGCGCCCCCCAAGGGGGGCTTGCACCCCACTTTGAGAAACACTGGTCTCAACCAAGGATTGACCATTGACCATTGACCAAGGATTCTGTATGGCATACACAATCCTTGTTCTGTCTGCAGTGAGAGCTCTGTTGTACAGTATTTACCCTTGAGGGTCAGTGTGGTCACAATGTGTTCCTGCACACCAGCTGATGTGCTATGGCCAAACAGAAAACAGTGTTTCTCAACAGGGGTGCCGCAGGCCCTCCTCAGGGGTGCCGCGGAAACGTGGCTGATAAATAAATGATGTAATCTAATACATATTTGTCTAAATTGATAAGTTAATGTTAGTCAGTGGAATCTTTCTGCCATTTACGCACGATAAAGTAAATATAGGTCGCCCCAGTCAGCTGCAACTTCGAACGTAGGTCGTGTGACGTCTCCAAATGTGTTACTTTTCTAAGCTTGTTTGGTATCGGATGCGATGCCATGTTACGGCTTGTTGGTTTGGGGTGCCTTGACATTTTTCATGAATTGAAAGGGTGCCTCGCCTAAAAAAAGGTTGAGAAACACTGAAACAGAAAACAGTCGGCCAAGCTAGAGCCAGGAAAGTTTCTCATAATCTCACTCCCCAATCACAGTCTCGGTACCCAGAGGAGGGAGAGTGTGGGATAACTGTGACTAAAGCTTTTCCAGTCTCACAAGGATTGCTGTGTGGAGGAGCGCCTGTGCTGTGCACGCTCTCAAGGGATCTATCTGCACTTAATTTGCCATTATCAGTTCCCGCCAGTATGCATTTTTTTCTAAATTGCACAAATTATTATCATTTAAATTACTTTATTAATTATTGTTTTTTTTTTATTTTGCCCAACTACTTTGATGAAGCTTCCCAAATGTGGCTGAGTAATATTGTTATCCCGATTGTCCCCTATGCTAGTGGTTCTTAGCGCACCCCCTTACCCGTGCCGAAGACAAGCCGCGCATCCCCAACACAAACTTCTACATGTGTATGCACTAAAAAAAAGATAAATGAGTGATAAATTACAATGATTCTCGCTTGAGACATGAATCAATACCTGAATGACCTTAAATGGGGGGCAAAGCTTGTTTAATTTGGACTTAATTTGGCCTACCGGTAATTATAATGTTTTGTGCAAGTATAATTTTGGTCACAACCTCTACACAAACAAAATTCTGTGCACCCCCTGGAATCTCTGGCCCACCCCAGGTTAAGAACCACTGTCTTATGCACTATTAGAACATTGAGAATTTCAGTGAGCGCACTTTTTTCCGGTTAGATGTCCTACCAGAGAGCAAAGAGTTTGTGTGGTACACACAGTCTAAGGACATTTTTTTTTTAATATGCTGTAGAAAAGTCTTCAAAGTCAAAACCTATGACCTCTTCCAGCTTGGGGCCATCTTGGTGCCCACCTCTGACCCAACAAGCAATGCAACTCAAATATGTTGTCAACAGCAGCAACACACACACACAAATATTTAGATTTTCAGAAAATGATGTCAGAACCGACTTGGCCCACCTTCGTTGCCCACCAGTGCCCACCATAGTTTCAGAATCACTGACTTAAGAGAATGACAGAATGATGCAACCCTAATGCCGTGTACAGACCAGGAGCGAACGGAGCGAATGAAGCGACGGAAGTCATTATTTCTCTATAGAGGGCGCGCGACATGCGCTACCCAAGCGAATTCGCCAGGAGCAAAGCTTCTTGCGCGACCAGAGCGAATTTTGACGATTAAACTAAATCTAATTGCAGGCGAATTCGCTCTGACGCTGTTTGGCGAAAACCAATGGGAACGTTCATATCTCCGAATGTCCCAGGCTGTCAAGCCAGAGCCGTTATGTGATTAGCTGAATCAAACATGTCAATGCTGCGTCTGCAGCGAATAACTTACAGCGAATTCAAGGCGAAACTTCTTCTGCTACCCACGCTACCAGGCAGCATAGTTCGCTCTTGGTCTGGACACGGCATAAGCAGGCTACGATAACAAGCACTCGAAACGAAAACAGGAAATGGTAGAGGTCACTGGGGGAAAAAAGCCAGAAATTGTCAACATTCTAAAATTGCAAAGGCGTCCATAGAATATGAAAAGTAACAGGGAACGGAATCCCTCATTTCACCTAGCCCCAGCACGTACCGAAATAGAAATACCGCTACCTTCCATTGCACTTTTAATGTACCCCACACATTACAATTCACTCTCCATTTCAGATCATCTCCATAGTGAACCGCCATGTTTTTTCTCATGTGTTTCCTCCCTCCCTCCCTCCCTCTCTCTCCTTGTGTCCTCTCGCAGTGCCTTTGCCCGCTATCCAAACGGAGTGGTGGTCCATTACTTCTGCTGCAAGGACCGCAGCGTCTGCCCCACAGAACAGTGAGGTCCATTATCATCATGTACTGTATGTTCAGTACACTGCGTGGCAGTCAGTACTCTACAAACAGCAGCAGTAACAGTAACAGCAGCAGTGGGCCTGCTGCTGCCTCCAGTTCCAGCTCAGCACATCTCATCTCGTCTCAGCTGCATTACCGGACAAATAGACCAGCCACGATGCGATTGAAGTGACAGAGCGATACGAGCGATTGAAGCGACTACAGTATGTCCGTTGCAAGCAAAAGGCAAAGCATTCAAACATTCCCATTGGCTGTGGTCACTGACCCCTATACAGTCATTGGCTGTCGCGGCTGGTCGCCGAACCGCGTCATAGAAAGTTGAAAGGATTTCAACTTCAAACTGTCGCTCTCGTCGCGCAAATCGCCTCTTGTCTCCACAATCGCTTTTGTTGTGCGACACAAAACAAAGTCAATTACTTCCGTTGCTCGCCTCGCTCTTGTCGTACTAGGTGTATTTGTGCGGTTAGACCTGCCATTAGAGCCTCTATGTGTGGATGGATGGTCACAGGGCTCTGAATTAACACCAGCCAACCAACTGGCCAAATGCTGCCGAACTTTCAGTTTGGCTGGTAGAAAAGACCAACTTACTACTAGCCACTTTGACCCATTCGGGAGTGTGTGTTTGGCTTGTAAGAGTAACATCTATTATCCATTTTGGCTTGTGTCGAAAAAAAGTTTATTTAGAGCCCTGGTTGGATGGTCACCAAAGGACACCTGGCCCCCCACACCACACCACACCACACCACACCACACCACCATGCTCTGATACCTCCCTCAGTGGACAGGACAGGACACACAACATCCCTCACAGCTTCACAGGGGACTGTGTCATGTATTGGGGGAGAAGAGAATAGATTATTATACTGTGTGTGGATTTCACTGATTCCTTCCTCAGACCTTACGGCCCCAAGCTACAGGCTTCACTTGTTCATATGTGAGACTCATGAATATAATACACTATGTGCGTGCGACTGGACAACTGTGTATGGACCTCAAGGAGTATGTGCCCCTGGGTCAAAGACATGCAAAATGGCATTGTCATTCAGTGTAACGGATGCCTTCTGCTGACTGTAACTGTAAAAAAACATGACTCTTTTTATTTATTTTTTGTTACAGGGAATTCATGAAAGCCTCGGCTGTCATCCATTCACTTGAAACAATTTAAAAATCATGTTTTTTTGCAGTTACAGTCGGCGGAAGGTGTCCGTAACACTGAATGACAAAGACGTCTTTGACCCCCCCCCCCTCTTGTCTGGACACTGATGCCCACTGATTCCCATCTCTGACAACACTGGGTCAACACTGAGACGGAATCATACTGTATGGTGGACATCGGACAAAATATACAGTAAATGACTTGACAAGGCCTTAAGTGAAGGATATTGGACCAACACGGAATGGGACATTACTGGTTGGCACGGATGTGTGTGTTGGACAACAACAAACGTGTATTATGGCTTGGACAACTAAAAGGACTTTAAAAAACCACAGAGGCACGCCTCGTTAGCCTTTTAGCTTTGAGATGGAATCATTTGAACTCTGTTTGGGAAACTGTGTTAAGTCTTAAAACACAGAGGGGGAGGAAAATGGCCCTGAATCTTGTGTGAACTGAGAAGCGATGTGAGATGTGAGCTCAACCCTCTGAACCCTCTTCTGAAGAAAAGTCATCATGCCTGCCAAATAAAGTGAGAGCCTTGCGCTTGTTGGGTCTCCTGGAGAAAGAGTACTCTAGAGACCCCAAAACAGGCCTGTCTGTCCTCGTGTACTTGGCTGTTCTGTCTCAGCTCTCATTTTCTAGTTGTGTTTTTTTGGGGGGGGGTTTTGCACATTAACATTGACATCTCTGTCCAGCTCTGCTCTGGTGCGTGTGCGCGTGCATATGTGCGTGCATGCGTGTGTGTTTGTGTGTGTGTATCTCTTATCAATAAGTGAAGCTGTGGTGTGTTTCTGCGGATTTGCGTGTCAGTCCTCTCAGCAGAGGCCAGCAGGGTTCAGCTGATGGCCAGCAGTGTGTTTTGCTCTGCTGTGCGTTCTGCTCTGCTCAGCTCCTCCATCGCTAGAGCTTTACATCAGGCTGCTGCTGCTGCTGCTGCTGCTGCTGCTGCTGCTGCTGCTGCTGAGGGCCATAGCAGGAAACCAGACACCAGACAACAACAGCTTTAACTGTGACTACACGAGAGAGACAGAGACAGAGACAGAGACAGAGACAGAGACAGAGACAGAGAGAGAGAGAGAGAGAGAGAGAGAGAGAGAGAGAGAGAGAGACCCTTTAGAATGGACACACTGTTGTGCATCTCTCTCTCTCTCTCTCTCTCTCTCTCTCCCTCTCTCAATCTCCTTCTCTCTCTCTCTTGCCCCGATACTGTTACACTTGGTTGTTTTCATTCTTCCTCTTTTTTTGCATGTTTTCTTTCATTTCTTTTTTTTTATTGGTGCACGTCACAGTGAATCCGCGTGTACTCACGTGCTTTCCTTTGTGTTTAAAGCTTGACGTGCAGATAATACTCATCATGACAAGCAGCTTGAAGTTGCACACAGTAGCATGGCACTTTAAGCCTGAGTAACCTTACTTATGGTTTTCGTATTTATTTTGTATTTAACACGGGCTCTAACACCAACGTGAGGGGTACTAGGTAAAGATTTTGGGGAGAGATAGACACTTGATGATTGTGTAAGAATGAATAGCTGGTCTGTCTGTGATCATCTGATAATTACTGTACATCTGTATGTGACCTAGATAAATTGAATTTTTAACAATTCATATACGCGTGAGACTTTTTTTTGGGGCTCAGACGATGTGCTACTGCATCCAATGCCCATAAATGAATTAGCAATTGGTGGTTGATATGCTGCAATGAATATGCTTGTTATGCTTGTTTAGTCCACTAAAAGCAAATGTAAAAAAAAAAAAACATACAATAGTGACACTGGCTGTCACTGACCCAAAACTGCTGCATCAAAAATGCTAGAGATGGTTAAAGATGATGTGTGATACTTGGCTATAGTAATCCACGTCACATTCTGCCCATTACTCCCGACCTCATGACGTTGACCAATTATGACACTGTTCACACATTATGTCAAGCTGTCAAAACCCTTGCATTGATAGCAGTTATGAGGTGGAAAAAAAATCATTAACTTTTTTTTTTTTTTTGAGAACCCCTATCTTAAGGGTTGTGATGTCTTTGGGAGGTGTGGCTTGGTACATAGCAACACTGTGGTCAGCTGCTGAGCTTGCTTGATTTGGATTTTTTATTTTTTTTGGTCACCCATCTGCATCTGCTTGTTTCATGTGCTTTTAGTTTTTAATATGTTTGTTTCTTCCTTTTGTTTTGTCCCCATTCTATCTGCCTGACATGGACTGTTACCGTGTTTTGCAATTTAATGTGTGGAGAAGGGGGGGGGGGTGTATATGTGAAGCAACAGATTGTATTTTTAGAAGGTGGGACCAGTGTTGGTTGCTAATAAACTTGCATCATCCTTACACTTTGGACTGGAGTTTTGTGCCTCAAGTTGTTATGTTATTGATCTTTCTGGTACTAGACGTAAATGAAATGCAACGCACACTTCAATAGGTAATCCATTAATTCATCAATATAAACAAAACATTAAATGCATTCATGCATTTGTTGGAGGGTTCCAAAGTAGAAAACAAAAAGACCACAGCTATTTTAAGACCAAATATTTGAAGGTAATATTCAAATGAAGAGCACCAGAGTATGGTGGTAGTGCAGGTGTGAAACCTTACATTGCTGTATGGTTCCCTGCAGGCATGTGTGCGTTACAATATGCGACCTTGCCTCCTCCACTTGTGCTTGTCTCCTGGACCCTCCTCCGTCCGTGGAGAAAACGATAAAGTTTCCCAGCTATCAGCCTAGCCACAACAACTTTTGAGGGACTGTTTTTCATTCACCATCCCAATTGCAAATGAGAAAAAGACTTTACAATTGAGCTTTTGCAAGATATTGAAATATAATGCTGTTGTCAGTGCTGTCATCATTACATATTACCAAAAATACTGAATCAAACCAAGATATCGCAAAACACGCCCACTCAATGCAAAAGCGTGTGCTCAAGTTGGGTCTCCTAAGGGGGCGTTGTCCCCTACTTCTTCTCTTTTTGAGGTGTTTGCGCAAGACGTGCGCTACCGCCATCTACAGCGCTAAGGGGACTTCATTGATTCTCAATCTCAGGACTCCGGAGATCTCCTAAAGGGGCGTTCACCCGACATAAAGTGGATACCAGAAAAGAAACAAAATGACGCTTCTTGTTAGATGTGGAGGAGGCAAGGTTGCATATTGTAACGCACTCCACTCCATGTGTGTGTGTGTTAAGTGCAAGTTCAATGGAGAGCATGTGACTACTCCTCTTAGTTCATCCCTCTTGAGTGGCGTCCTCCTTCAGCTGCCTGAGCTGGGTGCCCTGAGGGCAGGGCTAAGGGGTGTAGTAGAGGAGGGCTACGTATCCTTAAAGGGGTATGCCACCATTTTGGGGCTTACTACAGTTAAAATCGTTGGCCAGGGTTTATAAAGGTGGTAAAGTGTCTTATTTTTCATGTTAAGCGTTGTCTTGCTTTAAGACAAGTTAAAATAGGAAATATGTCTAACTTGTCTTAAAGCAAGACAACGCTTAACATGAAAAATAAAGACACTTTACCACCTTTATAAACCCCAGACAACGATTTTAACTGTAGTAAGCCCCAAAAAAGTGGCATACCCCTTTAATGGACTTCACTAATGTGACTCCACCTCTTAGTTCATCCACCTTGAGCATGGCCGTAGCCAGGAATTTGAAAAAAGGGAGGTCCATAGTGCACTGGCAGCGTGCCAGAATTTTTTTAAAGGTGCACTGTGTAGGATGTTGCCCGGAGTATCTATTGTAACTATGTTGCTCATTGAAACTATGCTGTCTTTTGCCAATTTTGGTCTTTTCATGAATATTTGCTAAATAATGAAGTAATATTTACTAGTATGACCACAGTTTACAGTATGTTTTGCAGCTGAAAAGATTTCTGAAAATTCAAAATGGCGGACAATGGAGAAGATCCCCTTTTTCATGTATGAAAAATATTATTTTCTCTAAAAATAAGGGAGGTCCGTACCTCCCTTACCTCATATGTGGCTACGGCCATCCCGCTTGAGTGGCATCGTCCTCCTTCAGCTGTCTGAGCTGGGTGCCCTGAGGGCAGGGCTGCAGGGGTGTATTACAGGAGGGTTACGTATCCTTAATGGACTTTCACACCACGCCTGCCAAGCAGCCGAGCCGGCCAGCAAAACTGATCTGAAGCCGGCTGCCTGTCTGTCTGTCTGTCTCTCTCTCTGTCTCTCTCGCTCTCGCTCGGTTGCTATCACGTTGGCTCTCATCTGTCTGTATTTCTGTCTATTGTTCCCCCTCTTTCTGTATCTCTGTTCTCTCTTCCATCAGTCTCTCTCTCTCTCTCTCTCTCTCTCTCTCTCTCTCTCTCTCTTCCATCACTCTCTCTCTCTCTCTCTCTCTCTCTCTCTCTCTCTCTCTCTCTCTCTCTCTCTCTCTGACTTTGACTCTCATTTGATCTATCTGTATTTTCTCTCTATTGCTCCCCCTGTCTCTGTACCTCTATCTTCCATCTCTCTCTCTCTCTCTCTCTCTCTCTCTCTCTCTCTCTCTCTCTCGCTCTCTCGGTTGCTATCACGTTGGCTCTCATCTGTGTGTATTTCTGTCTATTGTTCCCCCTCTTTCTGTATCTCTGATCTCTCTTCCATCAGTCTCTCTCTCTCTCCCTGCGCGACTGAGGTGTGCGTGTGTGAATCAGAGCTCCACTGCGTCTTGGGCCCTGGCTGTGCTCTTCCATCTCCTTGCCAACATGACGAGTGAGAGAGCCAAGGAGGAGATGTAAGAAACATGAATGACTTCGCTAGATCAGGGGTTCCTAAACTTTACTGTGACAAGGCCCCCCATTTACAGATTCATTCCCGCCAGGGCCCCCCCTGACATGGGTCGTGCCAAACTTTTTTTTTCTGTGCACCCCTATGTCTGAGAGTTCCCCATTGGGATACATAAAATAACAACACAGTGGTGATTATGTTCAGAGATGCAATATATCAAATTATAATTAATTAATGGAAATATTGTTTAGCTTGCTTTTGTTTGTTTTTTTGTGTACATTTATTATTCTATCATTTATTTTGTTTTGCTATGCTTTTCCTGCCAACCTGCTGCGGCCTCCCTAGCACTCCCTCGAGGCGCCCCTGGAGGTCCCTGGCCCCCACTTTGAAAACAACTTCAGTAGATCACCTCCCAAATGCAAGCCCCAAACCCACTCTAGACCCACCAACCCTGACACGATAACACTCGGAGACCATGAGACAAAAACAAATCCTCCAAGTCTCGCTAGGCAAGACAAGGCAAGTTTTTTTTTTTTCAGAAATCACAGCAATTGAACTCAGATTTAAAGCATAAAACATGAAAAGGTAAAGATAAGCATTAAATAGGCTTAAATAAATGAACAGTATTAATAGTAAGTGTCTTCATAAGCAAGTCACTTGTAAGGCGCCCGGGGCTTTCGGACCTGTTGTCAGTTTTTTTGCTTGAGAAAAATAGTATGAATTCATTTATTCTTTCACATTGGGATTCAGTCTGTGAGGAACATGGATCTGATTATCCTCCTTCCACAATTCTATTACACGGGGGTGTTCCTGGGTCTGGGGGATCCGTTGTATTTGGGGGACTTATACTGTGTACATCAATATTTTCCATTGTCTCTGATACAACACTGATCAGAGGTAGCCGGATTATCATCGACGTTCAAATCTCTTCGAGACTTGGTCTGACCAAGAGCATAACAATAAACATTTCCCAAACAGCATGGTTGACCCGCCTCCCTTGGTTTGCTTATGGTTTTTTGCTTACCAACAAAGTGGGAGGAGTTCCCCGTATTTTTTCGGGAACTCAGAAAGTACTTGCATTGCTCTTGACCTGACCAGATCAGAGGTTGAGTGGACAAGGCAGAGGGTAAAATGTGTGGAAAAATGCGCTCCCATCAGAGACCTCGGCCCTAGTCCAGCACAGACCCAACTGCACTTGAACAGGGGCGTCACCAGACCTATTTTACCTGGGCACGTGCCTGGGTATTGATCTTCTGTGCCCTGGTGAGTTTCACAAAAAAGGATACCTTGGACTTTAGCTCAAGTTTCCCATAAGGAGTAATGTGCAGAATGTGCACAAAATAGAGCATAATGCACTAGGATACTTGCATTAATACCGTAATACCATATTTGCTAATTGTTATGGTCTATGCAATAACTGCAAAAAAATGCTCTCACGCTCACCTTTTTTTTTCCTGTGCCCTACTGTGCCCCTGGATAGTATTGGGTCAGCTGATGGCCCTGCACTTGAAGACCTCTCCCAAGCCCCCCATCTCTGTCTCCAGTCAGGTTAGAGTGGGCCTGCAGATTGCTAACTTTCATAATAAATGGGTGTGCATTACATAGCACAGTGCATGACCTCATTCTCCATCTCCTCCCCCTCCACGCCTGCCTCCCTGTGTGCTTATTGTTCTTGGAGACCTCGCAGGCTCAAACTGTACAAAGTAGTGCTGGACTGATTGTGCAATTGTACTGTTATGTATGTACAAGTATGTACGTATGTAGGCTACAGATTGGAAAGGCAAGTCGAGGCGAGGCTTTTGCATGAACATTTAATGGATAAATAAATAAGACCAAATATTTGTCAGAGCCTACAACCATACATTATATCCCGTTCAATAACCATCATTTGTCATCAGCGTCGTCATCGTTGACATCATTATCATCATCATCATCACCACCACCATCATTATCATTATCATTGTCATCATCATTGTTATCTCTGGAATATTTTTGAGTTGGACAAACACATGAAAAAAACCTCTTGAATGTTTTGCATCTGCACATCTGTTGTCTCAGAGTGACTCACCCGATTTCTTTCTTTCTCTTGCGCTCAGTTATATCATTTTTCACCCCAATCGACCGGCCTGGGGGATTGGGAGAAATCCTCACACATACAGTATGTAGTCAGCTTGCTCTCTCTCTCTCTCTCTCTCTCTCTCTCTCTCTCTCTCTCTCTCTCTCTCTCTCTCTCTCTCTCTCACACACAAATACAGCATGTAGTTAGCTTGCTCTCTCTCTCTCTCTCTCTCTCTCTCTCTCTCTCTCTCTCTCACACACAAATACAGCATGTAGTTAGCTTGCTCTCTCTCTCTCTCTCTCTCTCTCTCTCTCTCTCTCTCTCTCTCTCTCTCTCTCTCTCTCTCTCTCTCTCTCTCAGCTTGAGGGGATTATAGGGAAGCATTACTTCAAGACCGACTAGTTCAACTGACACTGAGACTTCTTGGCCCCGTCTGGCCGCGGCTGGTGAGCAGATATCAGCACAGCGGGTCCACTGCGATAAATTAGGCTCCCTATTTTCCGCCACCAACAAATTGCAGAATTAATCTGTGCCTGCAATTTTCTGTGGCGTTATAACTTTTTTCTTTTTCACCGGACGCTTTTTCACAAGCGCACGTAGTAGATGGTTTGAATGTTTTGTGGAACTGTTCAGGCATATTGGTCCAATATGCTTAAATTTACATTGCATATAACATCAGATACTATGCAACATCTGCTACGCATCAGAGAGAGAGAGAGAGAGAGAGAGAGAGAGAGAGAGGGTGTTAGGGTTCCTGAACACAGACTAAAGCACAGCAATCTTATTCATAAACCTAATATATAGTGTATAGTACAGTATAGAAGCCAGTGATGTTGTGAGCCACCATGACTGCAACAGTCTAGCTCAGAATGTCTTGAAAGTCTCACAGACAGGGCCGGATTAAGATGGCCTGGGGCCCCTAGGCTACAGGTAGCTGCGGGGCCCCCAAGATGGCAAATTTCTCTACACATTTTTAGACAGTCATAATTAAGGATAACTTATCTACCAATTGTACTGAACACAACAGATACATTTTCCAATATTGAATCGTGTCACAATTTTGCGATTTTTTTTTTAAACTTTTGGCCAATCAGGGCCCCCCTGGCAGCTGGGGGCCCCTAGGCTGCAGCCATATCGAGCCTGTGCATTAATCCGGCCTTGCTCACAGAAGTCATATGGTATGTATATGATATGCAACCACCCAGGGCTTTGGCTGGCTGCTTTGACAGGTTTGGTTGGGCCTGGGCCCCGGGACAAAGTCAACTGATCTCGTTCTCACCCATGCAATGTACTGACTGGACTGAGGATCCAAATCTGACCCTCTTGACAGGGGTGCCGCAGAAACGTGGCTGATAAATAAATTATGAAATATAATACATATTTGTCTAAATTCATAAGTTAATGCTTCAGTGGAATCTTTCATCTGCCATTTCCGCACAATAAAGTAAATATAGGTCGCCCCAGTCAGCTGCAACTTCGAACGTAGGTCGTATGACATCTCCAAATGTGTTACTTTTCTAAGCTTTTGTGGTATCGGATGCAATGCCATGTTACGGCTTGTTGGTTTGGGGTGCCTTGAAATTTTTCATGAATTGAAAGGGTGCCTCGCCTAAAAAAAGGTTGAGAAACACTGGGCTATATCATTCATATGCCTGTTAATGTCTGTGCTATAAAACAAAACCATCCACTTTCCAGGGTGCTTATATTCTATGGACATGTATAAACTGTATACTACTAACACCTGTTAAGCAACAAATAAGACCTCAGAGTTCTCCGTTCCATAGACCAAGGGTTTTCAACCAGTGGTCCATGGCCCACTGGTGGTCTGTGAAAATACTGCTTGGTGGTCCTTGACCTGCTTTGCTGTTAAACTACTACAAATATTTAAAAGGAGAAAAAAACAACTTTATATCTGTTGCATCTGTATAAGCGTTGAGTATTTTTATATATAATATTATATTTTATATATAACTCTTCACTAAGGTGACGCGGGGGCTCCCCCAATCAAACTCACATCAATGTGTGTGTGTGTGTGTGTGTGTGTGTGTGTGTGTGTGTGTGTGTGTGTGTGTGTGTGTGTGTGTGTGTGTGTGTGTGTGTGTGTGTGTGTGTGTGTGTGTGTGTGTGTGTGTGTGTGTGTGTGTGTGTGTGTGCGTGCATGTGTGTTAGATAGAGACCATCAAACTCCAACATACAGTGGACCGCGTCCTGCGTCTTGAATGGTGGTCCCTGCCAGAAACGGTTAAAAAACCTACCACTAACCAATGACCATTCGTATCCTCTGCAGAAACACTGCACTGTGTATGTAGCAGGCTTGTACGAAATTCCGAATTGGATGAATTGAAATTCACAGTAATGGCATAATATGAACACTAGGTGGTGGTGTTCTATATACTCTAAATGGGTGGTATAGATTAAATTCAAAGAAATTCAAGGTAATGACACCACCTAGTGTTCATATTATGGCATTACTTTGAATTTCAATTCATTCAATTTAATCGGAATTTCGTACAAGCCTGGGGTGCGTTTCTCGAAACCATAGTTGCTAACTGTGCTAGCTACTTTGTTGTTTGCAATGCAATTTCCCATTGGCAACTACTAAAGTTGCCAACTGGCTAACAACTACGCTTTCGAGAAACTCACCCCTGTGTATCTACACTACTGTATGTGTGCTCTGGGCCGTGTACAGCACACTGCAGTGGCCTCAATCGCAGCTCCTCATGTTAATTCAGAGTTTCTCAAAGTGGGTCGTAAGCCCCCCTGGGGGGCGCAGAGGCATCTCAGGGGGGGCTTGTGACATCTGATTTTGTTTTTTTTCCCCAAGGAAATGATTTCCTGTCTCGCCAATAAGTTTAAAGCCTCACCAACATTACTTATATCAGTGTTTCTCAAAGTGGGGTGTAAGCCCCCCTGGGGGGTCGCGGAGGCATCTCAGGGGGGGCTTGTCATATCTGATTTTGATTTTTTTTTTTTCTCCGAAGAAAATGATTTCCTGTCTCGCCAATAAGTCAATAAGTTTAAAGCCTTCACCAACATTATATTATTAATTGTCATGAATTTGAATAGCATAGGAAATGAACACACATCTGCATTCGACTGCAGTCCCTCTTTGTTCAATCTCAACAGTCAGCTTTCCCTTGATTCTGCGGGCCGATCGTAAAATCAGTCTGCGCGAGTACTGCTCTTGCTTGGGGTGGGGGGTTGGGCTCGGAAGCATTCAGACCCTCTGAAGGGGGGAATGATTGAAAAAGTTTGAGAACCACTGATTTATATTATCAATTGTCATTCATTTAAATACCATAGGAAATGAACACACATCTGCATTCGACTGCAGTCCCTCTTTGTTTAATTTCACCAGTCATCACCTTTCCTTTGATTCTGCGCAACGATCGCAAAATCAGTCTGCGCGAGTACTGCTGTTGCTTGGGGGGGCTCGGAAGCATTCTGACCCTCTGAAGGGGGGAATGATGGAAAAAGTTTGAGAACCACTGGATTAATTCATGTAAATTTTACTGCTGCTCTGCATCTATACGTCCGGCCGGCCTGGAAAAGTACATCCACACTCGTGGGTAGGCCTAGGGCTGTGTGTGTGTGTGTGTGTGTGTGTGTGTGTGTGTGTGTGTGTGTGTGTGTGTGTGTGTGTGTGTGTGTGTGTGTGTGTGTGTGCGCGTGCGCGTGCGCGTGTGTGTGCGCGCGTGTGCGCGCGTGTGTGTGTGTGTGTGTGTGTGTGTGTGTGTGTGTGCGCGTGTGCGCGTGCGTGTGTGTGCGTGTGCGTGTGTGGGTATGTGTGTGTGTGTGGTGTGTGTGTGTGCACGCGTAATGGTCATAATCTCACAATGACCCCTTTCTGTTCACCCTCCAACTCAGAGCAGCCACCAGCACACACACACACACACACACACACACACACACACACACACACACACACACACACACACACACACACACACACACACACACACACACACACACACACACACACACACACACAGCCACCAACACACACACACACAGCCCAGCCACCAACACACACACACAGCCCAGTCACCAACACACACACACAGCCCAGCCACCAACACACACACACACACACACACACACACACACACACACACACACACACACACACACACACACACACACACACACACACACACACACACACACACACACACACACACACACACCACACACACACACACACACAACACACACACACACACTACCCACCCAGCCACCACACACACACACACACACACACACACACACACACACACACACACACACACACACACACACACACACACACACACACACACACACACACACTCACAGCCCAGCCACCAACACACACACACACACACACACACAGCCCAGCCACCAACACACACACACCCACAGCCCAGCCACCCCAGGCTATGCTCTTCCACATATGTTCACTTCGCAGCCCTTTCATGTGGATGGGATGGCCAGCGATCCTGTTCACTAAGAAGCTTAACAACATGATAATAACAATATTGCTATGACGTTGTTGAGAGTCTTAAGTAACAGATTAGGACATGATCATTACTATTTTGTCATTTTGGTGAAAATACGGTTATAACTAGGCCTGGAATTTCGTCATTTTAGGGGCAAGGCCACTTGCCCTTTTGAGTCGTCATTTTTTAAGGGCACAAAGGCCAAATGCCAGGGCACCAAGGCCATATTGAAGCATGTTTTTTCTAGCAGTCCAATTGAGATGTAACCAGTATTCATCAGGCTGGCTGGTGTTAATTCAGAGAAAATTAAGTGCAAAATACAAGATTGTGTGAAGGGTAGTTTGACCATGTTCGTGCCTGCAAAAAGGAGGACAGGTTTTTGGCTGGGGGGCTTGGGGTTCCTCCCCCAAGAACATTTGTGTTTCTTAGATGCAATTTCATGCATTTTAATGCATTTTACTGAATTAGGCGTCAGAGAGGGCATCAAGGCTATTTTTTTCAAGGGCACGAGGCCATGGCCCTCATGACCCTCACGAAATTCCTGCCCTGGTTATAACATAGGCTCTGCGTGAACATACTGACAGACTGCTCTCAGGCAAGGCAAAGGAATGGAATAGTGATGTGTCGGTCGCGAACCGTTCGGCTGTAAGAGCCGGCTCTTTGAAGTGAACGACAGGAACCAGCTCTGCAAAGGGAGCCGTTTTGGGATTAATTTATTAATTAAGTAAACATATATATAGGGAGCCATTTGGGAGCCAAAAGAGCCGGCTCTCCGTAGTAAGAAGAGCCAATAGAACCGCATCTCAAAGAAGAGCCGAAAATCCCATCACTAGAATGGAATGGAATGGCATAAGACCTAGTCTCCGTCTAGACTTGCCTCCTCCTCCACCACCTCCACCACCGCCTCCTCCTCCTCCACCACCTCCTCACCCTCACCACTCTCACCTCCTCCTCACCACTCTCACCACCTCCTTCACCTCCTCCTCACCACCTCCTCCTCACCACTCTCACCACCTCCTCCTCCTCCTCCTCACCTCCTCCTCACCACTCTCCCCACCTCCACCACCTCCTCCACCTCCTCCGTCTCCTCCTCACCACCTCCTCCTCACCACTCTCACCACCTCCTTCACCTCCTCCTCACCAACTCCTCCTCACCACCTCCTCCTCACCACTCTCACCACCTCCTCCTCCTCCTCCTCCTCCTCACCTCCTCCACCAGCCTCCTCACCACCACCACCACCACCTGCACCACCACCTCCTCCTCCTGTGTCCCGTGGTCGGGGCGTCTGCTTCTTAAAATATCTCCCAGGCCTGCCTGTGTGTGCGTGTGCGTGTGCGCGTGCGCGTGTGTGTCTGTCTGTCTGTGTGTGTGTGCACGTGTGTGCGTGTGTGTCTGTGTGTGTGCGCGTGTGTGTCTGTGTGTGTCTGTGTGTGCACGTGTATGCGCGTGTGTGTGCACGTGTATCTGTGTGTGCGCGTGTGGGTGTGCGTGTGTGTGTGTGTGTGTGTGTGCGTGTGTGTGTGTGCGTGCGTGTGTGTGCGTGTGTGTGTGCGTGTGTGTGTGTCTGTGTGTGTGTGTGTGTGTGTGTGTGTGCGTGTGTGTCTGTGTGTGTGTGTGTGTGTGTGTGTGTGTGTGTGTGTGTGTGTGTGTGTGTGTGTGTGTGTGTGTGTGTGTGTGTGTGTGTGAGTGACTGTGACTTGACCTGTGGCAGTCTGGAGCTCCCCAGACAATTGTGTTTGCTCTGTACATCTCACTGCAAGATGTGGTGGCAGTAAGAACAACATTACAGTAGGCGGTCGGTCAGTCGTCTGGCAGGATGATGTCTGTTTGCCCCAAACCAGGCCCAGGGCTGTAGCGGACGTTTCCACTGTTATCCTTGCAGAATTCCAAATACCGGCATGGAATTTGCCTCTTTCTTTCTTTCTCTCTGTCTTTCTTTCTCTCTTTCTCTCCTTCCCTCCTTCCCTTTTTCACACCCTGTGTGTGTGTGTGTGTGTGTGTGTGTGTGTGTGTGTGTGTGTGTGTGTGTGTGTGTGTGTGTGTGTGTGTGTGTGTGTGTGTGTGTGTGTGTGTGTGTGTGTGTGTGTGTGTGTGTGTGTGAGATAGAGACCAAAGGCTCTCTGTGTGTCTTTGTTTTCCCTCCTTCTGGGAAATCACCATTTTGGCACAGATGTCTGAAATGCCAGCGCAGACACACACACACACACACACACACACACACACACACACACACACACACACACACACACACACACACACACACACACACACACACACACACACACACACACACACACACACACACACACACAGATGGGGTTAGCAGAGTGGAGTTGGCCAGAGGCAAAGGACCAACGGTAGCATCAGCTACATGAACAGATGGGGACCACAGGGAAATATAGAATAGAATAGAATAGAATAGAATAGAATAGAATAGAATAGAATAGATGTAGAATAGATGTAGCATAGAATAGATGTAGCATAGAATAGATGTAGAATAGAATAGAATAGAATAGAATACATGTAGAATAGAATAGAATAGAATAGAATACATGTAGAATAGAATAGAATACATGCAGAATAGAATAGAATAGATTAGAATGGAATTTATGTAGAATAGAATACAATATCATAGAATAGAATGTATTTCATTATCACTGTTCGCATGTTCAATGTCTAAGCTAAGCCTATACAGTACATACGCACAATATGACTGAAATCCTCAATGTCATCTGTGCAGTATGTAATCTATTTACAACATGTGAGACTCCTGAAAAAAAATGTGCCCTCCATTCCAACCACATCCTGATCCTCAAGTCCCCCCCCCCCCTGTGATGTGAAGCTGCAGGGCCCCTTTAGCGCTACTCCAGACTTAGCCTGATTACCATCGACTTTCAAATCGAGACTTGGTCTGACCAAGAGCATAACAATTAACATTTCCCAAACAGCATTTCCCAAATGACCTCCCTTGGTTTGCTAATGATTGTATGCTTCCCAACAATGTGGGAGGAGTTGCCATATTTGCGGGAACTCAGAAAGTACTTGCATTGACTCTTGACCTGACTGGTAGCAACGCTGAAGCTGTTGCGTCACTATAGGAGGGCATGGCCTGGCTACTCCAGACTGAAACATTGACAGCAGGGGCGGAGCAAGCAGGGGCAAGGGGGGGCGGTATTTGCTCCGGGGTCCAGGGCTCTCCCGTATTATTGGTGGTGGGGGCCCTATTATGAGCTTGGCCCTATCAGTGTTTCGCCCTGGGGACCTGTGTGCAATTGTTCCGCCACTGATCCTGATTGACAGCCATGGCAGGCTGGGGGTTGACTGGGGGGGGTGGGGGCTGCTCTGGTAATGCAGACTGTGCTAATTCACCATACCATAAGTGGACAAACCTGTCCATGGGGACCGAGGTTCGAATCCAGCCCAGCCTCATTCCTCAACCCTAACGCAGCTCTCTCTCCCCCACTCTCTCCTTCTGCCAGTTCTTCACTGGTCTATCAATAAAACGCGAAAGCCCCAAAAAATAGGTATATTACACGTAAAAAAGGGGCTTGACAGGCTGTCTGTGGCACATTAGTCTTCATATCTCCTTATAGTGATTTGTGATCATCACGTGCATTTTTTCATGAAATCCTCCGTATACTTACAGCTCTCTCTGCTCCTCGTGTCTTCTTGAAACACATGACCTCCCCACGACAGACAGACGTTGTATCCATCCACTAAAGCAAACTTGTGATGGCTCCTAAACTCCGAGTCTCCTTTTATCTTGTGTGTGTGTGCCTCATTAAAACATCAACTTTTGTAGCATCTCAGTTCATGAGATTCCCTGGGTCTTGACCTAAAAACAGGTTGAGAAACACTGCTTGGTTGAGAAACCTTGACCTTGCTCTAGGGCTGGGTGCTGATATTGTTGTCCATCATAAATACATTGGAGCCAATTTTTGGTCCCCTAGGGGAAATTTTTTCTCTGCACTTTATCCCATTTGGACTAGTGAGTCACATTGAACTACACACACTAGTCCGTAGCAGACAGTGGGCTGCCTGCTGAGCGGCGCCCGGCGAGCAGTGTGGGGGTTAGGTGCCTTGCTCAAGGGCACTTCAGCCGTGCTTCGGTCGGGCATTGAACCGGGAACCCTTGGGTTGCCAACCCAGTGCTCTAACCACTGAGCTACGGCTGCCCGCAACATAACTTGCTTACTTGTCGGATGCAAGTGACTCCTTTTCCACTGTTCCCATTGCATTTCCTACTGTATGCCCTTTGTTGTTGTGGCTGACCTGCAGGCCTGCCCTGCCAAGAGAGAGTCAATATCTTACTGTCCGGAGTCCCTAGACACTAGTCTTCCCTTTTTCTACCCCATCACGGGCGCCACTTATGCATGGAGCTGCTCTGCTCAGCACGCTCTAGGCTTACATGTATAATTGGATTTGGTGGACAAACAGAGCAGCCAGCCACGTCCAGGAGCAGAAATGGATATGCCACAGCACAGCACAGCACAGCACACCAGACCAGCTAGAAACCCGACCACCCCCGTCAATTATTAATCACCAAAACAATGAGTGGTCTAAGGAAGCAGACACAAACAAAGAAGCAAAGAAACAAAACAAAAACATGTTTGGGCCTATTACTGCAGTAGTAGGCCTATCAATGACTCCTCAGAGATATACACAGTATGATTTAATTTTTTAAGTTAGAGGACTAAGTGATATAATTTTCAAGTGTTTTAAATACCAGAGAGAGTATCAATGTTTCATGGGCTGACCTGGCCACCTTCCGAATCCTTCCCATGTTTGCATTCCACTGTAAGAGGGTCACTCTCACTCTCCCTCTGCGTTTTCTAATCATGTAGTGACAGCTGCGCGGTATTAAACTGCCCTCTCTCTCTCTCTCTCTACACTGTAGGTGGGGTGCGAATGACCTCATCTGGACCGAACAGCAACATACCCTACCCCTAGCGCAGCAAAATGTGAAAAGCGCGCAGAATCAGGAAAAGCGCAGCCAGTCACACGATAGTGTCTGATGATGCGATAGGCTATAATAATGCAACGACTCCCCCTGGCCTGAAAAAATATATCGCGGGCTGGCTCTTATTTGTTTTGGACACAGAGCAGTCGTTGCTCGATGGGATACATGACGTGCTTCTCGTAGTAGGCGCACACTGAACCACCACCACGTTGTCTCTCTGGGTATCCAAGCTTGACAGTGTCAGCAGCTGAGGACAGGTTACGGAGCAAAACGTAATTTCCAGTGGACATATTTTATAATTGAACCTCAACGGTGGGGATAGAAATCAAGAACCTCTGACCCACCGTCGCCAATGATGAGAGCAAAACGCTGACCGGGGGAATCTCACGGCGCTAGGACCAGGCTATTCTGAGTGCGGAAAATTCTATAGGGATCTCCGTTGTATCGCAGGAGCTTGAAGGCAGAGAGAAGCTGACAGCCGCTGCGCAAAGCATCACACGGGCAGCGGACACTCTCACCACACAGACACTGCCAAAAACAGAAGGCAGACGAGCCGGAACCGCCTGGACATAAGTCGGGTCGGGAGCCCTCCTTATGGGCTCACCATGCGCAGGATTCGGGCCAACGCCATCGCTATACTGACCGTCGCCTGGATCCTGGGCACATTTTATTACCTGTGGCAGGACAATAAACCGCGTTCATCCGCTTCATCGGCGGCCGCGGGCATTAAATCTCAAAAGGCTTCTGCTGGACGCCTGGAAATACTCCGAGAGGACCGGACCATTCCGCTCATAGTAAGTGTGAGGTGCACATGAAAGCCTATACTACTGGATGCTATGGGGGGTGATTTACAAGCTTGGGGAGACGCGATGCGAGTGTAGTGGAGAACTGCAGGAGATTGCGTGCTGCATATTGATGCGACCGTCAGTACTCCGTGTTTGGACGGGGGCAATAGAGAAGATGTGTCCAGGCACACAGGCACGCACACACGGCCTTTGAGTGTGGCCATTGTAGGTGGTCAAAGCACGGGACTCTGGTTTTGGCACAGGAATACGGAATGCGTTTCACAGCTGTGTCATTTCAGTGAAATTCTTACGTCGCTCGGGGTATTGTAGCTGCTGCCGCGGGCTGTTCTCCGTGCTGGCTTTGCAAAAGAGCCGTTAAAGCCGCAACCCATGTTGGCTTTTACTTGGCCCCGGTAAGAGGCTTTCCTTAAGACCGGTGCAGGTGCGAGCTGCAGGCGCGCGTGCTTTCCCTTTCCTCCTCAGGTGCTCACCGAGCATCGCCTTGACCCTTTACTCGAGGGCAGACTGCTGTCTGCTCGTGGCTGTAATTTGAAGCAATCCAATGAAAGCACAATCACCATTGGTCAAGAGCGCAATTCAACATATAGTTTCCACAGCCCGTGTAAGGCTACGTTGCTTTATACAAGCCACATTAATGTTTAACGCACGGCCACAGGAAAGCGAACTTTGGGCTGATTGCGCGCCTACTCTGATTCTTACTTAATATTTACAGTTAGACTACACTTAAAACACACACAAACGGAGAGCAGATAGCCTATTCATTTGCCAGGTGTCTGAGCACGTTGTGCTGTTTTTCTGTCACAACTTGGCCGTTGTGGCCAGTTAGCATGGTTCTTGTTAGGCTCAGGTAGTCGCTACAGGGTAAGCCTTCAGTTTTTCCTGTTTTCATTAATGTGGTCATTTGGCATCGGATGACATAACACCATCTAAAAACCTGTTGGCAGGCTGAGTTTTTACATCTCTCAGCACTTTGGCATTCAGACTAGCATTTTTCATGTCCTCTAATGAGCTCCAGAAGGACATTTTACTTGCTCGTTATTTCTGACAGACAACTTTATCTATATATTTTTTGTTTATTCTCACTAATAAGGGGACAAACAAAGCAGTACAAATTCTATTCCGGATGAAATGTGTTTGTTTCAGCGACAACGAGACCCTCTTTGTCGCAGCTCTGATGTGACTCAAGCGGCTTAACCGTGTATTGCGACAGCTGTGCCTGCTGTGCGACTGCTCGGATCAATCTGAGGGGACGAATTTTGGTGGCTATTAGGCGGACATGCATGCCAGGTTCTCTGCATGAATGGGGCCCGTTGACACGTTCGAAATCTCTACGGAGTCTTGAGTGCATTCGCCATTTGCTATAGCCTAGTGTCAGCAATGACCATTAAATAGCCTAAATATAGCAAAATATCCTGTAGAAGCATCTGTAGGTTCAATCCAAACTGCATCAATTTACAGTACATGCCGGCTCCCTGGCTTTTCAAAGCAGAGAAAACAACTGTCCTTAAGGAAAAATAATAATAACAGTAGTTGTGTGCATCATGCGGGAGATGAAGTTATATTTCTATTAAATTAGCCGGTCTGGCCATTATGTCATGTGTCAGGCAATGCTCAACTTTCCTGAGGTAGGCCTAAGTGGAGCCTGCATCTCTGGCTGCGCCTGCCACGTTACAAAGCTCCATGGTAACGGCGCAGTGTTCTCCAAAACCCCTGGCGTATGTCATCATGACTAATGGCTGCTGTGTGTGTGACAAGGAAAAAAACCCACCGACTTCTCGCCCGTGTTTGTTCGTGTTTAGAACGGTCTAGCAACGATTTGGACAATTACAAGAGTGACACGAGCTCCTAGAGTGCGTGGGAATAATGAGGAGTTGATGAACCAGATGGACGCAGTGTCATCAACTTCACGTCTCCCTTTTGTTTTACAGTTTGTCCTGCATCTTTAGTTTCTCTTATTCTTTGATGTCCACACTTATTTCCCTTCAATTCTGCTCAGAAAAAAATGAAATAATGTGATGAAGTAATGCATGTAACGTAATGAAGAAATGTAATGTGTAGAAGCTTTCTTGGCCAGGGAGTGGTGTGGTGTGGTATGGTGCAGTGGTGTAGTCTACGTAGAACACAGTTAATACGGAGTATACCCACTTCAAAATTTCAGGGATTTCTGTATACCCACTTAAAATTGATTGATCCATTGTTTAGAATAGCACAAATATATACAGTAGGCCTATACCCACTTAAAATGCTAAAATACACACTATACCCACCATAAAAAGTAGACTACACCACTGGTATGGTGTTGTGGAAGGGTAAGTGATTAGCCAGCTCCAGGCCAGCCCAGGCCCAAAGCCCACACCGTGCAGTGTTTGGCTGTTGCCCAAACCATGTGACCCTAGTCTAGCGCGAGTCCTGTTCTAAACCATGTGAGCCTAGTCTAGTGCGAGTCCTGTTCTAAACCATGTGACCCTAGTCTAGTGCGAGTCCTGTTCTAAACCATGTGACCCTAGTCTAGTGTGAGTCCTGTTCTAAACCATGTGACCCTAGTCTAGTGCGAGTCCTGTTCTAAACCATGTGACCCTAGTCTAGTGTGAGTCCTGTTCTAAACCATGTGAC
>NC_085875.1:16645005-16655005 GCF_034702125.1 Engraulis encrasicolus
CCGTTGTGGAACACCGCTAGGCAACAGCTAGGTAGCCAGGACAACAGGTGTTGTCTATCACAGCAGCTGATTAGAGTCTTGTTGAAAAGTCGCTTTAGCAGTGAAAAGTCTTGTTGCCATTGACAGCGGTCTGATATAGACCAACCCGTCCGTTATCGAAAAATAACAGACGTGCGAACGTTGGGGAGCCCCATTGAAATGAATGGAGCATTCGACCGATGACGTCACACCATATAATAATAAGACATATGGAGTTCGATTGGCATGATAATCTCGTAATCAGTATTTGCGCTGTATTTGTGCTATAGGCCTATTGGGTTTATGCTCAGTTGTTTTATAGGTGAGGGTTGTAATATTTGCTCTGTTGTTGTGATAGGCACCCCTCCTGCCCTCTCGACCTGAGCCGTGCCAGTCAGTAAAGACAAGTCCATCAAACACGGCTGAGGAGGATGGAAGATCGCCAATCAAGTCTGTCCTTTTGCTCTTGCCCTCTGCCCTTTGTGTGACATGCCAAAATAAGCCATTGCCACAAGGCGTGGTATTGTCAATCATACGACAACACACAGCTGTGTGCAGCTAGGATGCCCCATATTGCTACCTAAATCCTTCAAAGATGGTAGCTAGCTATGCCTAATTTCATCTTGTCCCTGAGGGGTAGCAATTTGTCTCTCCATGGCGGGCGCTTTACTTTCAACATGGCACCTTGAGAACGAGAGTAGTAATTTAAGCCATCTTCGCAAGTGTCTCAACACATTTTGTTTGCTTCTGCAAGTTCCACAACGCAATGTGACAGGTTAGGCTCAGGGGTGGGTTTGGTCTGGGCAAAATGTTTTTTCCTTTTCTCGCCTGTATTGCTGTTTTGTAACAGCAAAATGCATTGGTCGGACTAATACATGGAATGCGCTAGTGTCAAATAATAAGCCATTTTTTGCCTTTATTTTTGTCAGGACAATGGAAGGGAGATAGGAAATGAGTGGGGAGGGAGAGACGGGGAAGGATTGGCAAATGACCCAGGCGGGAGTCAAACCTGGGTCGCCGGCTTAGTAACCCAGTGCCCTACCGTTAGGCTAATAACAAGCCGTTTTTTTGTTGTGATTCACTGTTTTTTATTTATGAACAAATTCCCAAGCTGGGAAACAAAGGCATTACAAAGTCAGTGATCAATACCCACCCACCCCACCCCAACCTTAGATACAAGTCACATGACCCATTAGGTCATAAGTGAAAAATAGAGAGAAAAAAAAGGTTAACAAAAATTAAAGTTAAAACGAACAATAGACACAACATGTAATTTACCTAATACCATAGCCTGATAAACCAGACTAAATGTGGATGTCTAATTTAGTCTGGCCTCGATGCATAATACATCCGAAGATTGTTGATGAGAACAACCTTCCCTCAAAACCCTGCCCGCTTTGATTCAAAACACATCTTTGCGTTGTAATTGGTTTGCCAGATTCATGGCATTCTGGCTTCATTGAATCATTATGCGAGGCCAGACCCACCTGTAGACAAAACATTTTGTCGTCCAGCGGGTGGCGCTGGTTCACCAGGCTAATAATACCATACAAATGTCAAAATGTAAAAATAAGAGAGAGAGAAAAACAAAACAAAGCATGTGAGACATCTCATTGTGCATGATATATCAGCAAGTCTGTAACTCCCTCTGCAGTTCTTTCCCACATTTGTATTGTGGAGACTCTGGCTCCATATAACAAGCCGTTTTTAATGATATCAGGCGGTCACTACTTGAGTGTGTTTGGTGTTCACCTGCTCACATGAGTCTGTCCATTTGTCCTCACCCACTGACCTTTGGCTTTTTGTGTGATGTCAATCGATAATAGAGTGGACATAAGCATAAGCTATTCACTCACATGACATCGAGTTGATGCTTTTCTGCAAAGCGTTTTACAGCTATTTAGGTACAAGTTAATGATCACACAATCTCTGGAGCAATCTGCGATGGGTACTTGCTTCACAGCCACATAGGCTGTGTGATTCAAGCCTGCGACTTTTTTATTCCGTGACTGAATCTGTCGCCCTTTTTCACTGTTTCTTGAAAAAGGTCAAATACATGATAACAACATAGCTACGGTACTACCAAGAGTCTTTTTTATGTGTGTTTTTGGTGCTTTTATATCCTCAATTACTAAACAATAACCATTGTAACCATAACCATAACCATCTCAGCACAACTACAGCTGTGTGTGTGTGTGTGTGTGTGTGTGTGTGTGTGTGTGTGTGTGTGTGTGTGTGTGTGTGTGTGTGTGTGTGTGTGTGTGTGTGTGTGTGTGTGTGTGTGTGTGTGTGTGTGTGTGTGTGTGTGTGTGTGTGTGTGTGTGTGTGTGTGTGTGTGTGTGTGTGTGTGTGTGTGTGTGTGTGTGTGTCGGGGCGGGGGCAGCTGTGGCCTAGTGGTTAGAGAGTTGGTCTTTCAATCTAGGGGTTGCAGGTTCAAATCCCCCCTGACCTCTCCCTACATCTCCATCCATGGCTGAAGTGCCCTTGAGCAAGGCACCTAACCCCACATTGCACCAGGGACTGTAACCAATACCCTGAAAAATAATAGTTGTAGGTCGCTTTGAATAAATGAAAGCGTCAGCTAAGTGCAATGTAATGTGTGTGTGTGTGAGAGAGACTGTGAGAGAGAGATATCACTTTGTGAATATACTGAATGTATTATATGTGCAATGTTGTGTGTAATGTCTTTGTGTTTTCTCTGTTTTTATATATGTATGCTATTGGGCACCTTCATTTCCCTCGAGATTGATAAATGATACTCTACTCTACTCTACTATTCTACTAATGTTAACAGGACTAGAGCTAGACAAAAGAATTGTTCAGGTATTGTTCATTATTGGAGATAAGATTCTCAATTGTGATTCTTGTTAAGTCGTGTAGTTTGAGAGTCCAGCTTGAGTCTGTATCATTAGGCGTTAGTTTCTAACCACAATGCATCAAACTGGCAAAGTGCGCATGCCCACTGCCTAGCAAAAATCTTACTGCATCAAGGCCCTGCCGTTGGTAGCTGGTAGGGCACTCGTCTGCCATGAGGCCGACCCAGGTTCGTTTCCCAGTCCGGGTCATTTGCCAACCCCTCCCCATCTCTCTCCCTTGGCAAAATCCGTGCTCCTGGACACGGATTTCGTGTCCTTAAAGTGTTTATGAAACGAAAACAAACGGTCATTCCCATTAAAGCCTTGTTTTTTCTAATAGCATCGATGAGACTTTGAACCCAATCATCCTGGAGGAACTTGTGAAAATGGCAACTCAAAGTGTGAATTCTGTGAAATTTGGTGTGACTAATGAGCTGGGCTGTGACATCATAGAGGAGAGTCCCTGGTTTGCTAGTATGGCGATCTGAGAAAACACACATTTGATGGACCCACATCTTATAAAGGAACCAAAATTCTGATACAAACATCAGCGTGTCGAAAAACCACACATCCAAACTCAAAAAAAAAAAAAACACAGCAGCACAAATCTATTTCAGAGGCACTGATACATCTGCAGAAAGTGACATGTCTGACAGGCGAAGTGACGATTGTTGACATAGCCTGACAGTTCGTTTTGTTTATGGTTGCGGTTGCTAAGGGCGCTTTGCCATGACCCACAGATGACATGGCGTGTGTATTTGTTGACAAATGGGGGGCATTTTGATTAAATTGCGCAATATAGTGTGATTGAAATGCATGTAGTCTACATGCAAAAATATCAACTAGAGAAAAAACGGAGGTATTAGGCTGTTGGAAAAACGCCCTATATAGTCTGAGTCCTCAGCATATTTTTAGCGTTTATCATTATTATTATTTTTTGTGCTCAAAGTCACAGGCGTCGCGTGTCCCTCAGCCGGACTCTGAGGACGAGGTGTGTCCAAACGTCAGCCACACGTGCACCACAATACTAAAAACAAACAATCAACGCTTCAAAGTAGGCCTACGCTATGTGCATCTCCGTTTATTCGCTAAGCAGTAGCAGGACTTTTTCTAGAACTTTTTGGCATGAGGGAGCATCATGGCAGGTTACAGGGGGTGAAGGGGGGTGTTCCCCCCCATGAATGAGAAATTTATTAGGGGCGCTCAAATATATATATATATATAAAAATAAAAGTATGAGGGTGCACCCACGGAGGGTGGAGCGCCCCTATTTCCCCGTTCAGAAAAAGCCCTGAGTAGCCCAATCTGTGAGTTGGCTGTCCTCGACTGAGAGCACCACGCTGATGTGCGGATATCCTCCCAAAACCAATTTATTGATCAGTTGAATGGCAATCAACAAAAAGTGCATATTCCGAGAGCATTCGCATCGGTTTGGCATGTAATGTGCATTACCCTTTCCTGAAAACAACATACAAAGCAGATGGACAAGGTAAAACGAGTAGCCTAAAGCAAAGCAGTGCACTCACCTGTCTTCGTGCCCGAGCAGTTACAGGGGCAATTTCAGTCTGCACGCTGGCGTTGTCAATTGTTGGAACTGCTTGAGGCAATAGCATTCTCTTCAGTCCAACCATGCCCGCGACCTCCACATTTGTGGTGAAGCACAAGGGGTGGAAATGTGCCGAGCACAACAGTGACCACGAGCTTGCTTCAAAACCACGCATTGGATCCACAGAGCCCTAGCTTGATTTAGCCTTCTCCTTGTCGGCCACAGTTCCATCATTCTTCATAGAAGGGAACTTGTGCAAAGATATTCCTTCTGTCAAGTAGCCATTTTTGCAGCTGGCACCGTTCGGCCCTCCAGCAACACACTGCTTGACACTGCGCTTTGTTTTGGTACTAGCCGCCATTGATCTGAACAAGGTGGAATGAGGTGAACTCACCCCTTCTATGTCACGCATATCATTTGCATAAAATTTGCATGTCACCAAAAAAACACTTTTTGGGAACGTTTTAACATGACTTTTAGGACAAAATATCACCCAGACAATATCCCATTTTATTCACAAGGCTTAGAACTTTCAGAATCTGTCCTGGAAATGGTCAAATTCCTTTACTTTGTTTTCGTTTCATAAACACTTTAACATCCGTGTCCAGGAGCACAGAATTTTTGGAGATCAGGCTGATTGGAGATAAGATTGTCCGTTGTTATTCTTGTTACGTGTACAGCACAACCCAACATCAAAATCGGATTCGATTTTAAAGCCGTGTAGTTTGAGTCCAGCTTGAGTCTGTAATGTATCATTGCCCTTTGCCCTCTCGCAGGTGACACATGCGCCTAAAGGGGGGGAGCTGCTGCAGGGCCAGCTGGTGGGCAGCTTCGATGAGAAGGCCTACCTGGCCAGCAAGCAGCTGAGGCCCGGCGAGGACCCGTACCGGGAGCACGCCTTCAACCTGCAGGAGAGCGACCGCCTGGGCAGCGAGCGGGCCATCCGGGACACCAGGCACTACAGGTGAGTAACAATATAGATAACATAACAATATGCTACATCACACCAGACACTACATCTGAGACATACAGTAATATAGCCATCAGAGATACCAGATACTACAGGAGAGACATACAGTAATATAGCCATCAGAGATACCAGAGACTACAGGTGAGACATAACCGTAACAAGAGACACCAGACACCAGACACTACGGGTGAGACATTACAACCTGTCACACCACACATTACAGGTAATAATAATAATAATAATAATAATAATAATAATTGTATTTGTATAGCACTGTGTCATACAAGGCATGTAACTCAAAGTGCTTAACAAATGGGAAAAAAAACATTGTTAGAGATAGATTTAAAAGGAGAGGTATAGAGGAGAGGCAGAAATAGTAGGAAGGCAGAGGAAGAAGAGATAGACAGAGATTGTAGAGTCATAAGGTCAACGTAGGTTAGGACCAGGATTCTTAGATGCGTAAGGTCCATAGTGGCTGGGCCTATCATAAGTCATAGATAGTCACACAGGGATTGGGCGCTCAGGTGCGGCCCCTGGTGGCATCAGGGGTGAGGAAAAACTCCCTTTCGCTTGATTCATAGTTTGTAAGGGGGGAAAAAAAAGCTCATGCAGTGAGACATGCGACATGCAGCCTACACACACTACACCCAGACACTGCAGGAGAGACATACAGTAATATAGCCATCAGAGATACCAGACACTGCAGGGGAGACATGCAGTAATATAGCCATCAGAGATACCAGATACTGCAGGGGAAACATTACAACCTGTAACACCAGACACTACAGGCAAAGGTGTAGGTTTGGCTCGAAAAGTGGTGGGGACATTTCAATGGCAAATTGTCAGGGTATGCTGTTTTCGCATTGTATTTGTGAAAAAGTGGTGGGGACAAGCTAGGTTTACCTCAAAAGTGGTATGGACATGTCCCCACCATCCCCCCCTAAAATTACGCCCATGACTACAGGTGAGACATACAGTAATATAGCCATCAGAGATACCAGTCACTGCAGGTGAGACATGTACTACACCCAAACACTACAGCTGAGACGCTACACACCCCGTCACAACAATGTCATCACAGGTGAGACATAACAGTACCAAAGCTATCCGGGACGCCAGGCAGATGAGACATTACAACCTGTCACACCAGACACTGCAGGTGAGACATGTACTACACCCAGACATTACAGACACCTGCAGGTGAGACATGTACTACACCCAGACATTACAGACACCTGCAGGTGAGACATGTACTACACCCAGACATTACAGACACCTGCAGGTGAGACATAACAGTAATGCTACATCACAGCCTACACACACTACACCAGTGTTTCCCAAACTTTTTCAGACCGAGGACCACTTTATCCCCCTAAAAATGTTCAAGGACCACCTGTCAACCGAGTTGACAGTTTATGGGTGCTAATTGACCCTGCAAATTTCGATGCAGATCAATTATTTTTGATTCACATTTAGAAGCCTCTCTTATTGTGGTGAAAATGAGACCTGAGCTATGTTTAGCTTTGTAATAATGTTACAAACATAGCCTACTGCCAGCATGTCCTGGAAAAGTAGAAATCCCCTCGCGGACCACCTGAGCTCTGTCGCGGACCACTAGTGGTCCCCGGACCACACTTTGAGAACCACTGCACTACACCCAGACACTACAGGTGAGACATACAGTAATATAGCCAACATGTCACACCAGAGACTACAGGTCAGACATAACAAAACCATCAAGCATACCAGAGACTACAGGTGAGATATACAGTAATATCGCCATCATGGACACCAGAGACTACAGGTGAGATATAACAATATGCTCTGAGCGGTTAGGGCGTCAGACTTGCATCCCAGAGGTTGCCGGTTCGACTCCCGACCCGCCAGGTTGGTGGGGGAGAGTAATCAACCAGTGCTCTCCCCCATCCTCCTCGATGACTGAGGTACCCTGAGCATGGTACCGTCCCACCGCACTGCTCCCCATGGGGCGCCACTGAGGGCTGCCCCCTTGCACGGGTGAGGCATAAATGCAATTTCGTTGTGTGCAGTGTTCACTTGTGTGCTGTGGAGTGCTGTGTCACAATGACAATGGGAGTTGGAGTTTCCCAATGGCCTTTCACTTTCACTTTTTCATATGCTACATCACACCAGACACTACAGGTTAGACATAACAATATGCTACATCACACTAGACACTACAGGTTAGACATAACAATATGCTACATCACACCAGACACTACAGGTGAGACATAACAGTATGCTACACCACACCAGAAACTACAGGTGAGACATAACAGTATGCTACATCACACTAGACACTACAGGTTAGACATAACAATATGCTACATCACACCAGACACTACAGATGAGACACGCAGTAGCAAAGCCATCAGGCATACCAGAAACTACAGGTGAGACATAACAGTATGCTACACCTCGTCACAACATCAGAGACAGACACCAGGGCTGCACTGGCACCCAAAAAACCTCTGTGGACATTTTGGACATACTAGACCAGCCCCTCACACAGCACAACACAGTGCTCACTGCACACAATCAAATTGCATTTATGCCGCCTCACCTGTGCAAGGGGGCAGTCTCAAACTGTGCCCCAAAGGGATCAATGTGGCGGGACGGTACCATGTTCAGGGTACGTCAGTCATGGAGGAGGAGAGCAGTGGTTAATTACTCCTGTCAACCAACTACTGTCAACCTTTGGGCTACAAGTCTGACACCCTAACAACTTATCCATGACTGCTAAATCTTGTTTGTATGCAGATTGTAAATACAAAACAGGACAATGTGATAATACTACAACTCTTCTCATATCACAGTCTGGTTGCCCCAAGGGTATGGAGTAAGTGGACTCCAAGTCCACAAGCCCCAGTGTAGAGAAAGTCGGATCTGAATTCTGAAATGTTATTTATCTGTTGCCTCCTCGTCTCCTCCTCGTCAGGTGTGCTTCAGTCACCTTCGACTCAGACCTGCCCTCCACCAGCGTCATCATCACCTTCCACAATGAGGCTCGCTCCACTCTGCTGCGCACCATCAAAAGGTAACGACTTGAATTATTTTTGTGGTAACACTTTATTTTAGGGATACATATATTAGCACTAATGCATACAATGTACCTGTATAAGTAACTTGTAAGGCCTGTACAAAGCAAAATCAAACATTTGTTAGGCATGTATTCGCAAATGTCTTGTTCATGCACAATAAGGGATTTATTACCAATTTAACCTTAGTAAGGACCTAGTAGGCCTTAGCGTTTGCTTAGTACATACCTTACAAGTTACTTATGCAGGCATTAACATTATGTATTAGTGCTAATAGACGTATTCCTAAAATAAAGTGTTAACATTTTTGTTTGTACGAGATAGGTCAGTGAAGGCAGTGACAGGAAGCGAATTGGGAGAGAGAGACGGGGAAAGGGTCGGCAAAGGACCCGGGCCGTAATGGAACCCTGGTCGGCCGCGTAGTAGACGAGTGCCCTACCTTGGCCGATAATGACGTTAAATCTTAGCATCATTTTCATGTTTTAAAAATATTTTTGGTTGGGCTTTTAACCTTTTATTACTCAGATAGGACAGGAATTGAGTAGGGAGAGGGAGATGGGGATGGATAGGGAAATTACCTCGGGGCAGAATTGAACCTGTGTCCTCAGGGGTTCCCAACCTTTTTCAACTTGGGGCCCACTCGAAATTGTCAAAAATGTTCGGGGCCCACCTCTGACCCAATTAAGAATAAAACTCAAATAAATCAACAGCAACACACACCAAAATATGATTATTATTTTTGGAAAATTATTTCAAGGCCCACTTGGAATACCTTCAGGGCCCACCAGTGGGCCCCGGCCCATAGGTTGGGAACCACTGCTCTACGTAATAGTAGCCTACGAGGCACTAGCCCACTGAGACATGTCACCCCACTATTGACATTTTCGGGCCGACGGAGAGAGAACCATGCTGGTGATGGTTCCCGCACCAGGAGGTCTCGAACCTTAAAGGGACACTGTGTGAGATTTTTAGTTGTTTATTTCTAGAATGCATGCGCCCATTCACAAATGTTACCTTTTTCATGAATACTTACCACCACCATCAAATTCTAAGTGAATTCTGGAAATAAACAACTAAAAATTGCACTTTTCATACATGAAAAGGGGGATCTTCTCCATGGTCCGCCATTTTGAATTTCCAAAAATAGCCATTTTTAGCAGCAAAAATGACTGTACTTGGACCATACTAGAAAATATGTGTTTATTACTTAGTAAACTTTCATGTAAAGATCAAATTTGGCAATAGGCAGCCCTGTTTCAATGAGCAGCATAGTTGCAGTACCGTTTTTGACCATTTCCTGCACAGTGTCCCTTTAACTGATGTGTTTGCTCTGAAAATCCAATTTAGCATAGCTAGGTTTGGTCAAGTTAAGTTAGCAATCTTTGATTGGATGAAACACTTTGTTTCTACACATGACTTGGGAGTTAATGGATGACCCAATATCCATGAAAAGAAGGAAGGTCCGCACACTGTTTGCTGCTCCAGGTTTATTAACACAACGTTTCGACCATGCAGTCTGCATGGTCGAAACGTTGTGTTAATAAACCTGGAGCAG
>NC_085875.1:16662505-16667505 GCF_034702125.1 Engraulis encrasicolus
AGGCTACTCAAATATTCACGAAACACAACAGGAAAACCTAGGATAAATGTAGCTAGTAACTAAGTCCTCTTCTAGAAATATAAGGAGTAGAAAGTACAAATAATTGTCACAAAAATGTATTGAGTAAAAGTAAAAGTCTGCATTTTTATTTTTACTCAAGTAAGTACAAATTCCAGAAAAAAAATACTTAAGTACAGTAACGAAGTACAAATACTTAGTTACGTTCCACCTCTGGGGCCTTTATTACATGTAAACCCATGCCTTTCAAGATGAGAGATACTGTATGACAGGGGTAGGCAATTATGTTTGGACGAGGGCCGTTTTTTTTCTGACAAGAGCATCGCGGGCCGGCCATGGCCATGGTTTTCAACTGGTTAAAAAGTCCTGGCGTCTCTCTCTCATAAAAAGGGCAACCTGCCTTAGAAAGCTGTAATAAAGTTGGCAGTTATTTATCGTTATTACATGTTTCATTAGCTGAAAATTGCTTGCTATCAATGCAAAATTTTGTCTGCATTTTTTCCCCAATCAGGCTATTTGACTGCACTCACTGCATTGCACTGCTATTTGCTGCGTCTCGCGGGACGAAAGTAATAGATGGCGGGCCAGATTTGGCCCCCGGGCCTCTAATTGCCTACCCCTGCTGTAACACAGGGGAGCAATGGGGACGCACATCTGTCTCCAAAATGGCTGCATGACTAGGAAAATACAATAATGTCTGCAACACCAAGATCCCATTTCTCTTATCTTAACCCATTTTAGCATAAGCCCTTTTTGGGAAAAAAGTCTCCCTATTAAATGTCTCAGCCTCCAAAGCACATAAAAGCATGAAATAAGTTGTATTTCAAAGCTAGAACCTTCATTTTGCACTAGAATGTGTTCATTCAGCTTTAACATATCCACATTTTTTTATAAAACAGCTCAAATCTCAAGAACCTTAATGCAGCGTATATGTCGCTCCAGACCAGGACACAATGGGTTAATTTAATATTGTGACATTTCGGACAGCATGCCCTTCATCAGAGAACTGTCTGTCTGACGAAGGGCCTGCTGCCCGAAACGTCACGGTATTAACCCATTGATGCCTGATGTTGCGTTGCGTAACATTGGCCCTGGCGCCTGTAGCTGCATTACGCAACATTCAGGCTCATGAGATTTGAGACAACTTTATTAAAAATCTCTGTTTGTTTGAAATGAATGAACACTTTCCAATGGCAGATGAGGATCTTAGCGTTTAAATGCAACTTAGTGCATATTTTTATGTGCTTCAGAGGCTGAGATATTTCGTTTTTTATAGGCTCAGGTGCCTCAGGCGTCAATGGGTTAAATGAAGAGAAACAGGAGCTCGGTGTTGCGGACTTTATTTTCAGTTTTCATGAGGCTGCATTGGCTGACATAAGCCCTTTCACATGATGCAGCAAAAGAGTTGGTAGAGCGCTACTAGTGTCCCTCAAAACCAACTGGTGCTCTTGGAAGGGGTTCAATGTTCAAAAAAGACTGAAGGAAAAAAATCCTTGGTCCAGGCACTTCAGTTGGTTAATGTAGTAAAAAACAAACTTTATTTAAAGGGCAAATGCATTAAAAAACACCAACGCGTTTCGGCGCTGTGGCCTTCATCAGGGTGAAGGCCACATGATGTTTGAAATAGCAAGTGGGTCCATTCTGTCCATCATCATTCCTTTTTTGTTTTTTTTTTCTACTGTAGATTCAAATTATGCAGGATGAGATGTTGCACGTCATTCCCTTGTGGACACACTTACAGAAAACTTGGTGAATGAATGAATGAATGAATGAATGAATGAGTGAATGAATGAGTGAATTAATTAATTAATGAATGAATGGATGATGGGTGGTAAGTTGGATTTAAGAGTTTGTTACTTGCTGGAAATATTTCCCTCCCCACTCAGCATGTTGTTGGTTGCCAGGGTAGCAGCAGGATTGTAAAAAAAAATCTTGACACTTCTTGAAGGGAACATTTGTCTTCATGTCATGTCATGTCAGTCACTGTTTAACATACGATGTGGTGCAATTGCGCGTGTGTGCGGGTGGCTCTTTCCACAAACTAATGACTGTCTGCAAATTAAAAAAAACGTATCAAAGCTGTTCTCCCATTACATGTCGAAATGACATTGTGTTGAAATAATGTTGGGTGTGGATTTATTATGCGGACTTAGTCACATGGCATACAGTAATACTGCATTTGTGTGATGCACTATTGCAAACCTTTTATTGTTTAGTTAATAATACTGTAATATTGCGTATGGATTTCAAATTTTCCCTAAACATTGGTAAAATAATATTGTACAATTTTTTTTTTAAATGAAGCCAAGTCTTTAGTAAAGCCCCCTGCACATTACATGCGGTAATACGAATCCGATTTGACCGTTAACCATTCATTGTCTATGGAGAACCGCATTCCGTATGCGGTTGGAGTCCGGACAGTCCGGTGCGGAAGAAAGTCCGCATCCGAGAGCCTCCGCATACGTTCAAATATTTCAACTCGTCCGGAAAATTCCGTGCCTGACCGTGCGGTAAAGAGAGCTGTTGCTATGGTGATGATAAACACTTTAGGATTTCCCGCGGATCTTCTCAAAAATTAATAGATAAATATCAAAATTACGCCGTTCTAAGCTGTTAAAAACGGCGATAATGTTCAAACTTTATCATTATATAATCCACACTAGATAGGTGGACAAGAAAACAAGCATTTATGATTTGATACGAAATTACGAAAACCAAATTCATCACCAAACACACCAATACTTTTCACACATGATCTTTATCAGTAAGACACTACAAAAAAGTGAAACGAAGCGTTTTTAGTGTTCAAATAAAGAAGTTTGGAGGCATTTTCTGCTCCGTCCGCCATGTTTCAAACCAGCCACTACTAGACTGCTTGCGGGAGTTTTTCTGAAGTAATACGGTGTCCACTAGGTGGCTACCACTCCGGTGATGCGGTGACCGTATTGCCCAGTGTGCAGGGGGCTTAACGCCCTATTTATTTCTGTTTTCTGTGACAATTGGATGGCTAGGTAACGCTTTAGAATAAGGCTCTTCTGATAAGCGTTTATAGTCACTAGTAAGCAGGTAGTAATACTCTTACAAGTGCCCAATAACATGCTTATTAACTTTGTTAACATGCTTATTAACGTTGTTAACATCTGATGAGTATCTTTAGTGGAGTAAAAGCATGAAAATCGGTACACATGGCAACCATCTTCAAAATTTAGTATTAGTCAGCATATCAAGATGGATATGTGTACCGATTTAAATAATAAGACAAAAAAAATAAACCACTATAAACACATAATAAGCAGCTTATAAGATGTAAATAAGCATGTTATTGGGCACTTGTAAGGGTATTACTACCTGCTTACTAGTGACTATAAACGCTTATAAGAAGTACCTTATTCTAAAGCGTTACCGATGGCTATATTCCCACCCAGTTTTATTATCCGTAAAGTGTTGCATCGATACCGATACCAGTATCGGCGGATCGGTGGATTGGCACTAAAATGGAGGTGTCGGTATCGGCGAGTACCAACAAATAGGGCACAGATACCATTTACAGGTGCTTGTATGACACTTAAACAGCCTTGATATTAGTTATTTCATAGAGGTATTTAAAAAGTATAAAACGTTTTGCTGGATTCACTTTGTATTAGTCTTTTTCCTGTTTCACAAAGGTAGACAGCAGCCTGACAAAGCCATGCAATGATTTTACATCCAAGTAGTACTGTATGCACTACAGCCCTTCATATATACATTTCAAATAGGGTGGTATCGGTATCGGTATGGTATCAGTATCGGTCGATACTGCACAGCCAGGTATCGGGTATCGGTATCGGGGCCAAAAAATGGTATCGGTGCAACACGTAACTGATGGCAATGCATCCATGCAGCGCGGCGACACAGCTCAGCTCAGCGGCCGTAGCAGATGGCCTGGCCCCCTATGTGGGGACAGAGCAGAGAGGGCTGCCTAGATTAGATCATGACAACACACCAGCAACACCAATATGTGTGTTTTTTTCTTCCTCTAATGCCAATCTGGCAACGGAAGCAGAGTTTTATATTCACACGCACAGGCACACTCAGACACATGCACACACACAGACACGCACACACTCGGACAAGAACGCGCACACACACACACACACACACACACACACACACACACACACACACACACACACACACACACACACACACACACACACACACACACACACACACTCACACACACACACATGCGCACATGCACATATGCACGCGTGCACACACACAAACGCACACACACACACACACACACACACACACACACACACACACACACACACACACACACACACACACACACACAGAAACTGGAGCAGATGCTGTGGGTGAGCAGTCTCTCATGCGGTTTCTATCCAGAGATACAAACTGATGCCGTCAAACACACAAAGCATCTGTGCTGCCAAGATACGTACTGAAGAATATGTTTCCTCGGTGTGCCTGTGTGTGTGTCTGTGTGCGTGTGCGTGTGCGTGTGTGTGTGTGTGTGTGTGTGTGTGTGTGTGTGTGTGTGTGTGTGTATGTGTGTGTGTGTGTGTGTGTGTGTGTGTGTGTGTGTGTGTGTGTGTGTGTGTGTGTGGTGTGTGTGTGGACGAACCCACTCATCTACCCACACATAACCTTTGCGCGGGACGACGGGGAACAAGAGCTGCGGAATTCTATCCTCCAGATGAAACGGTCTCAGAGCGCACATCACTGGGCCAGCCTGAAACTGTAGGGGAAACTGTCGGGTTTAACCCTTTGCAGATCACGCATTGTCCCACTCCGTGCTCTCTAACTGCTCTGTTGGCGAGGACATTTTAGCCTTTACCATCAAAGCCCGCCTCCAAGTCCTCCCAACAGAGTATAACCTGGCCACCTGGTACCCCAATAATCACGACCCACACTGTATCCTTCACGGCAACACTAGGGAAAATTAAACGATAGCGCACATCCTTAATGGCTGTAGC